>NW_011494902.1:1165908-1207737 GCF_000754665.1 Bison bison bison
GGATTATCTAGAGCTCTGCTTGGAGATTTTGTTTGTAAACAGGGAAATGACAAGGAAAGCTGTGCCAGATAGCATTGACAGATAACACTGCTGAAGGTGGGGTTAAGGCAGCTTAGAGAACTCAAGATGTATAGAATGAATATTACTCTGGCAAGCTCAAGCAAGTCACAGTGACACTTAGTGATCCCTCAGACCTGTCCTTTCCCCAATCTGACAGGGAAAGAGTCACGGATGGAACAGAATGAGGAGAGAAAGGCAGAAGCTGAGTTGGGGGCAGACTCTGTGGGGTCCTCAGGGTTGCAGCCAAATAAAACATGCAAAGCTTCAAAGGTTTTTGCCAGCTAGATCTGCTTCAATGTGCAGGAGAAGGAGAAACTTTGGTTTGAAAAACATAGCTCAATCCATCTGTTTCTGAGGAATGTATCCTAGCTTCTATCCATATGACTGCAGAATATCACCTTAGCATTAGAATCTATTATCTTTGTAAATGCAAATTCACTAAAGGGTGTGGTTTACTGTGAAGGTACCGCCCCATTGCCTCTGTCTGCTAATAATCCAAAGCTTCTGTCATCCTGGGACATTTCACCCAACTCGACAAGGTTTCCATGCTTGATGTGATGATGGTCTGGATTCAAGGATCTCTGTGCAATGAAAGAAGCTGGAGGGATAGGGTGAGGAAGAAGGTGGAAAGAGGGTTCAGGATAGAGGGAACACATGCATATCTATCAGAGAAGGCGATGGCACCCCACTCCAGTACTCTTGCCTGGAAAATCCCACGGACGGAGGAGCCTGGTAGGCTGCAGTCCAAGGGGTTGCGAAGAGTCGGACACGACTGAGCAACTTCCCTTTCACTTTTCACTTTCATGCATTGGAGAAGGAAATGGCAGCCCACTCCAGTGTTCTTGCCTGGAGAATCCCAGGGATGGGGGAGCCTGGTGGGCTCCCATCTATGGGGTCGTACAGAGTCGGACACGACTGAAGTGACTTAGAAACAACAAATGCATACCTATGTCTGATTCATGTTGACGTATGGCAGAAACTATCACAATATTGTAAAAATTATCCTTCAATTAAAATTAAAAAATGAAAAAAACAGATGCCAATGAAGCAGCACATGCCAAAAAAAGAAAAAAAAAAAAAAAGAAGGGGATATGTGCATAGCACTCTTGGGGGTCGCTTTCTCCCACAAGGGTTAGTGCACAGTGGGACTCTCTCCGTACAGAGTAGACTGTCCTGCCTGGCAGTTTCATGACATTGCATGTGACCATATTTGGAAACAAGGAGCTGGCACAAAGGAAGCACAGCACCCCACCCCCTATGTAACCCTGGACATGTTAGTTTGGGTGAAAGAAGGCCATTTAACCCAGCTTCTCTGGAAGCCCTGTCTTCTTGCAGAGCAGAGCCACAGGTGAGTCTCCTGGCCCACTAACTGTCATCCACAATTCTAGCCATTCAGCACCATCACCTACGTAGGAAGTGACTCCCATTGACTTCATGGAGCTCCTGCTCCATTGACAGCAAGAGCATCTTGTGAACCTTGGAAGTCACTGTTTTTGGCTTGAAGGAGCTTTACCCTACAACACAAATTTTATTTAAGGGGAGCCATTACTCTGTAATGAATAAACATGCCATGAGCCGGCATGCAGATATCTGGGGCCCTCACGGGCCCTGCCCTCAGGCACAGGCCTCTGAAATCTTTGTTCCCACTGCAATAAGAAGCACCTTTGCAGAGGGCACACACCTCCGTGAGAAAGTTCACATCATACAGACGTCTAAATGAATTCTGCTTTCAGATCCACAAGAAATCAAACTACCTGATTGTGTTTGCTCACGGGAACCTGGAGTGCTCAACTAAAAAGGCTTTTATTAACTGGGGTTTCCCCAGGGCTGTCCGCTCCACTGTTTTACATCAATGGTGATGATGTGGGCTGTCTAATACTTCAACCCTGAGTTTCCACACGCCTGCCCAGTTTATAGGATGCTAGGTTTTCAGCTCAATTTTCCTTGAACTGGATGAAGCAGACTGAAATCTTTAGCCACCTGGACAGATGACAGCAGTTCAATGTCCTCTAACAAGCTGATGCTCTAATCATCTTGTGAAAAATCTAATTACATGGAATTTTGTTAGGTTTCTGCAGAAAAATAGAGTTAAGTGTGTGTGTGTGTGTGTGTGTGTGTGTGTGTGTGTGTGTGTAATAAAAAACTAGTTCATGCGTTTATGGAGGCTGCCAAGTTCCAAGATCTTCAGGGTAACTTGACAAGTTGGAAACTGAGCACAGCCCAAGGCTTAGTTCAAGTCTGAGTCCTGAGGCCTGGGAACCAGAACTGATGGTGTAATTCCAGACCAAAGGTCAGCAGGCTGGAGACCCAGGAAGAGTCCCTATTTTAGTCTGAAAGCAAGTAGAAAAATGACCTCCCAGCCAAAAGGCAGTCAGAATTCTCTTACTTGAGGGAGAATCAGGCTTTTTGTTCTATTTGAGCCTTCAGCTGATTAGATGTACCCCATTACATTTTAAGAGGACAATCTGCTTTATTCAGTCTGCTGATCTAAATGTTAATCTTATCCAAAACACTCTCATAGAAACACCTAGAGTATTGTTTGATAAGGAGATCAAACCAGTCAATCCTAAAGGAAATCAGTCCTAAATATTCATTGGAAGGACTGATGCTGAAGCTCCAATACTTTGGCCACTGGATGCGAAGAACTGACTCATTGGAAAAGACCCTGATACTGGGAAAGATTGAAGGCAGGAGGAGAAAGGGACAACAGAGGATGAGACAGTTGGCTGGCATCACTGACTCGATGGACATGCGTTTGAGCAAGCTCTGGGAGTTGGTGATGGACAGGGAAGCCTGGCATGCTGCAGTCCATGGGGTCGCAAAGAGTCGGCCACGACTGAGCAACTGAACTCAAAGATTCCGGCACCCTGTGGCCCAGTCAAGTTGACATATAAAATTAACCATCACAAGTAATTTGGGATTTGCTTGTGGCATACAGCAGTTAATTAAAGAGCCAAAATTAGGGGGAGGGATTTCTAATTAAAACATAATCTTTGTGCCCCCTTCAAATAAACTCAAGAAGACCTAGTTAAGTGAACTCAGTGGAAACTGCCTGGCTAATGCCTTCCGCCTAACCCTCCAGGGTCACCCCCAGCTCTAAGAGACGTTGTTATTACTTAGAAATGAATTGTTTTAAACTTCATTGTTTAATTTCTTGTTTTAAAACTATTATGTTCCCCATATTTTTTTGATGAAGATTACTCAAATCTCGTGGAAATGGCCTGAGAATAATTTTAGTGTCTTCTTCCTGGATGAGGCAAATGAAGCACAGGGGTGAGAAACAGCTTGTCCAGCATCTTAGTATTTGGAAAACAAATGTGGCTGCATTTTAAGAACTCAGGATTGTAGTCCCCCACCCTCTACTAGTGGTAAATAACCCACCATCAGTTCAGGAGACAACCCACTCCAGTATTCTTGACTGGAGAATCCCATGGACAGAGGAGCCTCACCGGCTACAGTCCATGGGGTTGCAGAGTCAGACATGACTGAAGTGACTGCACACCCTCTATTTTTAGGAGTATGCTGAAGCTTTAACAGGTAGAAATTGATGGCTCTCTTAGTTATTAAAGAGCTGGCTCAGATGCAGACAGCAAGGACAGGATTTGAGCAGGACATTATTTGTAAAGCGGGGAAACTTCAAGGGCAGTCCCCTCAACAAGGTAGCTTACTTCTCAGGAGACTTGGGGCTGACATGGGATATAGGAGGTTCATTTTAATTGGGTAATGTGTTGGTCACTGTTCCTAGTTGGTCCATGTACCTTCCTACATGAGTGTGCTCCTGCTGAACTTACAGTTGCTAGAAACTGCATCTCTTTGCCTAAAGCTAACAACCTCTTGGAAGGACAGTTATGACCAACCTAGATAGCATATTCAAAAGCAGAGACATTACTTTGCCAACAAAGGTCCATCTAGTCAAGGCTATGGTTTTTCCAATAGTCATGTATGGATGTGAGGGTTGGACTGTGAAGAAAGCTGAGTGCTGAAGAATTGATGCTTTTGAACTGTGGTGTTGGAGAAGACTCTTTAGAGTCCCTTGGATTGCAAGGAGATCCAACCAGTCCATTCTAAAGGAGATCAGTCCTGGGTGTTCTTTGGAAGGAAACTCCAGTACTTTGGCCACCTCATGCGAAGAGTTGACTCATTGGAAAAGACTCTAATGCTGGGAGGGATTGGGGGCAGGAGGAGAAGGGGACGACAGAGGATGAGATGGCTGGATGGCATCACCGACTTGATGGACATGAGTTTGAGTGAACTCCGGGAGTTGGTGATGGACAGGGAGGCCTGGCCGTGCTGCAATTCATGGGGTCGCAAAGAGTCGGACACGACTAAGCGACTGAACTGAACTGAACTGAATAGCCTCTGAGCTAGCCCTTAACATATCAGTGATGGAAAGTGGTGATGAATATCCTGGTCCCTCACTCCTCAGGTGTGAAGACTCAGACTTGAGTTCTGTACCCTGGAGGTTTTTTTTTGTTTGTTTAAATCTTTCTAATCTTTTTTCTTTTTTTTTACATATGCTATATGATTTTTTTTAATTGGAGTATAGTCGCTTTACAATGTTGTGTTAGTTCTGCTGTACAGCAAAGCAAATCAGCCATATGTATACATATATCCCCTCTTCCTTGGATTTCCTTCCCATTTAGGTCACCACAGAACATTGAGTTCCCTGAGCTATATAGTAGGTTCTCACTGTGTATTAAGTCTCTCAGTCATGTCTGACTCTTTGGAACCCCATGGACTGCAGCCTGCCAGCCTCCTCTGTCCATGGGATTCTCCGGGCAAGAATACTGGAGTGGACTGCTACACCCTCCTTCAGGGGATCTTCCCAGCTGAGGGATCAAACATAGTAGTGTATATATGCTAATCCCTATCC
Organism: Bison bison bison; assembly: GCF_000754665.1. Taxonomy (NCBI): domain Eukaryota; kingdom Metazoa; phylum Chordata; class Mammalia; order Artiodactyla; family Bovidae; genus Bison; species Bison bison. The sequence continues at coordinate 1,170,842 of NW_011494902.1, forward strand.
CACCTCCCCTTTTCCTCCTTGGTATCCATACATTTGTTCTCTATATCTGCATCTCTATTTCCTTGGAAATAAGTTCATCTATATCATTTTTATAGATTCCACATATGTGCATTAATACATGACACAACTAAGGGACTGAAGAACAACAACACTGTATTTTTCTCTTTCTGACTTACTTCACTCTGTATGACAGTCTCTAGGTCCATTCATATCTCTGCAAATGGCACAATTTCATTCCTTTTTTATGGGTGAGTAATACTCCATTGTATATATGTACCACATCTTCTTTATCCATTCCTCTGTTGATGAACGTTGAAGCTGCTTCCATGTTCTGGCTATTATCTATACCCTGGAATTTTTCTGAGATTAAACTTCTGTCTCTCACATTCACACACTCAGGGTTGGCAGTGTATATGTGTGACCTGTATGGTCATATAGGACCTTGTGCTCTGCAGTCACCATCTTGCAATTTTTAATAACTTTTGAACAGGGGACCTAGATTTTATTTTGCATTGGGCTATGCAAATGATGTAGTCTGTTCTGGTGGTAGCTGGCAGGATAATACATTTTTCATTGTCTGAGTTCTCTTCTCCATCTGACTTCTCCTACTGTGATCTGACTTCTATTGGTCTCTCCCATACTTCCTGATAATCCATTTGTCCTTGAATCCTTTTCACAGGGTATACTTCTGGGAGACCCAAACTAGACTGTTGCAAATGTCATGATAATCTTGAAAAACAGTGAAAAGAATTAATACATCTTCCTATTCTATTAAAATAAAATAATACACATGGGCTTAATTGTCACTAAAAATAAAATCACAGTTATATCAACGCCATAACACACTGTAATATCTAAGAGGTTTCATAGGAAGAAATCCTCAGCAAAGCTTTCCAACTTCTCTGCATTCCAGATCAAGTGCCCAGGTGACTCTAACATGCAAATATCTCCCCAAAGAAGTAGGGCAATAAACAGCAGTGGAGTTGACATTTAAACAACAGCTCTGCATGCCATCTGTTTTAAAGAAATTATTTGTCTTTGCCAGCATGTCAAGAAGATTAAGTCCACATAATTTATGAGCTACTAAGGTATGTAAGCTCTTGATTTTATAAGGACAGCCCTGTCTATAGTCATCACATTTCTTTACTAATGTCCAACAAAATTTTTTTTTAAAAAAACAGGTCAGGGAAATTGACCTTTTTCTACAGTTCAATAAAGAGGCAAGAGATTATTACAGTGATTCAATCTCAAACTAACCTTTAAGAAAAAGACATAAATAAGGATTCTGGTTCAGAATCAGCTCAGCTCAGCTCATATAATCCAGAGCCCGTGTATTCTCGATTTTTATGTCCCTAGGGTCTAGCACAATGTCCAGAATGGAGTTGATGCCTAATAAATATTTAGTAACTGAATGAACTTGGTTTATGGCTGTGCCTTGAGGCTTGAGTTCCAGAAAATGAAAGTGACTCATCCCTACCTACGAAGAAGCTATAGGTTTTCCTCTAGTTCTTTCTTATAGACTGGAATTTATCAAATGGGTGTAATCCCAGTGCAAAAGGTTGGTGGGAGGAAGAGGATGGAAGCAGTAGGTTGCTAGCAGGTGCGGGTTCGGGTCCATTTGCAGTACGTGGGGATGTAACACTTGAGACGTGGCTGGAGAACTCGAAGGTCATCTTGGGCCTTTCTCTCCATGTGTGAGACTTACGACCAGGAACGTCTAAGATCAAATCCATCCTCCCTTAAGGCATGATGGTCTTCGATATGAATCCTGTCATCACCTTGCTGTGAATTATGGCCATGAAGCCTCCTTGCGCCTTATGTCCCTCATCAGTCATAAAGATGACATCCAGTCTACACGCAGTTTGCATCAGTAGGCTGAGATCCTGACTCCACTTCTCTCACCTTTCCCCTGGAACACAAGCTTTTGAGCAGACTGATTGTTAAATGCAGCTATCCACAGAAAGGTGAAGCTTTTTAGGCTGCTCACCGGATAGATGATCAGGACAAAAGAGGTTACATAAACCTATTTTGAAACATTTTAAAATTCAAGTTTTTGTCCTATTCTGAATTCATCAATTTCTGAACATGATAATTGTCTGCTTAAATTGTATAAAAATATTTTTATGTGTTTTATAAAAAACATGATTTATAATAGCCACGATATGGAAGCAACTTAAGTGTCCATCAACAGATGAATGTACAAAGAAGACGTATAATGTAATACAACTCAGCCATAAAAAGAATGAAATCTTGCCATTTGCAACAATGTGGATGGACCTGGAGGGTATTATGCTTAGTGAAGTAAGTCAGATGGAAAAAGATAACTACTGTTTGCTTTCACTTATATGTGGAATCTGAATAATAAAACAAATGAATGACTATAACAAAACAGAAACAGACCAATAGATGCAGAGAACAAACTAGTGGTTACCAGTGGGGAGAAAGTTGGAGGAGGTCCAAGATAGAGGTAGAGTATAAGAGGTACATACTAGTAGGCATAAAATAAATAAGATACAAGGATGTAATGTACACCAAAGGGAATATAACTAGCATTTTATAATAACTTCATATGGAGTATAATCTATAAAAATAGTGAATCACTAGGTTTTACATTTAAAACAACATTCTAAATCAACTATACCTCAATTAAAAACAATATTTTTCTGAGAAAATTCTTTTGTCCCTCTTGCATATGACCTCCCTAGACAAAAAACAACAAACAAACAAAAACCACCTAGGTGAGAATTTAGGGATGAGAAAACATAAAAAAGTTTTAATTACTGAATGAAGCATTGATTTTGTATCAGTGGGAGAAATCAAAGTCCTGGCACCTGGGGAGATCGGGGGTGGGCGAGGGGCACGTCTTCGTTATACAGAACTGATACTGGAAGCTTTCCTCTCTTCCTGAATGAAAGGTCCTCCTGCAATGCTTCCAGGATACTGTGAGGCCCTTGATGGTTGAATGGCATCACCAACTCAATGAACATGAATCTGAGTAAACTCCGAGAGTTGGTGATGGACAGGGAGGCCTGGTGTGCTGCAGTCCATGGGGTTGCAAACAGTCGGACACGACTGAGCGACTGAACTGAACTGAACGGAATTCACACTGATGACTGCACCCAAGGTCATCCCTGAGAGCACTAACTGGAAGAGGGTGAAGGGAGCCAGCTCTTGTGCTTTTCAAACAGAACACTTACAACTGTCACTCATACTTGTGACTCTGGTGGCCTGATGTTACAGATGACCAGGACTGCTTAGAACTGGCTGCAATGCTTCTGAAATCAGGGACCGAACTGAATTCTTCAGACTAGACTGGGGATTGTAGGGATGGAAACTCCAAGGGGAGAAACGACATTGGGATCTGCTAACCTGTACCATCTGAACAACGAATACCCTGTTTGGAGGGCCTTCATGATAGGACAGAAAGAAAGAAAGTCGCTCAGTCGTGTCCGACTCTTTGCGACCCCATGGACTGTAGCCTACCAGGCTCTTCCATCCATGGAATTTTCCAGGCAAGAATACTAGAGTGGGTTACCATTTCCTTCTCCAGGGGATCTTCCCGACCCAGGGATTTAACCTGGGTCTCCCATATTGTAGGCAGATGCTTTACCATCTGAGCCACCAGGGAAGTCCTCATGATAGGAAAATTCTTGTTAAAAGAAGTAACAAGGACTGTGCATGGGAAAGCTCTTCCTGTAAGTCTTATCAGTGACTTTCACGCTGGCCTCAGCCCTGGACAGGTCAGGTCATTCAAGTCAAAAGCAACTTAGTTCAGGAGCCCCAAAGGGAAAAGCTGAAGTCAAAATTACAGTTTGGTGTCACTCTACTGTAAGGGAGTCCAACTGATAAAAATTTTGCCATAAAGATGCTTTGGACAGGGCCAAGGTGATGGATTGTGTACAGAAGAGTTATCAGAACAAGCCTGAGAGTACTCACCCTTAGAAAGGCCTGTGAGTAAGGTGGACCCTTTACTAGCACCTGGGAGCCTGCATTTTGAGAGAGTTCCCACCATCCTAACAGATAAGAGTTACTGGGCCTGAATGTTTCATGCGAACAATGTGGTTTATGCTGAATAATGGTTTCCCTTCTGGGGAACTGGGGTTTTGAAGGCATGAGGCAAGACGGTGACTGTAAAAACCCTGGGCTCTGAGTCTCTCACCAACTCAGGTAGTTAGCATTTTGCATGCATTGTCATCGCTTGTCACTGGGGGAGCTGAGCGTGTCCTGTGTGACTTCCAGGAAGAAAACTCTGGGCACTGCTACCTCCCGATGCTGCCCCATGGGCCGTTTCTTTGCTGTGTATCCTTTCACTGTAATGAATCACAGCTATGAGTACAACTAGAAGGAAGGGAGGGAGGGAGGGAGAGAGAAAGCTGATATCCACACCACCCACACTTTTTCCTCACCTTTTTAATAACAAGGAAGACCAACAGTGGAGCTCTTACTAACCCCTGGCCTGGTGTCAAGCACTCACATGTAAAAACTCAAAGCTCTCAACAATACTTCAGAGTAGGTCTTGCTATGCTCTCCATTTGGCACATGAGGGAAGGAGGTTTACTCAAGTAAGGAAGGAACTTACTCACGGTCACAGTATCTGTTAGGTGGCAAAGGGGGAAATGGAGATTGCCTTATGTGACTGCCAACCCCAGACTGGGAGACTCTGTTGAGGAGACCAGTGAAGCACTCTCAAAGATGCAAAAGTCTAAGCAAATACCCGGTGGTGACGCTACTGTTACAAAGCGGGTCTGAGGCCTGCCCAGAAATCGCTAGATAAGCTTTGCAACTTTTCTAGTTTGCTTAGATCCTGGGATTGAAACCCACTTTCCTATAGTTCATGGGAGGTGGGAACTTGACGTGGATGGGTATGTGCGAGTTCAGGCATACCCTCCTCCTCAGAATGTGGGAACTCTGGACAAGAAAAAAAAACATTAGAGAGCATCTAAGCCCTTAATTCGATGATTATAGAAACAGAGAGAGGCAGCATTGTGCACTAAGTCATAAAATCCCAAACTGGACTTTGGATCCCACCCGCCTCCTCCTTATCAATTTTTTCCTCTTTTTTAAAATCAGATTCAATTGTATGTAACTCAGCATGAGGGAAGTACTTTCATTTTTTAAATTATGAATTACATAGAAAAGAGACCTATTGTAAAGAAGAATAATATGCACATACTTTTGGAAACATTTTGATGACTGGGTCAAAAGGAAGGGGAAATGACACCTTTGGAAATGCGATCCACTCATTTGAAAGCAGGGCAGTGGCTACCCACTCCAAATGCGTTCTCATACACACAGAATTCCTTCCGAGTGGGCTCTGAAGGCAGAACGCACGGATGAGTTTCAAATGGGCAGAAAGTCACCTTAAAGCATTTTCCCCTCCATCTGGGAGTTGACACAATCGAGTTACAGGCAGAGACTGTTTATCACAGTGGCAAGAAAGTCTCTCTTCAAATTTCTCATGCTTTTATAATCAAACAATAACATCTCCAGAGTATAGGTTTTAGCTACATAAGAAACATATTGGAAATTGATTCAATGCTCCTGGCTTGGCTGTGACAATGTTTCATAACCTGGTAACCTCTCAGCTCATTCTTCCCCACTTCCTGAAAAGCTTTTAGCAGCAGCACCAGGGTGGTGAAGCAAAGATAAAGCAAACATCATCCTTTTATCTGATCCTGTGCAAAACGAGAAGAGTAGGCACTGTATCGCTGATAAGAAGATTGCTAAATGACTCTTCTCAAATTCTATCAATGGGCTGATGAACAAAATTAAGACTGACATTGATGAGTTATTTTCTCAGGCCATTTTCAAAAATGAAGGTGTTTCTTCTGAAGCAGTTACACCCCAGTTGCATGCCTGCGACATTAAAAAGTGCCCAGATCTGCCCTGTGCTGTAACAGATTGACGGCAATGCTTTCCTTTCTTTACCCTCATTTTCTTTTTTCTCTGGGCTTCCCAGGTGGCGCTAGTGATAAAGAACCTGCCTGCCAATGCAGGAGACTTAAGAGATGCAGGTCTGATCCCTGGGTTGGGAAGATCCTCTGGAGGAGAAAATGGCAAACCACTCCAGTATTTTTGCCTGGAGAACCCCATAGACAAATCTGGAGGGCTATGGTCCATAGGGTCGCAAAGAGTCAGACATGACTGAAGCAACTTAGCACCTTTCTTAAGGATTCATTCAAGTCAAGAGCATTCTGTTCCCAAGATCACCCTTCCACCTTTTTTCCCCTCAGTTGCATGTTTCATTACACAACTCAATTTCTGCCACCACAATTTGCCATAGCCCTCACCTGATCTAGCACTTTACACCTGTCTCAAGCTAAGGTATTTACTTGAATGTGTCAAACTTAATAGACACATCATAGGGAATCCTGGTGGACAGAGTATAGAGATCACCTTAATTGAGATGGTTTTTCACTAAGTATCTGTGATTAAGTTCTTAGAGTCAAGAAAGTGTCTTCCTTCCCAGCTTGACTACAGACTTCTGAAAAGCTACAAATGCCTGTCTGGCAAAAGTTTTTTTTTTTTTTTTAATCACTGCTGCTTCTCAGTTACTAATTTTTTTTTTTTAATTATTATCTTTAAGATTAAGAAGGACTGCTGATTTCAACAGCACTGATGGCACTGACAGTTCAACCTATCTATAACATCTAATCAACCCAGAATTATCTGTGGTAACATGGAGAACAAAGAGATTAAGATTCAAGAGTTGTCCACAACCTCTTACTCCTCAGACACCTTTAACTTACTCCTCAGACACCTGATGGGCTTCAGAATTGATGATGTAACTTTCTATGGGTGGTCAGGGATGTGTCCTTTCCTGCTCTTTCTTCTCTTGGCTGACCTCTCTTCTGTAGATGGGTTTTAAAGTTTTTTTTTTTTTGATGTGGACCATTTTTAAAGTCTTTACTGAATTTGTTATAATAGTGCTGTGTTTTAAATTTTGGGTTTTTGGTCCCCAGGCATGTGGGATCTTAGCTCCCCTACCAGGGACTGAATCTGCACCCCCTGCATTGGAAGGTGAAGTCTTAACCACCAGACCACCAGGGAAGTCCCCCTTATTTCTTTTTTACAACTATATTATATTCCTTTATCAGAATACATTTAACTAGTACCATACTAATGAACATTTGGTTCATTTGTGATTTTTTCCTATTACTATAAACAACGTTTCAGTGCATGCATTATTTCTCATATGGGCAAGTATGTCTGTAGGATAAATTATTTGATTGGAATTTCTATTTAATAGCATTAAATAAGTGTGACTTTTATTAGATATTGCAAACTTATCCATAGAGCTTGTACTAGCACCCTCTCATCTGTAGTATACGATGCCTTTTTCCTCAAATCCTTGCCAACAAAGTTTTTGTCTTCAAGCTTTTTAAGCTTTTCCAATGTGATAAATTAAAAAAAAAAAAGGGATCTGAGTTTGACTCAGATCCCATTAATATGGGTTTCTTTTATTATGAATGCATCTCTTTTATTATGAATGCACCTTCTTGACCCTGTTTCCATTGATACAGCTTTTTCTCTGGCCCTCTTCTGATTCCTCCTCTCACTCTTAAGGAGCCCTGTGATGAGATGAATCCATCCCAACTCTAAGGTCAACAACTCAGTGTTTTTAAGCCACTCTTGAACCCCTTCCACTACATCCTTCTCCCACCACTTCCCCTCCATAAGGAAACCCATTGTTGGATTTCATGCTACTTAGTAATTTACTGTGGTTTTCAAATTAGCAAAAAAGAATATAACATTGGATTACAGTTATGTATAGGTACACATGCAGAGGTATACTGGTTTATGATGTAAAAAGTTATTACTATGCATACCTAGAAAAACCCTCGGTAAGTATGTCAGGGAATATGCATCACAGTGACACTAGCAACACTGTCATAATAGCAAAAAATGGAAAACAACCCAAATGTTTATTAACATTAGAAAGAATAAATAAAATCTGAAATTTCTCTGCTATGGAAGACTATACAACTATGAAAATGAATGAACTACAACTGCAGGGACCATCACTAATTCATTCCAAAAACAACATTGCCAACCTAGCAGAATATTTACAGTATGATTCTATTTGTACAGTGAGCGAAAACGAAACAATAGTGTGGTAAGGCTCTACAAGTAAACTGAAGACTATAAAACTATACATACGTGCACACACACATCTACACACGCACACACATACCACAAATCCTTTATTCGTTCATCTATCAACAGATCAATACTACCTTGGCTATTGTGAATAATGCTGCAGTGAACCTAGGGGTCCAGCTACCTCTTTGAGATAGTGATTTTATTTCCAAATACAACAGAGCTATCATGTGGTTTAGCAATTCCACTTCTGGGTATATATAGCAATTGCACTCAGTGGACATGAATCTGAGCAAATTTCAGGAGATAGTAGAGGACAAGGAAGGCTGGTGTGCTGTAGTTCATGGGGATGCAGAGAGTCAGACACAACTTAATGACTGAACAACAACAAGAAACTGAGGGAACTATACGGCTATTTCTGATTCCCCAGACATGGGGCCTCTACAGCAACAGGCCTTGGAAAAAACATGGGAGAAAAAAGACGAAACTTATTTAACATGCCCACTTATCACCTGTTCTGTGGGATCTTTTGCCCTACTAGCCCGTGCCACCCCCTGGGGCTTCATGTCTGCCTCTGCCCTGGCAGCTGGCATCCCTGTCGGAAGAGCACCATCCTTACCTCTCCTAAACGCCCAAGCATGCCTTCTTGTGCTTCTCAGTTCCCTGGCAGGAGGATGGACAAGCCTCAGGGCTCACTTTTCTAGGGTCTTGCTGGTGCTAATCTGAGAGACGCATTGAGGTTATCAGTCAGTGACACTCAGTGGGTACCCTTCCCATACACCAGCTGTATTATATAATAAGAGACTTGAGCACTTGTACTCAGTGGGTACGATATTTATGTAATAAATATCCTAATACATTTCCTACCCTGATAGATTTCCAGGAGAGTTCTTTTGGAGCAACTCTGTAGTAACCTTGGCAGTCCATCCTTTTACAGGACTATATAACTCTACTCATCATGGCATATCCCTTGTGAGAAAACAGGATGTATATTTGGCTGGTCCAAGGCTAAGGGAGAGAAAATGAAGACATATTTTTGTTTTGAAAGTCAAAGCATGAGCATCATAGTGATTGGATGGCCACTTCTTACTGTGTTGGTCTTAAAATTTTTTTTTCCCACTGTCTGTGTGTTGTCTGTAGGATTAAATTCAAACATGTAGGCTTGGCTTTCAAGTTTCCCATAATCTGGTCCTATCCTACAAAAGCGCTTCTATCTGTACTTCATCCTTAAAACTTACCCTCTACTCTAGCCAAGCTGGTCATTTGTTGACTCCCTTCCCTATGGTGTGCCATATTCCTATGCCCAGGTCTTTGAATATGCTGTTTACCTCGAGTTTAAGAATATCTCTCTCCCCTTTGCTGATGAAATCCTACTCCTTAGGAAAGTGGTTCCCAAACTTTGCTGCACACACTGGCATCACCTGGGGATGTACATACTAATGACTGGCTCTCCTCCCTAGACCTTGTGATTTGAGTTTGGGAACCACTGGTATAAATGGCAAATGCTCTTAAAATTCAGTATCTTACCCTCACTCTTATCTTTTCCTTACAGATGGACACCAGAATGCCTGGCTTCACCAAAGAGGGTCTTGACATGCTGCCCAATGCACTAAATGCATATGTATGAAGAGCATGCTTTCATCTTATTTGTGACCATACTGTATCAGAATTATTTGTTTGCTTCTCTGTTTCCTTACTTGACTGGATTCATAGAGTGTGTTCTATGTCTCATTCACCTCCGTATCTCCAACCTCTAACATAGGACATGGCTGTATGAAGGTGCTCAATACAGGCTTATTGAACTACACAGAACTCAGCTCACTGGTGCAATCTATAGAAGAAATATTTTATAGCAGTAAAAAAATCACACTTTCAACTCAAAGTCTACAGCTCTCTCTCTCTCTCTAGTGGAAAAAAAAAAAAAAAAAAACATAAGAGGGGGAGTCATAAACTATGATCTGGTATGCTGACAAACTGGCTTTCCGGATGGTTCAATGGTAAATATGCCTGCCAATGCAGGAGACAAGGGTTTCATTCCTGGGTCAGGAATATCCCCTGGAGGAGGAAATGGCAACCCACTCCAGGATTCTTGGCAGGAAAATTTCATGGACAGAGGAGCCTGGTGGGCTACAGTCTATTGGGTTGCAAAGAATTGAACACTACTGAGTGACTGATATAGCCTACCAACATGCTCACAAATTCAGCATTATTGCCTTGAGAACCCCCTGAACAGTATGAAAAGGCAAAAAAATATGACACTGAAAGATGAACTCTCTAGGTTGGTAGGTGCCCAATATGTCCCTGGAGAAGAGTGGAGAAATAGCTCCAGAAGGAATGAAGAGGCTGGGCCAAAGTGGAAACAATGCCCAGTTGTGCATGTGTCTGGTGGTGAAAGTAAAGTCTGATGCTGTAAAGAACAATATTGCATAGGAACCTGGAATGTTAGGTCCACGAATCAAGGTCAATTGGAAGTGGTCAAACAGGAGATGGCAAGAGTGAACATCAACATTTTAGGAATCAGTGAACTAAAATGGATTGGAATGGGTGAATTTAATTCAGATGAGCATTATATCTACCACTGTGGGAAAGAACCTCTTAGAAGAAGTGGAGTAGCCCTCATAGTGAACAAAAGAGTCCAAAATGCAGTACTTGGATGCAATCTCAAAAATGAGATGACAGAATGATCGCTGTTCATTTCCAAGGGAAACCATTCAATATTATAGTAATCCAAGTGTATGCCCCAACCTCTATTGCCGAAGAAGCCGAAGTTGAATGGTTCTATGAAGACCTACCTTCTAGAATTAACACCAAAAAAAAAAGATGTCCTTTTCATCATAGGGGACTGGAATGAAAAAGTAGGAAGTTAAGAGATACCTGGAGTAAAAGGCAAGTTTGATCTTGGAGTACAAAATGAAGCAGGGCAAAGGCTAATAGAGTTTTGCCAAGAGAACACACTGATCATAGCAAACACCCTCTTCCAACAACACAAGAGAATACACATGGACATCACCAGATGGTCAACACCAAAATAAGGTTGACTATATTCTTTGCAGCTGAAAATGGAGAAGCTCTATACAGTCAGCAAAAACAAGACCAGGAGCTGACTGTGACTCAGATCATGAACTCCTTACTGCCAAACTCAGACTTGAATTGAAGAAGGTAGGGAAAACCATTAGGCCATTAAGGTATGACCTAAATTATATCCCTTATGATTATACAGTGGAAATGACAAATACGTTCAAAGGATTAGATCTGATAGAGTGCCTGAAGAACTATGGAAAGAGGTTCATAACACTGTACAGGAGAAATGATCAAAACCATCCCCAAGAAAAAGAAATGAAAAAGGAAAAATGGTTTTCTGAGGAGGCCTTACAAATAGCTGAGAAAAGAAGAGAAGCTAAAGGCAAAGGAGAAAAGGAAAGATATATCCATTTGAATGCAGAGTTCCAAAGAATAGCAAGGAGAGCTAAGACAGCCTTCCTAAGTGAAAAATGTGAAGAAATAGAGGAAAACAATAGAATGGGAAAGACTAGAGATCTCTTCAAGAAAATTAGAGATACCAAGGGAACATTTCATGCAAAGATGGGCACAATAAAGGACAGACATGGCATGGACCTAACAGAAGCAGAAGATATTAAGAAGAGGTAGCAACAATACACAGAAGAACTATACAAAAAAGATCTTCATGACCCAGATAACCATGTTAGTGTGATCATTCACCTAGAGCCAGACATCCTGGAGTGCGAAGTCACATGGGCCTTTGGAGGCATCACTGAACAAACCTAGTGGAGGTGCTGGAATTCCAGCTGAGCTATTTCAAATCCTAAAAGATGATGCTGTGGAATTGCTGCACTCAATATGACAGCAAATTTGAAAAACTCAGCAGTGGCAACAGGACTGGAAAAGGTCAGTTTTCATTCCAATCCCAAAGAAAGGCAATGCCAAAGAATGTTCAAACTACTGCACAATTGCACTCATCTCACACACTAGCAAAATAATGCTCAAGATTCTCCTAAAGAGGCTTCAACAGTACATGAACTGAGAACCTCCAGATGTTTAAGCTGGATTTCGAAAAGGCAGAAGAACCAGAGATCAAATTGCCAACATTCTCTGGATCATAGAAAAAGCTAGAGAATTCCAGAAAAACATCTACTTCTGCTTCTTTGACTATGCTAAAGCCTTTGACTGTGTGGATCACAATAAACTGTGGAGAATTACTAAAGAGATGGGAATACCAGATCACCTTACCTGCCTCCTGAGAAACCTGTATGCCGGTGAAGAAGCAACAGTTAGAACTGGACATGGAACACTAGACTGGTTCCAATTTGGGAAAGGAGTACGTCAAGGCTGCATATTGTCACCCTGCTTATTTAACTTATATGCAGAGTACATCATGCGAAATGCTGGGCTGGAGGAAGCACAAGATGGAATCAAGATTGCCAAGAGAAATATCAACAACATCAGATATGCAGATGACACCACACTTATGGAAGAAAGTGAAGAGGAACTAAAGAGACTCTTGATGAAAGTGAAAGAGGAGAGTGAAAAAGCTGGCTTAAAACTAACATTAAAAAAACAAAGATCATGGCATCCATTCCCATCACTTCATGGGAAATACATGGGGAAACAATGGAAACAGTGAGAGACTTTATTTTCCTGGGCTCCAAAATCACTGGAGATGGTGACTGCAGCCATGACATTAAAAGACGCTTGCTCCTTGGAAGAAAAGTTATGACCAACCTAGACAGCATATTAAAAGCAGAGACATTACTTTACCAACATAGGTCCATATAGGCAAAGCTATGGTTTTTTCAGTAGGCATGTGTGGATGTGATAGTTGGACCACAAAGAAGGCTGAGTGCCAAAGAATTGATGCTTTTGAACTGTGGTGTTGGAGAAAACTCTTGAGAGTCCCTTGGACTGTAAGGAGGTCAAACCAGTCAATCCTATAGGAAATCAGTCCTGAATATTCATTGGAAGGACTGATGCTGAAGCTGAAGTTCCAATACTTTGGCCACCTGATGCAAAGAGCTGATTCATGAGAAAAGACCTGGATGCTTGGCAAGATTGAAGGCAGGAGGAGATGGGGATGACAGAGGATGAGATGGTGGATGGCCTCACAGGCTCGATGGATATGAGTTTGAGCAAGCTCTGGGAGATGGTGAAGGACAGGGAAATATGGTGTGCTGCATTCCGTGGGGTTGCAAAGAGTTCTCCACGACTGAGTGACTGAACACCACCACCAATACAGAACTCTCCACCAAAGCCTCATTCATGATTACCTCTGGTATTTAGAGAGAAACACTCAAGGAGCAAGTGTATAGATGACAAAACCAGAGAACTAGCCACGAGAGAGTGAAACAAGGGTTACAGGTAATGTTCTAAGCATAGGGCTTGATAAAAAAAAGAGATATTCAATGGATGGGAATTGATATTACTATTTTCAGTCATTTTTAACCAGAAGGAACCACATGGTTCTGTTTCCATGAGTCTACCTTCATGACACATGGGATTTATATTTCAGGCTTCCAGATGCAAAGCTTTCCCTTGGAAGTTTGTTGCTTGTCAATATAAATGGACGAACTCAGTGCAGCCATGATAGAAGCTTCCACGGCCAAGCTATTACTGTGTAATATCTCTGAAATTCCATTTGTAATATTTGGAAATGCAGAAATATTATCATCCTGGGAAGTATTAACAATTTAAATTATGTAAAATCACTCCTCCCTATTCCTCATCCATAGTCACCACTATCCATGCAGTTTCCAGTTCAGAACCAATCTGTTACTAGTCAACAGAACATTATCTATCAAAATTGGTATTGAAAACCTTTATAGTTCCCCCTCACATTTGTTTTGATGATCAGCAGCTCACTCTTTCTACAATTAAGCCTACACATATCAGCATGCTATTCAAAATGTGCCATTTGACTCAAATAGTCTTCCACTCAAAAAGCTGTGAAAATCTGATCAACTTTCTGAGATATTTTAATTTGTAATATGAAAGTCATTCCCTTTACATTAAATTTCTAAACTTTTTCAAATTTTCTCAGTGGGGAAAATTAGTAATAGTCTTGAAATAAGACAGATAATTATCAAGGAGTTTAATTGATTGGCAGCTACAGTACTGGAAGCCCTGGTGCCCTACTGGTTTTAATTTTAGAGAAAGGAAAATTCTAGCTGCACTGTACTCCATAGAAAATTTATTTGAACCTCTAAACTTTGTGGCTAACCAGTGATATGGTCATAAATATGGTGGTGGCAAACTAATTAAAGTTCAATACATTTCCTCAAAAAGTTAGTCAAAGTGAAGTGTACAAATAGAGACCAGTGGTAGTTCAGATTATGCAAAACTAGCATAAATCATTGAAATTAATTACATCTTTCCCAACAACTCTTCAAATTTATTTTCCTATGGTCTTCTTAAATGACAGCGAAAATTTATTTGTTACTATCAAGAAGATAACCTTGGTAGGGGGCAAGCAGCAGGTTAGATTGCTACATGTCCTCTAATATTCATTGTCTTTTTCTTCCAGAGTTACGAGAACCTCCATTTATTTTTAGTTTGTTTTTCTGGACCTATGTCCTCCTGCCTGGATTAATGTTTCTTCTGTGTGACTAAGTGCCAGCCAATGGAGTGCTACCCAAAGGATGGGTCAAGCAATGGGAAGTATTCTTAAAGGGATGGACCATACCCTTCCTCATCGCTCTTCCTTCCTGTGGGTTGGAAAGTGGACATAAAGGATGGTTTTTTAACAGTCCTCTTGAGCCAGAAAGTGGCCTTGGGAATGGAAACCGTATGAAGCAGAGAAATGAAAAAGGAGGAGGCTGAGACTGTGCCATCAGCCTGACCCACCTCCCTGTGGCCTGTCATGTGTGACAGAAAGAAATTTCTGTTCTTATTCAAATAAATTACTGTAATTTGAGTTTCTTTCCCTCCCATATGAACCTAATCCTACTGGTGCTAACAATTAGGGAAATCCAGTCTTGGATTGAAAAATAACTGTGAACTAGCTAACTGAAACTGTATAATCCATGTATGGACAACCACCATTGACCATACTGTGTGTGTGTGTGCTCAGTCGCACAGTCGTGTCCAACTCTTTGGGACCCCATGGACTGCAGCCCGCCAGGCTCCTCTGTCTATGGGATCTTCCAGGCAGGCATACTGGAGTGGGTTGCCATTTCCTACTCTAGTGGGTCTTCCCGACCCAGGAATTGAAATTGTGTCTGTGTCTCCTGCATTAGCAGGAGGATTCTTTACTGCTGTTCCATCCAAGAAGCTCCTAAACAAATCACATTAGGACTTTAATACAATAAAGTATTGAACAGATTTTGGAGTTCTTTCCATTCAGATGAGATAAATATCTAGGCTTGTGTTCTTGTTCTCCAGGTAACTGAGGTACTTGATTCAAGAATCTGTGAGACCCTCCCTATCACTTGAAGAACCACAGATACAGATATATCAACAACAGGTCAGGTCTTCTCTTTTCTACTGCATAAAAGAGATGCTGCATTTGCTGCCCTTCGTTGCAATCTGGTGTAAAGATTCCTCAACAATGATAACTATAAATCATTTGACTCTTTTATCCCTTCTATTTCTACCAGACTCCAGACCAGACACATTACTACCATGGATTAGGTACTTTATGGTTGGACAGTAAGAACTTACAAGAGCAAGTTCTGTGTGCTACAGAGGTAAGAATGGCCATTGCACCAGGAGATTCAAATCTTCTCTATTTGGCTCAGCATGGCCTTGTCTTATTTCTTCACTTTCAGGCAGGCCATTACGCAAAGTAGGGTTATATTCAGCAAAATAACTCATTTCCTCGCTACACTGCTTCTTGTACTCTTCATTGTCTGAAGTCAGGTTAATTCCTGTCCTTTCTTCTTCACCCTATAATTTGCTCAAATCAGTGTGTGCCTGAAATGTTACTTCCCCAGAGTTCCTCTTAACTAGAGGTAAAATTTTTCTTGAGTCCCTGTTATAATGCAAATACATCATCTGAAAAAAAAAAAAAATAGCTGTTTAATCTAACTTACGGACATGCGTAAGTTTACCAGATTAGACACCTAAAGTTTATATGGAAACAAGGAATAAGAAAGCAAGACACCTTGGGGAAATGGAAATAAAGTGATGCACTCCAGTACTCTTGCCTGGAAAATCCCATGAACGGAGGAGCCTGGTAGGCTTCAGTCCATGGGGTCACTGAGGGTCGGACATGACTGAGCGGCTTCACTTTCACTTTTCACTTTCATGCATTGGAGAAGGAAATGGCAACCCACTCCAGTGTTCTTGCCTGGAGAATCCCAGGGATGGGGGAGCCTGGTGGGCTGCCGTCTATGGGGTCTCACAGAGTCGGACACGACTGAAGTGACAGCAGCAGCAGCATGGTCTGTTAAGTAACATCCATAATCCTCCTGCTAATATATTAGCTGCTGTAAGACTATTTGGGAGTGATGAAGAAGGACAATAGGAAAGCTCTTGGAGGCAGTTACTGAGTTGGGGAGGACAGCACCAAGGCAACTTCACAGAGCTAAACAAAGAAAACTTGATCCTCAGGATACTCAGAACTAGACCACATCCCCTGTCACACTCTCCTCTGGTAGTGGGAGACAGAAGGGGTCCTTTAGAAGAGACTAGGAGTATACGTAGCCAATAAGGGAGAGTAAACAAATTGTGTTCCACAATGAGGCACTGGAACATTTGCCCACTGTGCTACTGGACAAATTGTTCTTTGTAACTCTGTAACAGGGAAGAACAAATCTGACTCCATATTAGGCCCGTTCTTTTTCTCAAGCTTAGTCATGCTGGCTCTGCACCTTCTATAAAAGCACAGTTACCTATACCTTGAAATATATAGAATTGCCTATTCTCACGACTCTGACCTTTTAGGGTCCAATCATACAGAGATAAAATGTTGCAGAACAGAGAATAATATTTGTCTTATTGGAGGTTTAAAAGGAATATTGTGATCTGACCTATGTGGACAGCTGAAAGAACAAAGTTGGTCTCGGTCTTGATTCCAAGACCAAGAAGTCTGCAACAACTAACCACAGCCCTCCCTCTCCCTCTCTTGGCCTTTAAAAGTGCTTTGCTGAAACCCATCCAGGAGTTTGGGGTCTTATTAGGCACAAGAAACCCATCTCCTTGCAGGGCCTTGGAATAAACCTTTCTCTGCTCCAAACTCGGATGTTTCGCCTTGTCGGCCTCACTGTGTGTTGAGCATGCAAACTTCACTCCATAACAACTCTTTTAGATTTGGGGAAATACCACACATCTTTCACTTCACAAGAGTTTACCATGCAGCCTTGATTTCTTGGTTATCATTTAATTCTGCTTCGCTTCTTCCTCAAATTCTTCAAAAGACATCTCTTCCTCTTTAAAGGAATTTCCAAATCCTCTGTCTCTTCTTAGGAGATTATTTTTGATGCTATCATTAGCTGATGTTTTTAATATGAGGTAATGTTATTTGAATTCCTACTGATCACTTAATCTTATTAGATAATTAGCATGATACACTGGGTGAATCTGTTAAACAGCAAGAAAGAACAATTGGTGTTTGTGATCATTCATGTTAATACTTCTATTAGGCTAGTATGGTCATTTGCTTGTTGCTTATTAACATGAAAGTATGATATTTATTAGGGCAATTCTAAAGAAAAAATCTAGTTGTATTACTTCATTCATGAATCTTGAATTTCAATATAGAGCAAGTTAACAATGTCTTGTTTTGTAATCAACTCATACCATTTTGATTAAACTGACATGATTATCCTTAACCACAGAAATATAAACATTCAATTTCACAGATTTTCTGATTGTTGTTCTTTGTCAAAGATATTAGCAGCTGTTTGGTTTTAAGACCATATTTAGATTTGCTCAGTTGCTGAGAAAATTGGAAATATATGATGGTTGTAAATATTGGGAAGATACGTGATAAGACTTAGCTTAGACAAAATGAAGAACTTGGGGATTTTCGGGTGCTAAAATATTTTTTCAGTCATTTTTGTGCAATAAAAATAAATAACCACTTGATTTGTAGAATGTCACTCAGTCTTGAAATGGATGAACCTTTTAAAAAGTTTTAAACTTTTAAAAAGTTTAAAATTATGTAATATTATTGATTGTCTTATTGATTGTCGAACTCAGAGAACATTTCACCCCTCTTCTCTCTGCTATCTCATGCAATAGGGGCTGGGAGGCAACATACTGACTTTCCCAGCTTCCTGTGCACCTAGGATTGGCTTTAGGATCTGGTTCTCATTGATGACATGTAATATTAAGTCTACAGTAGGGAGGATTCTGAAAAGTTTTTACTTTCCTTACACTTTGTGTCCTG
The DNA here is from genome assembly GCF_000754665.1 of Bison bison bison. Lineage (NCBI taxonomy): Eukaryota > Metazoa > Chordata > Mammalia > Artiodactyla > Bovidae > Bison > Bison bison. Next base: position 1,189,284 of record NW_011494902.1, read on the forward strand.
AATATAGCTGGGATGCCTAGAGTGGTAGGAATCAATTTTCAACCAGAAGTGACAAGGATGTGGACCAAAAAACCCAAACAAACAGGGCTTTAGATAGCATTGATGAGCTGCTGCTCCTCTTTTACATTTGCCTTCCTTCAGACTTTTAATTACATAAGATGATTCAGTGACTTTATTACTTAAGTCATGGCTAGTCAGTTTTGTTGTTACTTGCTGCCAATAGCAGCTTATTCAGATCAATCTCCGCTAGTTTGAGGAGATGAGTCTACAATTATGTGAAGACCAAGTCAGTTCTCTATCAGGAACAGAGTTCAAATTTGCTTCCAAGGAGAGTATTCTAAACCAGTACTTTTCAGAAGAATTTTGTGTGATGATGGACATGTTCATACAGGCCATACAGAATATGTGGCCATTGAACACTTGAAAAGTGGCTAATGCAACTGAAAAATTCAGTTTTAATTTTATGTAGTTTTAATGAATTTAAGTTGAGTCTCAACTACACTTGACTACTGGCTATCATGTCAAACAGCATAGATCTAAAGGATTGTAGTCTAAAGTACCCAGATAACTATAGCTCTCTTGAACAAAATGCAGCCTCTAGCTTTATATATGTTACTGTAAAAGCCCAAGAATGGTTCATTATAGAAAAATGATGACTCAGTGGGGCTTTACACAGTGCCATTTTTGAAGGTTGCTGAATAATATTTAACTTGCATATTAGCTAACTATCAGTATTGATACTAATTTAAGCATTTTACATTGACAACTGTACTACAGGATGTCTTTCTGGAATAAAAATATTTAGATTCCACTCATTTTGTTGTTTGTTAAGATTTTTATATTCCCAATTACACCAGAAAAGAATAACAATAGTGTGCCAATCTTATTAAACTTTGGGGGTACAATAACTCTCTGAGACAAACTGTAAGTTGTAGCTGGGAGAAGAGAGCTGGGTAAGCTAGAAAAACAGCTGCAAAACACACCAACATGGAGCCAGGCATGGTGAGATGCTGAGAGTTGGCAGCTAAAGGTAGTCAGGGAAAGAACAGGAAGAGGCGTAGTGAATACTGATAACAGAAACCGACATCTGTGGGGCCGTCCTACCCCAGAGTACAGCAATCAGTACTGTCTATACACCCAAATGTGATTTGAAAAAATGACTCTTCATGCTTTGAAGTTTTGTGTAAAACTAAATAATTAGCATGCTTACATTCACAGCTATTTCTAGAGCCCAAGGAACAATTAATTTTGCAAACGTCCAAGGTGGCCTAGAGCTGTTATCACGTCTTCTATTTCCTGACAAGGATCACAGTCATAGACAGCTACTCTATTACCAGTTAGCTCCTGGCTGAGGGAAAAAGGCTGGGAAAATTCCTTTGTGTTAGAAACCTGAGTCCCTTCAATGTAGGCTCATGCAAAATTCTAGGACAGAGCTGACAAGCCAAATATATCTCTGAGACAGGACTACTTATAATCAGGGTTCTTAGAGAAATGTAAAGAAAATGAGTTGGAGATTTTGGCAAGCTGTAAATACTTAATCTGGGGCTTCCCAGGTGGTTCAGTGGTAAAGAATCCACCTGCCAATACAGGAGACACAGGTTTGATCCCTGGGTCAGGAAGATCCCCTGGAGAAAGAAATGGCAACCCAGTCTAGTATTCTAGCCTGGAAAATCCCATGGACAGAGGAGCCTGGTGGGCTACAGTCCATGGGATTGCAAAGAGTCAGACATAACTGAGTGACTAAACAACAACAAAAACAGTATCTATTTAGTTCTCTGGGTAAAACATATTCAATTAAAAAAAGTGTTCAATATAAGAAGTTGCTGCTCCATATTTCAAGCCAATAGTAGTGCTTCCTGAGACAGTTATAGAAACTGGATCAATTCAAAGTTGATTTTATCCTCAGAAATTATTTATATCAGTATCATTTTCATTGCATATTGACAAGGTCTCACCTTAGTTTGCATTGCATTCCTTTGTAAACACCTATGTTTCCTTCATAGGTTCTGCTTTGATCCATGTATTTTATGGTAGTTTCCAATATTTAAGATAAAGATAACCATGTATCAGAAGTTAAAATCCTATCCTGGTAGAAGTGGGCATAAGACATGTCTTTAAGAACATGCCCTGTCTGAAATAAGGTTGCATGTAGAAAATGTCAGTTAAAGACATATGGAGCCATGAATTTTTACCTATGGTATGGCTCTGAAATGCAGAATCTGCGACTGTATCTTCTTCATCCTCTTGCAGGTGATCATTTGCCTCTCTTACCTGCAGAAACAAGGAAATACTGTGAGTTCTTATGTGTTATATTAAACTGATTTTGTAATCCTCAGAATATTGGTGCATTCTATAACAAACATGGGTATGTATGTGTCTGAGTGTATGTTCACATATACACACATATTTTCTTTACTTCATTTTACCCTACTCTACTGCTTGGCTTTATTACAAGTTTTAATTATAAGTGCATATTTTCAGAAATATAACCCCAGCTCTTACATGGTATCTGATTCTGCAAAGATTTTCGAGATAACAGCTTTAGGTTCTTCTTCTTTTGTTTTTTTTAATACTTAATAAAGTCAGTAACACAGAGCTGTTAGGGAAAATTAAGTCTAAGGAAACATAATTCTTTCAGGGACAGTGACTACCCCACAAGTTATTTTAATGAGAATAAAGAAATACACTTAGATCTTTTGACCTTTTCCTAGAATATAGCTCTAAGAAAATGTTATTTTGTTTTTGCTCTTTCCAGAATGAAATGTGAGGTGACTATGATGCGTGCTCAGTGAACTAGGATGGTGACAAATTTATTTAGATTTTTTTCAGGTCAAAAACATCCTCCTTATATTTCAGCTGGGATATTCAGAGGAGTATCAAATGGAACTTGAGCAAGAATCTAATAAAATCACAGTATTTCACAAATGAGAATTTTGAAATCCAGCAACTTTCTTTAAAGATACCATAAATGCCAACACTGGAAATACAACTCATGTCCCGTACTTCCCAGTCTAGTAGCAGTAGTAATAAAAACAGCCAATGCTTAACTACTATGCATCAGGAGCTGTTTAGGTTCCCCACACCTATTCTCTCATAACCCTCACAATGCTAAGAGGTTAAGTGCTATTGTTAGCTCCATTTTGGAGATAAGGGCCCTGAAGAAACAGAAAAGATAAGCAGTTGTCCAAGTGGTGAAACCCGGATTCAAACACAGCAAATCTGGTTTCAGATTTGTGTTCATTTGGTGAAATTTTGTTATTCTCAAATTTCCACTGAACAATGTCAGTGTAGACTTGGCCAGAAAGTCAAGATAGCTATGGTCCTTGGCAGAATGGTCCTGAATATCTCTTTGAGAGTGCATTCCAGCCACCCAGTGATAGTCATGTGAACTGTGCAATGAATGCACTGGGGGTTCACTAGAGGTTGTCAGTGAATTTGTTCAGGGGTTCGAGTTGAAGGCTGAGAAACCATTATTTTATACTTACAATATAGAAAGTCATATACTTGTAAACTGACCTTGAGCTAGACTTAGATTTCTACTTTTTACCTCTTACTTTTTATAATTCATGGAATAAGACCAATTATTTACATTTCATGACTGTGGCTCCAATAACAGAAGTAACTGGTGCATGATCCACACATACTAATAGCTAGAAGATGGCACACTCAAGGGGGTTTGTCAACGGCTATCTGAACCCTCACAAGAAGAGTGTGCTAAGGGCTGAGTATCCAGAGGCCATGCTTCATCTCTTTCTCTCCCCATCATCTGTCTGCTGTTGGCACTGTTTTGTTAGCACATCTGGAGGAAGGGAGTTAGGGAGTAAGGGAAGAAGACCACGATCAACCAGCTCTGTTTCTAGTATTTATGGAAGGCAGATAGGAACATCTCTGTGAGCATCATCAAGACTATGTTACTTATTTGCCTTCCAAAGTTCCCCTAGCTCAGTGACCTCTTGTAACAAAGCTGCCAAGAAACCCAAAAGGAGGGAGATCCAAACACCTTCATTTCCATTAAGAATTCAACAGGAAATTTCTATCCTCATTTATAGAAATATCAAGGAAGTCTATTTATATTTTCAAACCATTCCAGCACTTATAACAGGATGCTCCATATTTTCCCACACCTGTTATGTAAAATAGTATTTCCTTTAGGTTTTTCTAAACCAACCAATTTTAAACTTGAATGGGGTGCTGCAAGGTGGCTGAGTCAACATCTCCGTCAGTCTATGAAATACTGAACAAAAGAATCCAATAATTAGAATGAGGTTATCATCTTGGGAGATAAAGCAAAAGAGGCTTAGAGAGGGTTGGTGATCTCTTCAAGGTTATAAAAGAATTTCAGTTTTAAGAATGGGCACTCTTGACCCCTATTCATCACTGTAATTTAATTTTTTCAGAGTGTACCATATGGTCACACTCATCCTTTCCAGAACTTACCAAGAACTACTGTATCTTTCTTAGTGTCTAGCAATTAGGTAGGCAGTATTCCAAATACACAAAAACCATATTTTCATTTAAGAGTAGGAAAAAATTTTCTGTGTGTGTGTGTGTATAAGTGCCCTGTTTCTCTTCCCAATGTTTTCTGTGGAACTTCACTACCACCTCTGTTCAAGTATCATTTTTAAGAAGGAAAATAAAACCATCTTGAGGTCCTACCTGTTAGCTCCTTGTCAGAACTTTTCTAGGGAATTAAGTGCTTAACAGCAAATGCTAAATGTGGCCTCTTGGGTATTTATCAGAGGAACTGGGCTTGTATTCAGGCCTCTAGTTCCTTCAGCTCCTCTGGGCTAATGATCCATGAGGAGCAGATGACCCATGAGGGGGGAAATTTTGAATTGGAAGGGGATGGATGAAGAATCAACAAAGGAATGGAAAATAGGGTAGTGTCTTAGAATGGCACACTTGTCAGCTCTAATTATCCATACAAATAGATTTCAATGCAAAGTGGTGAGTAATTAAAAAAATCCATTTGCCTATGGAAATGAGGGGCATAATTTATTTTGGCAGCAGATTCCCCTTGCTAATTATATTTTTCATAGGCTGAAATTAAAATTAATTTTCATTCTTGATCACACAGGGTTTGGATGTTGGCAAAAGGTTGTGGAATTCTAGGAGGCAAAGGGCTGCCAGCTTAAGAGGAAGAATTTGTCAAAGTGAATTCTTCATGTGGCAAAGCACTTCATGGATGGGAATGGTCACACAACCAAAAAGTCTGATTCAGCAAACAATGGTGTTTAGAGATTTAGAATTTCTTCAGCCATTGCTCTACCAGAAACAGATACAAATCAAAGTCAGTAATGTCCCACTTGGTAAGAAGTATTAATGGCAAGAGATTCATGGACAACAAGTACGGGCTTTTTTCTTTTGGCCACACTATGGGGCATGCAGGATCTTAGTTTCCCAACCAGGGACAGAATCCATACCCTCTGCATTGAAAGCACCAAGTCTTAACCACTGGACCGGCAGGGAAGTTCCGAATGTGGGCTAATTTGGTTTCAGTTTGCTGCCAGTACTTTGGGCATCTTCTAATGGTGCATGTACCTTCAACTTTTGCCCATCTTTTGAGCTCTGCAGTTGTAGTCAAGAGCTTACTAAATACCAGTTTCAAAAAAAAAAAAAAAATACCAGTGTCTAACAAGTAACTATTAAATGTCACTGTGCCCATTATATTCTATTAACCTCTCCCATTAGAAAAGGCTGGGAGGAATGAGTTACAAAGGACACAAGAGGAAACAGGGAAAAAATAATTCACTGCTGACAAATATCTACATAATTGCAGAATAAAATCCAGTATTTGGGGACATCCTTCACTTAGAATTCTGTGTATATTTCTTCTTTGAATCATCCTAACATGAATTGCTTTCCCAGAAAACAACATTTTGATGTTAAAGCTCATTGAAAAGGAAAAGAACATAATGAACCTCTGTGAGATGAGAGAAGTGATCTTTGGAGGGAAAACTTCTGGAAGGCATTACCTTTAGAAAGTCAGTCATTTAGAAAGCTTTGCAGGAGGAGGGTAAAATAGGCATGCTTCTTATTAGCATCCAAATAGTATTTAGAACAGAAGTGTTCAATTAAAGATGTTGAAATTATAAAATTTTGCAGAACTTAATAAGATGATAACAATTTGTGTAATTATTGTACTATTTTATACTACTTCATCACCACAACCTTAATGGGGTTGAATTTGATACTTTATTATTAGCATATGTGATTTTTTCCAGCCTATGTGACACTAGGTAAAGAGAATACTCATAATTTAAATTAAAATACCCATATTAAAATGGCCTTCTCTTTCCAGGTATATGATCTTGTTAATTTTGTTAGTGATTTTTATTTTGTCCAGTGACAGTTAAATAGGATCTGTTCCTTTGAGATTTCTCATTTCAGAAAATTATCTAAATTCATAGAAAGGAAGGATCTACAACCTATACAAAGGAGAATGCATTTCTTTCTGACTTATTTACTTAATACTGATGCAATCTTTTCCGGGGATGCCTTTTTCCCCTCTTATAATGATTTTGCATAATTTACGTAAAAGTATAAAGTAATATGGCCCTTGTCAAAATTACACAAAAATTAGAGCTAAGTGGGCTGTAAATCATGCCATAAATGGGGACATAAGCCTTTAATTAAGGCTCTGAAAACAGAAAGTATTTAATTCGGTAAAGTGTTAATGGGATTTTTACACATATTTTAGAAAGCATCTAGCAATCTTGAAAATGGATATGCAGTCACCAATGAATTAAGTAGAGGTGTGCTACATACAGGGACTTGTTAAATTACAGAAATAATTTTTCTATTATATTACTATAGATTAAAATAAAGGTGTCCCAGGTGGAGCAGTAGTAAAGAACCTGCCTGTCAATGCGGATTGGCAGCACAAGAGACTCAGGTTTGATCCCTGTGTCAAGTAGATCCCCTGGAGAAGGAAATGGCAACCCACTCCAGTATTCTTGCCTAGAAAATACCATGGCTAGAGCAGCCTGGTGGAGAAGGCAATGGCACCCCACTCCAGTACTGTTGCCTGGAAAAACCCATGGAAGGAGGAACCTCGTAGGCTGCAGTCCATGGGGCCGCTAAGTCGGAAACGACTGAGCAACTTCACTTTCACTTTTTACTTTCATGCATTGGAGAAGGAAATGGAAACTCACTCCAGTGTTCTTGCCTGGAGAATCCCAGGGACGGGGCAGCCTAGTGGGCTGCCGTCTATGGGGTCACACAGAGTTGGACACGACTGAGGTGATTTAGCAGCAGTAGCAGCAGCAGAGCAGCCTGGTGGGCTGCCGTCCATGGGGTTGCAAAGAGTCAGTTACAACTGAGTGACTGAACATACAGACACAGATTAAAATAATGAAAAAGCTTTAGGACTCTCATGATTATATATAGTCTTAGTTTGTAAAGGGCAAGGATGAAGGTATATTATGGCATAAAAATTTTTGGGGGAGCTGCATCTCACATTATTCAGAATCTTAGTTCCTGACCAGGGATGGAACCATATCCTCAGCAGTGGAAGCACAGAATCTTAACCACTGGAACTCCAGGGAAGTTCTTGGTATGATTTTTGAAGAGTGATTTTATTCAGGGAAAAAGTATGCTATTGCTTTCACGCAAAATAACTACTGTGAGAAGAATTTTTTGCAACACACTTGTAACACAAGAAGCAGATAGCAAATTTACCTCGAGCCCTAGTAGAGGAAAATTCCCTTAAACTCTTGATTTTAAAAGGTTAATGAGCATTCACATCAGTGTGCTCTGGTATTAGAATGTATCTTATTTTGCATCTAATTTCCTTTCCATATAGGCTGATAACATATAATAAATAGGTTTTCACTGCTATTCTTTTAATAGTCCCAAAGGGGATTATGGCCATTGTCCTTTCTGGAATTAGTAATTTTAGTCCAATCCATGTTGATAATCATAGAGATGAAAAAAATTGCATTTTACATCTGAAAAAATGACTAGCATGTCAACTATCTAGGTTAAAAATATTTCTTTATATTGAAAGCTTCCCAGCATGTCTTAATTTCCTCTTGCAGCTAACTAGAAAACTAGTCTATGAGACCCAGGTTCAATCCCTGGGTCAAGAAAATCCCCTGAAGAAGGGAATGGCTTCAGTATTCAGTATTCACTCCAGTATTCTTGCCTGGAAAATTCCATGGACAGAGGAACCTGGAGGACTACAGCACATGGGGTCATAAAGAATCAGACATGACTGAGTGACTAACAGCTGATGGATTATATATACTTGGAGTGGTTAGGGAATCCTTGTTCTCAGAAAACAATAAGAGTGTTTCTTGCAGATACTCTGGGAAGACGAAACGAAACTTGTTACTACATTGTAAAAGACTGAAAATGAGAGAGCAAGGCAAATTACTTTCCCATTAGGAAGTAATAGGAAAGTAAAAATGAAATTGTAAAAGCCAAACAGAGTTGTTTTCCCCCCCCTCCTTTTTGGTATTTTTGTACAGTGAAGATATACCCCAAGCTGTCAGAACCATCTTAAATGGGGCATAGTTAAATTGAGTGCCTCTGATAAGGGGCTCTGCCAGGCTATCAAAGTTTTAGATCAGCTGGATTGAATTTCCAGCATATTGCACATTTCCACACATTTATTCTCTCTCTTTCTTTCAGTGACACTACAAGGGCAGCCTTAGATACACTTCTAATTTGAGATTTTATAATGCAAGGGACATCTACGTTTTCAAGAAAGGGTGATATCATGGAAGCCAAGAGCAAGAATAAGGGGAAAGAAAAAAAACTTTTGCATAGAACATAGTCTGCATACCATTTCAGAGTCTGAAAAAAAAGACCTTGTAGCTTTTTACAGTAAAGAGGTGTTTGAAAAAAAAAAAAGCATTTAAGTGTACATTTGTTTCAAATTAAAGTGAAATTTTAAGGAACCCTAGAGTTTAATTATTATTAACTAATAATTAATAATAATGTCAAATCGGATTACTACTAAAATCTCCTCTATCCTTGAACCACTCCAGAAAAACATGACTAATTCCTAAATTTTTCAGGTTTTCCTGAAAAAGGAAAGAAAAAAGGTAGTACATAGTATATTTTACAATCTTTTATTATGAGTACACAAATATATGGATATGGTAATTCTGAAAAGAGATTTTTTTTTGTTTGAGTGCTTTAAAGTTTCCATAAAGGAACAATGAATATCACAAGATCAATGATGCAAGAACAAAAAGAATTTAAGGAGAGGAAGTTCAATTTAAGATAATTTTAAAACAAAAATATTTGAAACTAGCATATCCTGGGGAAACATCTTTTATTCATTTTTTTAAAAGGAAATTACCCCCTGAGTTCTGAACCTCATAGTTAAAAAACAAAATGATAGGGAGTCAAGTTCCAAAAACGATACCTTGAATCTTAACTCCTTCTATCTTAGGTAGGATTAATCAGTATAAACAACTTAAGGAAAAAAGGGGAAATGCTTAAATCAAATCATCAAAATAGGCAATATTCTCTAAAATTGTTTTGCACTTTTATTTTTTCTAATCATTTTCATTCCCTTCTGCGTTGCTGGAAATGATGGAAATAATCACCATAACGAATTCCCAGCACGAGGGTACAACGTGAAGGTGAACACCCACAGCATCACTGCCTGCCCTGTGATCACACCAAGGTTCTGAAAAGAGAGCTACAAAAGAAAGCAGCGTGGGTGGAGGGAGCTGGGACCCTTCCAGTCTGGCTGCCATCATTCTGTTACAGTGTCTCCATGACTTCTCTCTCTCTTCTCTTTGGCTTTAACTTTCTCTTTCTTGGTCATCTCTTGCCTGTATTTTCATCAGTAAAAAGTAGACAGAACCCAACTAGCCCATATAGGGACCTAACAGTTTATAACCAGGATGGTGCAGTACTTACCAGGGAGCCTTTCGGTTTTTCCATATCTGCTTTGGTTTTGATGTTTTTCTTGTGGTTTCCTTGAGTGCTGAGAGAGCTGCTGGTGAGACAGGAGCCCTGGGAGCTGCCCTTTAACACACTCCTACAGGAGAGACTATTTGATCCACTTTCTGTCTGTTGAGCTGCTTTCTTATCAACTCTGCAGGTAGAAAGTGATTCCTCTGATCAATTACATTGCTCTTCTTCAATCACTCTATTTATCCCAATCCTTTAATGTTTAAAGTAACCTCCATATATCTCTTTGTCTTTAAACCTTTGAGTGGTAAGTGTATCTCACTGGCCTTGGTCAAATCTGCATCTGCTATTCCAGCAGTGTATCAATTTAGATTTGATAATACAATAATTTGTTTTCATTTTTATGATTGCTTGTGAGATGAGGTAGGGTATAAGATAAAAGCCTGTGAGGAGTGATTGCTAAATATGTTTCTCTTTTTCTCCATTTTAACTCATTCATATTGGTGTATAGCCGATTAACAATGTTGCCATAGTTCTAGGTGCACAGCAGGGCAACTCAGATGTACACATACATGCGGCACCCTGGAAGAGAGTGGAGACTGGGGGAGAACGGCTAAATACAGGCTGGCTTAAGATCAGCAGAATATGTAATTATCTCTGGAAAGTTTTAAGTGTAAGTGTGCTTGGTACAATAAGTGAGATCAGCATCCTTTAAAATGTATGTGTAATTTTCTTCCATTTCATGCCATGTGGATCCACTCATGATTTCTAGTGTAGGTTGAATTTCTATCAACCTTGATAAAATTTACCATTCTTTAATTTCAAAGACCATTGGTTTGGTTAACAGAGTAACATGGACTAAATTATCATTTTATTGCTAACTTTTATTCCATTGTTTAAATTCTGGCTAATGTATAAAAGATTGCTATGATGCATTCCTGCTTGTCTGAAAAACATGCTTGACTGGTATTCAATATGCAGGAGACAAAAAGCTCTCCTGGTTAGGGGGTGGGGTGGGGTCCTGCACTGCTCTACACACGGCCACCCTCTCTCTCTTTGCCAATACACTACCTGTTCAGAAGTTCTGTCATAAAGGTATCTTTCGCTGAACATGGAACAGGGCTGGGTCTATTTCTTGATTCAAACTTCACTTGATCATAAATGTCTGGCGGTGTTTTTGGGTTATTTCTGTTTTGCAAACCACTGTCTGGACCATCTGCCAACTCGATATCCCTGTGAAGTTCATTTTCCATCTCACACTGTAGCTCAGGCTTCTTTTTCTCTTTCTTTCTCTCTGATTTCAGCTGTTTGTTTCCAAACCCTAAACCTTTTGCATCTTTCTTTTCTGCTTTGGTTTTGGAGACATCCATCTTCCTGCTACTGAGAGCCGGGAGTCTGCTCCTCCGAAAACCGAACCAGCTGGCAAAAGAAGGCCCCGGCTTCGGTTTTGCTTCCACAGAGGTGGACTTTGTTTGCACTTGGCCCTTTTCCACATTTTCCTGAATGCACAACATGACCTTTTCTTCAATTGTGGGTGAGAGCGGGGCTTCTGGGCTTACGACACCGGCCCTGGTTGTAGAAGTGTCTGGATACCTTCCGGAAGTTTCTAGCTTGGAGGTCCTGCTTGCTGTGAAACTGCTGGGATGTGGCGTCCTCCCCAGGCTCTGTGGGCCTCCTGAGCTATCTGTTGGGGTGAGTGGGCACCTGCAGTGGTCGCTGCCTGGTTCCTCAGGTACCGTCACCCTGGGGCCTTCTCCCTGGGCATAGGCCTGCTGCTCTTCTGTTCCAGCTGGGGTGAGGGGCTCCTCGGATTTTGGAGGGATCCTCAAAGGCAACTTGCTTGGGCTCCCATGCTGGCTGCTGGAGCTGCCTGTGCTCCCCAAGGAACTCTGCCTGGGGGAAGGGTGTCCCAGGGGCTTCCCAGTGCTGGGGAGACCATCAGACACAGGGGTAGACACAGTCTTGCTAGGAGAGCCTTCGGTGGAAGAGCTCTGCCGGGTGAGGGAATTGCCTCTCTCAGCGGTGTTGGTAATAATTTGAGTCCGGACTTTGCCCAGCCCTTCTGTGGGGGGCGTGGGGGGCTTTTCCCCTGAGTGAGCACTGAAACTCTGGCTGCGGGCTTTGGCTCCGTTCATGCCTAGAGCTGGTTTCAGGTGTGGTTTGCTGGAGGACAGGGATCTTTTCACAGACCTGTTTTCTACTCCATCTTTTCTATCAGCCCCAGGCATGCTATTTTCCAGTGACTCTGGCATTGCTTTTTCCAGGGGAAGCCCTTTGGCCAAACTCTCTTGTGCTGGTAAACTCACTGGAGACGTATTTCTTTCCCCTCCTGTGGTCTCAAGGCTGGCTGGATTTCTGGAGGCCCCTGGCTTAGCCTTGCTCACAGCCACGGAGGTTTTCGAGGCTTCATTTAGACTGTCTTTTTCCTGTTTCCCTGGCACCGTGGAACTTTTCCTGAGCAACTGGGGAGACTTCATGAAAACTTTGAGCCCAACTGGGAGGCGAGTTTTCAGTCCTCTCTCATGAAGGTTTTGACAACCATGTAGGGGGTTATGGCTTTTGAAGGATGCTGATGATAAGGGACTGTTAACCTGAGATGATGGTGACTCATTTACCCCTAAGAAGGAAGGCTTGGAAGATGCAGAGACACTGCCACTCAACTTTTCTTTTCTCCCTGGAGATACACCTTTGGAGGACGGTATTTCCAGTGGCTCATGGGGGGAAGCATAGTTCTTGGGAGTCTGTAACCCTGTGTTGTTCTGTGTGGTCCCAAGTGTTTGGTGAGGTGGGGCTCTGGGGGCATTTCTCTTTGGAGAGACTTTTGGGGGCTCCGGGACCATCACAGCAAATGAGCTGGAGGGGCTGTGAGCAGGGCATCTCATCTGGATTGCTGTTTCTGTGGAGGGTGGTGAGGGAGTGAAGATGGGCTTTTTGAAGGCCACAGACGGTTTCTTCCCCTGCACATCTGTCAGGGTCTGGTTAAAATAAATAACAGGAGCAGAGGATCCTTTCAGAGGGGGTGATTTCAATACCATTCTTGCTGTCTCAGTGGAGACCCTGCTTTCGGATTTGGCAGATGAAGGTGGTGGCAAAAAGTCATAACTGGGCCTGATGAGTAGGGAGACCGACCTGCCTGGAGGGGATGGTGGGGAGGGCGATTTCACCCCGGCCTCTGGCCCTGGATCACAGTGTTTATCCCTCGTGGGGGGCTCCCCATCATCACTCTGCTCAGTGGGGGGCCTGGACAGCAACTGTGATGCTAGCATCTGATTCTTGGAGCTCTGGACCCAATCCCTTCTGCTGGACATCTTGGAGCCATGAGGAAGCTGGGTGGGGGGTTTTGGAATGTGTGAATCTGGCTGCAAATCAAAAAGGGGAGCTGGACCTTCAGTCTTTTTGAACTGTGAGAGTTTCCCTGGAGCTGGTGATTTCTCAAGAGTCACTGAGCCAGCTGAGGGCATCATAAGGGAGGCTTCAGGCTCCCTTACTCTCGATTTCTGAGGTGAAGACTTGCCCCTGGTAGGTATTTTTGTCAGACTTTTCTTCTGACAGACGCCTGTGCCCACAGATGACCGAGAATGACTCTGGCATGGTGTGACATGTGTCGGTTTGGCCAGTCTTTGAGTATTTTGCATCACTGTCCTGGGGTGGAAAGACACAGCAGGTGTCATGGCAGGATCATCTACCTCATCTCGTGGAATGTTTCTTTCAGTTTCCTCTTCAGACCTCTTTAAAAAAGGGTAGTCTCTAGCTGCAGCCCCTGGCTGTAAATGAGCAATTCCCTGAGGTGAAAGTTCAGTGTGTTCCATCTGGGGCCCAGCAGGGGCCTGATGGATGGAAATCTCCTTTCTGGTAACAGTAACAAGGCCAGTCTGGTGAGAGCTGAACTCAATGGGCTCGCCGTCTTCTGCATCAAATATCACAGTAATACATTCTTCTGAGGAAGTCCGTTTTACAACCCTCTGTTGCTTAATGAAACTAAACGTCTTTGGCCTGCTCTCTAAATGGACGGGTACTTGGTTTTCTTCCTCCTCGGGAGACCCACATGAAGATTTTTCAAATCCTGTGAGGATATCCAGGTTCTCCGTGGACTGGTCAGTGTCCGTGGTTGCAGACACATCTGAAGGGCTTTTCTCATCACTGCTCTCGATGTGCAGCTCATCCAGGGTCTCCGGGTCATCGGTGTCTGAGGGCTGGAGACTGAGGGCCTGGCAGCCCTGGCTGGGTGAGACCTTCTCTCTCTGTACCCGAGGCCCCTGCATGCCTGGGCACAGCTTCTGCTCCAAGGGACAGTTGCTGGCACAACCGGTCAGCTTCTCAGGCCTCTCCCTGGAGTAGACCGAGGAAGTGACTTCTGAACAGTGTTTGCCATTCAGCTCCCAGCCAAAGAGGCTGTCAGAGACACTGTGGGTTAATTTACAACTGTGCAGCCTGCAGCCCTGGTTTGGAACCGCTTGGACCGAGGCTAAGGAGGAAGCGTCCTCATCAGCCTCGTCATGAGAATCCGTGTCATAAACAAATGCCTTGTGGGGATCCGTGCAGGGGCTCCCTGTGTCTGTGGGTTTGCAGGGTGGATATTCCTTCAGGCTGTTACTTTTAATTCCTGGAGAATAGATTCCTTCATTGGAGTTCATGCAATCTTTATAACCCCATTTGGTTATCACTGATGGGGGTTCAAGTAACACTTTTCGCTTCTGGAGCTTTCTTAGTCCTTCCAAAATGTGGCTTTCCTTGATGCGAGTTGGAGGTAGTTCATCCGTAGGACTAGCAAAGCCACTCGGGAGCGAAGAGTCAATACTTAACCTTTTGTCCCAATTTTGTGATGGCTGCTAGGAAAGAAAGAGGAGATATTAGACATGATTGAGCCCTGTGGATCACCAGTTTATAGAAGGTAAAGGCCATCATTAAACTTAGTTCATCCTAGTGGTTGATAAATATTCACATATAAATGTATTTATTCATTAGTTAATGCAAACTAGTTTATTATGTAGCAAAACTCTACTTTGCCAGGTCCTGAATTAAGGAGTGCATGATATAGATAAGTATGAGATAAGGACCCTGCCTTCAAGGAGCAGGTGACCCAGGGGGAGTTGGGCTCAAGTACTGTAAGTCAAGGGAGCAAATGAGACATAGAAAACTAGTAGGTACTCTAGAGTTTCAGAGGAGGGAGACTACATGTGTGTTTGAGAAACCACAAAAAGCATAAGAGAAGTTCTCTCTATTCTTCTCCTTCCTTCTTTCCTTCCTTCCTTTGTTTTTACAACAAACTTAGCCCTAGAAAGATGGATAGGTTTGCCTTAGTTTAAAAGTAGAGGATTTCCCTGGTGGTGCAGTGGATAACAATCCACCTGCCATTGCAGGGGACACAGGTTCGATCCCTAGTTTGGGAAGATCCCACATGCTGTGGAGCAACTAAGCCCGTGTACCACAACTACTGAGCCCATGTGCTGCAACTACTGAAGCCCGTGTACCGCAACTCCTGAGCCCATGTACCACAATTCCTGAGCCCATGTACCACAAGTCCTGAGTCTGTGTACCACAACTCCTGAGCCCGTGTGCTGCAACTACTGAAGCCCTTGCACCTCGTGCCTGTGCTCTGCAAGAAGAGAAGCCACCACAGTGAGAAGCTGGTGTACCACAATGAAGACCCAGAACAGCCAAAAATAAATAAATAAATAAAAATTAAAAAAAATATATATATATATATTTTTAAACTAGAGGAAATAATTTCCAGGCAGAAGAAATGGAATGGCAAAGACCTTAATTGGAAAAGTATGCTTAAGGAACACTTAGGGAATAATCAGAAGATAATCTAGCTCACTGTGCAGCGTTTATGGGAGGTGAAGAGGGTAAGAGGAAAAGTGAGTTGGTCCAGGCCCTATAGTCCCTTCCATTCTAACAACTGAAAGTTAGAATGTCATGCGGCTTCAAGACTTTATTTGATAGGCAGTGAATATCTATGAAATATTTATACACACAGAGCAGTTGGCCATTTGCCGTTAGAACCCATAGCAACGATTGACCTACTAACTTTGAAAGGTCAATTTCCTGTTCTTCATATTTCTCCAAATACCAGTATTAGTTCTGGAGAAGTGACCAAGAAATGACATAGAAAAAACATGGCATTCTCCTCAGACATTCACATTTATCAAAATATTGCTAACAAGAAACAGAATGGCAGAGGAGGAAACTCATGCTGACCTAGCATCTGCTGTGTACCGGCCACTGACCCAGTGCTTTGACTTAATTTTCAGAACAAGACCATGAAACAGACAATATCAATCCTATTTTCAGAGGAAGGAAACTGAGATTCAGCAAGATCTGTCCTTTGGAGATCATACAGTCAAGGAAGAGCTAGTGCAGAAGTTTCAACTCTGGTTTTCTGGGCCTTTTCTATGACTCAATTCTGAAGTGGCTGCATGGGGATCTGAACCAGGCAGTCTGGCTCTAAAGACTGCACATTAATCTTGAAGTGATACTGCTAGAGTCAGGCTTAGCCTCTGTTCTCCCCTCTGTATTAGTCAAAGTCATAATAGAGACCATAGGTTACTCCAACAGCCCTCTTCTGAATGAAAGTTGCAGAGTTTAATCACAAACTAGCACTCAGGGAAATTAGGAGGCTCAGAACTAATGACTTTTTTTAAAAAGGCTGTATAATTAATGCTGAAGAATGTCTATGAATGAATCTGATACATGTTCTCAGTACCAATCTTGACTAAGAGTTACAGCTCCCATTGGCCTCTCCACTAGCTGCCCTGCTATCCTGGGACCCTGAACACTCACGCATATGCTCATAAGCAGACATCAACTCAATGTCACAAACTTACTTTGGAATTTCAGATTTTTACTAAGCCAAGAGCATTTGCTTGCATTTGCTTACACTGAAGACTTTTTTTTTGTTTTGTTTTCATAAAACTGACCTTTATTATCAACATGTCTTTTTTTTTCTATTTGTTATATGTATATTTAATTTTAAGTCAAATTATATATTCTGTTTGGAAAATTCTCCAGGGTCAGTAGTTGCTGTGGAGAGATCTATTTTGGTGATGCTTTCCTTCCCCCACTCCTTCTCCTCCTCTGCTGTGCCATTAAAAACTTCTTTGGAAAGCAGAAAAAAAATCCCTTTAGTGGGTATTATAGACTGACCAGTGAATAGACTGCCACAGCTTGGGTTTCTAAGAATTTCCATGATTCTGATGTCACATGCACAATAAAGAAGAGAAGCCAGATAGAAGTACTCCATCAAAGCTTGAAAGGGGCAGATTTGTTCAAGCCATAGAAGATGTGCTCTGCGTCAGCCCACCCACTTCCTTCCTGCCCCACAGCCTGCCCACACTCCGGTATGATTCATCCCCAGGGCCAGCAGCTGCGAAGCTCCCAGGGCCCAGGCTCCCTACCCTGTGAGATTAGCCACATTCATCAATCTGTTTTCCTCAGAAGGTTATGGTACTTAATAACTTGAGAAAAGTTGGAGATAATCTTGAAACCTAAGAAAGGGAAGCACAAGTCTCCTGCTGGGGAGGTGGTGGGGTAGAGCTTCTCATTTTTTGCAGGAAAGTCAGAAGAGAGTTGCTCTGGAAGGAGGGTAGTGGCTGAATGATGCTGCTGCTAAGGTAGGAGCCTGGGTTTAATGTCCACAGGTCTTTTCTATTTCTTGAATAGATAATTGTTTCACACATTATTTTTTGTTCCTGTTTTATTAAAGGACGTTCTTGGTCTTACGGGAAAAATCCAACCCAACACCTGGCACTCTTCCAAGTTTTAGACTAATTCAAAATCTAGCAGAATAGTTGAGGTTCTGGACCCCACTGCTCAGTTCTACTTACTGGCTATGAGACCTTGAAATAGATGTGTAATTTCTCAGGACCTCAGGTTATTCCTCTGTGAAAGAGGGGAAATAAGAAAACCTAAATAGTAAGTTAGTGGGCCTTAGAAAGCATCACTATGAACAAAGCTAGTAGAGGTGATGGAATTCCAGTTGAGCTATTTCAAATCCTGAAAGATGATACTGTGAAAGTGCTGCACTCAATATGCCAGCAAATTTTGAAAACTCAGCAGTGGCCACAGGACTGGAAAAGGTCAGTTTTCATTCCAAGCCCAAAGAAAGGTAATGCCAAAGAATGCTCAAACTACTGCACAATTGCACTCATCTCACACGCTAGTAAAGTAATGCTTAAAATTCTCCAAGCCAGGCTTCAGCAATACGTGAACCGTGAACTTCCTGATGTTCAAGCTGGTTTTAGAAAAGTCAGAGGAACCAGAGATCAAATTGCCCACTTCAACTGGATCATGGAAAAAGGAGAGAGTTCCAGAAAAACATCTATTTCTGCTTTATTGACTATGCCAAAGCCTTTGACTGTGTGGATCACAATCAACTGTGGAAAATTCTCAAAGAGATGGGAATATCAGACCACCTGACCTGCCTCTTGAGAAATCTGTATGCAGGTCAAGAGCAACAGTTAGAACTGGACATGGAACAACAGACTGGTTCCAAATAGGAAAAGGAGTATGTCAAGGCTGCATATTGTCACCCTGCTTATTTAACTTAAGGAACTTCCCCTGAGAAACGCTGGGATGGAGG
>NW_011494902.1:1207970-1215022 GCF_000754665.1 Bison bison bison
CATGCGAAGAGTTGACTCATTGGAAAAGACTGATGCTGGGAGGGATTGGGGGCAGGAGGAGAAGGGGATGACAGAGGATGAGATGGCTAGATGGCATCACCGACTCGATGGTCATGAGTTTGAATGAACTCCAGGAGTTGGTGATAGACAGGGAGGCCTGGCGTGCTGCAATTCATGGAGTCGCAAAGAGTTGGACACGACTGAGCAACTGAACTGAACTGAAGTAATAAGTTTTCATGATCATTAAATGAGCTAGTGCTTATGAAGTGCTAACAAAGCTGATACATGGTAATTACTCAGTAACTAGAGCCATTTTCCTCCATGAAGGGCAGACTAGTGCATTTCATGAAGGTTTCATTTCTGCCTTTCTGTTTCTACACAAAACAATACTAAAAATAAAATACTTATAAACTACCAAAGAGCCAATGGTCATATATTTATTATTGTGTAAGCTGAGTGCCGAAGAACTGATGCTTTTGAACTGTGGTGTTGGAGAAGACTCTTGAGAGTCCCTTGGACTGCAAGGATATCCAACCAGTCCATTCTGAAGGAGATCAGCCCTGGGTGTTCTTTGGAAGGAATGATGCTAAAGCTGAAACTCCAGTACTTTGGCCACCTCATGCGAAGAGTTGACTCATTGGAAAAGACTGATGCTGGGAGGGATTGGGGGCAGGAGGAGAAGGGGATGACAGAGGATGAGATGGCTGGATGGCCGCACCAACTTGATGGACGTGAGTTTGAGTGAAGTCCGGGAGTTGGTGATGGACAGGGAGGCTTAGTGTGCTGCAGTTCATGGGGTTGCAGAGAGTCAGACATGACTGAGCGACTGAACTGTACTGAACTGAAGCTAATATTCATGTTCAAATTTATATTGTATGAATTTATTATGCCAGTTAATACTAAATGAGTACTTAGTACATGGTAAGAACTTAAGTTTCTTAAATAATGCCATTGAAAGTGTTTTAATAGGACTGGGTCAGTTTTCTGGTTCCCTCAGAATTAAGACTTTTCTCTGGGGAATGTGACAGGCATGCTGGTACTCCATGTGAATACCATTGCGAGTTGGGACACTGTTAAATTTCCAGATGATGTCTACTGGAGTATGTAAGAAGTGCCTTAAGAACCTTATTCCTCCTTTTTCAGGGAACTGATGTCTCTAAAAGATCAAAGTTTGTTCTAACTGGAAAAATTTTAGCCAAAAGAAAAAAAAAAAGAAGAAGAAAGGCTGAGAGGGAGAGAGGAATAGCTGTGAATGAAAAGTGCTGAGCGAGGGGCCCTGAGAGCCAGCAATATTCAGAGACAAAGAGAGGGAACATCCTCCTGACCATCTCCCCAGTCTGCTAAAAGCCAGGTAACTAGCAGTCATTATTCAGAATTCTGAACATCTTAGAAAGAGCAGTTTTGATAACACCCCAGGCTCTGCACTTTGCATTATAAGTCTAAGTCCAGGAGAATAAACTCTAAATTCAAGCTTGAAATCTTTTTCTCATTTCTTGTTCTGTGTATGACAAATGCCCTCCCTCACCTGAATTTTCTGACGGTTATAGACGTTCCCAGGTTTTTTACACTTCTGACATTACAAACTAAATTTATACAGATGAGAGAAAACTGACCTCCAAATATTCAGATTGAGGGCTTCCACACTCTTCACTTTTCTTTTAAATTAGTTTTTATTGGAGTATAGCTGCCTTACAATGTTCTGCTAGTTTTCAGGTGTGCATCAACGTGAATGTTATATTATACATATATCCACTCTTTTTTGGATTCTTTTCCCATAGAGGCCACTATAGAGTATTGAATAGAATTCCCTGTGCTACAGAGTGAGTTATCATTAGTTGTCTATGTTATACATAATACCAATAGTGTATGTATGTCAATCCCAATCTTGTTTTTCTTTAATATAAGGAAACTGTGAAAACAGCTATTCCAGATTCTTGACTTATACCGGTGTGCAAAGATGTGTATTCAAATCATGAAGAAATCTCTGTCATATGAGCCCACTTAGCAGATGCGAGTCATTCCAGTCACAGGAGTTATTTAACAATCTGGTAAAGAGACTCCTGGCATCTATGTGGAGACTTTCACTGAAGCTATGGTGCTTGAAATGTACCATAGCATTTTCTCTCTCTACTGTACCTCCTTCAATTTATAGCCAATTAGAGTTTTATGAGGCTATTGCATTGGATAGAGGAGGTCAATATATTACATTGCTATTTTTGAGCAGTAAATTTCCACAAAGCTAATGAGACTTCCAAAACTCATGGTCATTTATTCTGAGAGAATGCACCTCTCTCCCTATTCTACAGAAGAAAACCTTCTCTTTGAGGTTTCATAGGGCGCTCAGTCTGGGGTGACTTGGCCTCATTCAGCCTGATTTGCACTGGACATCGACAAGTCTCTCCGAGCATCACAGCGATAGAGAATGTCTATAAAACTAATTGAAAATGTCTCAGTCAGTCTGAAGCATGGTCAGTTCCACTAGGCCAGGGCTCCCACTCCAACTTGATATAAATCTGTGAACTTGGTGGGCTCCACCAAAGCACAGAAGCAAACTGTCTTTCTCTCCCAAACTCCCTCCCATAATGTCCTCATCATCTGAGATCAAGTCATCATTCCACTCCTCTCTGGCTGTGTGACTTCTAGCAAGAAACTTAACCTTTTAGAGCCAACCTCTTCTGTGTAATGAGGAAGATAACATCTCCCTCTATGGCTTTGTGAGGTGTAAAAGAACAAGGGCTCAGCAAATGGGGGTTTCCTTCTAGGCCTCCCTCCCACCTTCCGCCTTCCTACCAGAAGAGTCTTTTTTTCTGGTTCCCTCTGATGCTGCAATGCCCCTGAAGGAGCCTTACCCTTTTCCTGAGGTTCTTTCCATCATGCCACGTGTAGGAGGAGCCGCTGGAATACTCGCTGCAGGTGCTGGAAAGAGACAGCTCACTGCTGCTGTAGCTGCTTCGAGGGCAGAGATGACCAGAGACGGCAATCCCCGTGCCAGGGCATTTCAAAGCAGGGGTTCCTGCTTTTGTGTTCAGCTGGCAGCCCTGAAAAAGCAGGACAGCTCTGAGCTAGGACTCTGCTTAGGGGAGAAGAAATACCAACTCAACATCATAATGAGGGAGGCATGGATATAGTACCGTGGTGAGAAACACAGACTTCGGGGTCGACAGACTAGGGGTTTGACTCTTGACTCTGCCTCAGACTAACATGTGTGGGAAATTATTTAATCTCTTAGAGCTACATCTCCTTTTCAAAAAGTGATAACGCTGCCTACCGTATAGGGTCCCTGCAAGGACCAAGTGAGGCTCCAGATGAGATGCATGCAGCACAAGATCCAGCTTAGAAGCAGGTGCTCAATTATTATGAGCTGCCATCAGCATTAGGCAGAACTGCGATTCATGGGGTCGCAAAGAGTTGGACACGACTGAGCGACTGAACTGAACTGATGACCATAGTAGTTTCTCATTTTATCCAGTCACACTGGTTAAAGGATCACATCAATATCAAGTCATGAATCTAATGTGAGAAAAGGAAGAACACAGAGCAACTTCTTTGGCTTAAGAGTTCATGGGCATGAGCCCTGGACTGGAAGTCTAGCAACCTGGTTCTCAGGCTATACGTGCCACCAGATATGAGATACAGAGCAAAGAAAACATTTAACTTCTGTGGATCTTAATGTCTTCCTGTGTAGGGTGGGCCAGTGCTACCAGATCACTCCTATGATCCATATGGCTCTGATAACATCACTGTAAGTCTGGGATCAAATGCCCAGGAAATTATGTCCTGTAGTGAAACACCAAACAAAGGAGTCAGGAAGCTCTGCTGTGCAGATTCCAGGACTTTTCAGATCAGATCAGTTAGATGTTCAAATGATAAAGAGTTTCATATCAAACAGATCTGGGCCCCGCAAGAAGGATCCAGGCAGTTAAACTTCTAGTGGGTCTGCACAAGGCACAGGTGGCAAAGCCATAAACATCCCAGCACATCTTGACAGCCACATTACAGGGCCCTAATGTAACAGATGAAGCTCCACTAACTGGATGGGCTAAATTAATTTAGCATCCCGATCGCAAGAATGGAATCTCTCCATTACAGTCTCATTCCTGTCCCCTATCTAGAAAAGCTTTGTCTCAGAAACTCATGGATGGGGGAACCATCTGTCTTCATGTCACTGGCAGAATGGCAAAGCCTCTTACTTATGCAGTTTATTGACACTTTATGGGAGCCTTTAGTACCTGAGTACTTATCACTGTTCTCCAAATGCAATTTCAACTGACGATGACTAAACACCAGTGTGGGGAAGGAAGGTGATGCTGTTCTGGGAGCCTTTGTGGTCAATAGGAAACCCCTGCATCGGTACAGAGGGCACGTTTAACCTGCTCTCTAATCAATATCCATAATGCTTAATAATGTTAGACTTTCAATATCAGGCATCTTCCTTGCTATTGATACTTCATTTTGGCTGCCTAATAATCTCTTAAAGTGGTCTGAAAACGCCATGGAATTTTACTACTCTATTTTTCCCCCTGAAATTTGGCTCTAAATATCACTGAAAGGAGAAAGTTGTCTTAAAATCCAGCTTTCAGCAATATCTATTGATTTATGAACTTATTGACTGCCAGATGCAATTTAGTTAAAGGGAGCTCATGTTTATGTCTCTACAGCTGCCCTCCACACATGGTCCCAGTGTCAGGAGCACAGGCTGAAGGTTTCAGCCACTGCACACATCTGGAACATGCCAGAAACAGACTTTCAGAAATGGCACATCACAATCCACTTCTACTTGTGTGCTTTCTTTCTTCTCCATCCCATTCTCTGATATTTTGTTACTTGAGTCAGTAGGGTGGTGGTTTTTATTTTGGATGACCTCTCTTCTGAGGCTTTCCCAAGGGCTCAAGCAGTAAAGGATCCACCTGCCAATGTAGGAGATGGAGGAGATGCGGATTCAATCCCTGAGTTGGGAAGATCCCCTGGAGGAGGCAATGGCAACCCACTCCAGTATTCTTGCCTGGAGAATCCCATGGGCAGAGGAGCTTGGTGGGCTACAGCTCATGGGGTCATAATGAGTGAGACACAACTGAGCAAGCGACTGAGCATGCACTTCTGTTCTGATGGTGGTGTCTACCATTCAGGGAAATATTATGTCTGTGTCTTTTGAGGCCATCAGATCTAAACTTCTCCAGCGGCCTTTCTCACACACTGGGCAGGTGTTAGTCACTGTTTGCATTCTACTTTTCTCAACAGTACTGAAGCTTATATGTGATTTCCCTCTGTCTTTCCAACCTTTACCATTTCACCTCACCCATCACAATTATACCTATTCTTATAGCTCAATTCCCAGGCCTCTTTTGAACAAATATGCTTCTCTGCCCTGTTATCAACCCTGTGTGCACCTCTGACAGATGCTGGATTACGATGACAGGAAACTAGAACACAGAAGATGTGCTAGGAGAGAAAAGCATTGTTGTCTCTCCCTTGACCTTGAACCTGAGATGCCCTGATGTAACAGAGGGTACTGTGAGGAAGTGGGGAAGGCCCATCAATGTTATGTGGAGGCAGGCAGGGCTGGGGTAGTTATATAGAAAAGTGTCCCTAAGCCAGGCTTTTCATACTTTAATATTCACATGAGTCATCCCAGATCTTGTTAAATATAGATTTGATTTAGCAATTCTGAGGAGGGGTCTGAAATGTAGTATTGTAAGAAATTCCCAAATGTTTTGAGGCTGCTGTCCAGGGCCTGTGCTTTGAGCAGAAAGTCCTAGCCTAGGAAGAGCTTTGAGAGAGGATAACCTCTCATGTGAATTACCTGGTAGCAAGCTGTGTATCTCAGTCTGACCTGGGCTGTGCTGAGCAGGATGAAGGCAGGGGTCTGAGCCCTCCCTGGTAGCAGAGTACTGGAGAGAGGGTGTGTATAGTGGGCTGATTACAGAGTAATTCCTTGACAAGAAGACAAAAGGGCTAGTCCTCTCTACTGGGAAATTCTTCCACCTTTCCTGACCTTGGACAATTGATGTTGGAATTTAAGAAGGGACTCAGAATCTCTGACATCATGACTGAAAGTGAGCTCCTTTCTCCTGAGGTTTCTTCCCTCATTAGCACATGATTATCATCAGGATTATCTGCTCATTTATAAGGTCATTTATCAGGTTTAAATCCTGGCTCTCTCACTGGTTAACTCTTTGATTTTGGGAAAATTACTTAATTCTTCCACACTTTAGTTTCCTTTTTTCTAACCGGAGATAATGAAAGCTCCAATCATATAAGATCAATGTGAAGAGTGATGGGCCTCTGGCAATCAGTAACCGTATGCTTCCCAGGTGGTGCTAGTAGTAAAGAACCCGCCTACCAGTGCAGGAGATGTACGAGACTTGGGTTCGATCCCTGGGCTGGGAAGATCTCCTGGAGGAGGACATGGCAATCCACCTCAGTATTCTTGCCTGGAGAATCCCATTGACAGAGGAGCCTGGCAGGCTACAGTCCATAGAGTCGCACAGAGTCAGACATGACTGAAGCCACTTAGCATGCAGGCCCTCATGCTTAATGACACTAAGTGATTATTAGTAACAATAAAGTTTAGTAACTTTTAGGTTTTGCTACTACTACTAAAAAGTTTTTTTTTTTAGTATGTGTGTGTCTTGGCTCTTCAACAAAATTGTACTTTACAGCCTCCCTAAGGGACTCTGTATTACCTTTAACATGCCATCATATATGATCTGTGATGAGAAAGTCCAAAGTGGGTGTACTTTGTTTCTGGGGATCACTGATGTGACCTGGACAGGCACACTAGCAGGTACTTATCTCAGCTCTCATTCTCCATCTCTGCCATGTTCTTCTGCGGCTGTGACATGGGGCCACATATTTTAGAATAGAAGACAGCCAGAGCAGCAGAGATCTCACTATGGCCCCAAATTCTCAGCAGGTACTGTGTTATGTACATGTCATATGTTATCTCATTTAATCCTCACGACGACTCTCAGAAATAGAACAGAAATATCATTCTTCTCATTTTCCAGATGGGGAACCTGAGGCACTGTTGAACTGACGCTTTAAAATCTTGT
>NW_011494902.1:1215122-1226553 GCF_000754665.1 Bison bison bison
AAAATCTTGTCCAAGGTCACCCAGTCAATACAAAGTTCTGATGTCAGGCCCAGGTCCCAGCCACTATGCTATAGCCCTAAGTAAGGCCCTTGACAATAAGCAGAACTCCTGGACATATACAGACTGCCAAGCATCCTCCTGAGAAGAGTTGTAATAGATAGTTATTATTAATAAAATTCTTGTTTGCCTAAAGATATATGTTGGTCTCCATTGCAACATTACCCTAATTATGTTGACTGAATTGATGAAGCACACTGTTTGCACTATTCAAAGTGTTTTTTTTTCCCATAGTGTATTTTAGATTACCACCTTGAAGCACTCATATGCTCTAACATACTTATTATGTGAAATGCAATACAAAGTCCACAATTTTAGTTTTAAAAAAAGGAGAGAGACAGAGAATGAAGGCAATAATTTCTTGGATTAAAATTTGCAACTTAAAAAATTCCTGATCTTAAGGCCATCTTTTATATTGGATGGCATTAGGGTATTCAGGAATGTTTAAAGATGACAGTACTCCACTGACATGCAATTCCAATCTAACTTGAGAATATTCACTTTTGATATAGACTCTCCTACCTATACTTATAAATTTATACAGTAAACTAAAAGGCCAGTTATCCACAAATGTCCGTCAGTCATTGTTTTAAGACTAACATTTTTCATTATATATTTGACTCTTGTATTTTTCAAGCTATCTTTTTTTTTTTTTTTAATGTCAATGAGAGTTAAAAAACCACGCTGGTTAAAGTTTTGCAAAATAAGCACAAAGCTAACCCTAGCTAAAGAAAAAAAAGTACAGCCCATGAATTTTTAAAAGTTCATACATAATATATCATAAAAGTAAGATGAGTAATATGGGACATGGGCTTTAATAAAAAGCTCCTTGACCATTTCTCTGTGACTTTGAGATATAATCAATACTCAAAAAAGGTATCTTGGGGACAAGTCAAGATTTATAATATTTTTGCTGAGAGTGACATTTTCTACTTACTCTATCAGCTGGGGGATATGATGCTGAATTGCAGAGAACACAAGAAAGGAAAGTATTTTTATCTACCTGACAATGCTTCAAGGATGCGCTTTATGGTTCACTTGTGACATCATATTTGATGGAGGAAAATAACCACCTGAACAAGTGTTCTGAAGGCGACAGGGAAACTCACATGCATTTCAACATCAGTTCGTGAGTGCGTCAGACTCTGGCTTCCTTCCACATCTGAGAGTAAATCCCCGGATGAAAGATCTAAGATGCGTGAGTGAAGTTTCTGGGTAAAAACAGGCAGAAACTTTGAACAGTGTTGATTTAATTGTTTGTTTCAAAATCCTGCCTCAAACAGGTAAATCTCAAGAGTTGACATTTCTAGATTAGATAACACATATCCTAACCCAAAAAATGTTTATCTGAGTTTATTAGTGTTCTATATATACACATGTGCAAATTACAGCTTATAAACCATAATCACACGTTCACAGTCTGTCAATATGTGTTGGAAAATAAGTAGTAAGGAAAAAGAAATAGGAAGAAAAATGTGAATACCCCAATACACTTATTAGCCAGCATGAAAATTAACTTTTGATATTCACATTATGAAACACTCACCATGTTAACCTTATTATGTTGAGCAGTGGTTAAAATTTGAGCAAATAATTATAAAAATGACCTTATTTCTAAACAGCATTGATCTTGTGAAATCTTCCCTTGCACACATTTCAACTCAAAGTCATTAAAGTCATCTGTTAGGAACAATTAATGTGAATAGAAAATAATTGCATCAGGGATCTGGGGACTTGGAGGGTTTCATGCATTAATATTCACATGCTATTCGATTATATACTCAATTCTTTATTTCAGTTTTGCTTGGGTGGCCTCCTAAACCAGGGACATTTCACTATATTAATCTTTATCCTAATTACTAAGGCCTTTCTGTGGACATTAAATTTGATCTGTTTAATTGCAAATACAATAAAACTTGTGATTTATGTCTCATGTTTCTGCTAGGCTGATGACATTTTTAAAATGGTACTTGCAGCCTGGTTTGTCTTGGTTACAACTTTTGTGACTTCAGACACTAAAAAATCGAATTGAGTAAGTAAATAATGTGACTGAGATGGCTCCCTCACCTCTGAAAAGTTTTTCTATTCCTTTGTCTCCCAGGAAAGGCCTTGCTGCATGCTGATGTTGATCTGGGAAATGACTGATCTCTGCCATTAATTCCTGCTAGGATCATCTTAGCGTGCAGGGGTTGCCGGACAGTCACGTTGTCCCAGCAGATCCATCATGTTGTCAGCAAGGACATAAATGCCTCTCAAATGAGGCCTGCTTTACTCTGTTTCCCATTTGACTTTCTTCAGGTTCAACTCTTGTGAAAGCCCTCCGTACGTGGTTAGTTGGGAGGTTCGTGGTGGTTCGGTTGCTAGTCATGTCCAACACTCGCGATCCCACAGAATATAGCCCGCAAGTCTCCTTTGTTCATGGGATTTCCGAGGCAAGAATACCAGAATGGGCTGCCATTTCCTTCTCCAGGAGATCTTCCTGACCCAGGGTTCAAACCTACGTCTCCTGCATTACAGGTGGATTCTTTATTGCTGAGCTTGGTTAGTTAGTCACAACAAATTCCATTCAGCTCTCAGGATGAGCATGGTGGTAGGGCTGTGCTGCATCCAACTGCAAGAATAAAGGCATTTTTTTTTCCTGCTATGGGTCAGTTCTCCTTATCAGTGGAGTCTCAAACCATTTACTTCAGACTTATACTTTTGCTTCTCTCAACCTGTGTTTGTGGAGGTTTTTCACCAAAAATGACATAAATAACTGGTTGTTCATTATTTTGAAAATGCTAGTTTCTCCAAGAAAGTTAAGACATAGGTAAGTAGAACCAGGATGTTGTTTCTGCACAATTTCTATAATGCTTATCTCAAGCATTCTCTAGAGTATGAGTTCCCTGGGACCAAAGATCCTTTAAGACCCAAGACTTGTCACAATGTGAATGCTCAGTAAGTAACTGACTGAGGCTTCTTACAGCCCATAAAGAAGGAGCTGTCTATATTTTCTCCACCCAAATCTGGGTTTTAAGGACTGAGAGAGTGCCAAAAAAATGATAACATTCTGACTTAAGAACACATTTATCATTATGCAAAGAGTCCAAGAAGTTATGGGAAATGGCATTCAACAAAAGAAATGATGATTTTGAGTGGTATATCATGTGATTTGGGGGAAGAGTCCTTATAGATTAGATATCTGACTTCTTATTTGGTTAATGGTTATATTTCATTCCTTTTTACCAGATATATGATGCCATCGTTTTGCATTCAGCATGAGTATGTGTATATATAAACTCATCGTCCTAAATGATGTTATATTTTATTTTTATCCAAGTGGTCAGGTTTCCCCAGGTGGCTCAGTGGTAAAGAATCTGCCTGCCAATGCAGGAGATGGAGGTTTGATTTCTGGGTTGGGAAGGTCCTCTGGAGGAGAAAATGGCAACCTACTTCAGTATACTTGCCTGTAAAATCCCATGGACAGAGGAGCCTGGCGGGCTGCAGTCTCTGGGGTCATGAAGAGTTGGACTAAGCGACTGAGCATAGTCAATTTTCTCCACTGAAATACGTAGAGTCATGAGGGAGAGGAGAAAGATCCTAGAGCAAGGGGACTTGAGTTTTAGTCCCAAGGTACAGGTTTTACCAGATCTGGGGATGTAACTGAATCTTTTTGTCTCAGATTACTTGCCAGCCACAAAGGGATGGAAGAAGCTACTTAACCTACCTCTCAGGTAGGGAAAGGTACTGGGATAGTCAGAAAGGATAATAAATAAGACAGCATGGTGAAATTTAGAGTCTTCTATCAATTAACTGTCATAACTGATAATTGGTAATTTCTTAAATGTTAAGATACAAATGAATCATTTACTGTTATAGTTTCCACATATGTAGGGAAAATAAAAATTGACTTAGATGAAAACAAAATCTACTTCTGTGTTAAGACTATAGGTAAGAAAATGAGAGGTAAAGATCATCCTTTCACATACACACATTCTTCATGGTTAAATTACCACAAAAGCTCGCCAGCCCACAGGTGTTATACTTCTTATAATACGAATTTTTATGAAAGGTTTATATATATATAATAAATCATCAAAGGAGGAGAGAGAATATCACTATTCAAACTGGGACTGTGATATTATCTGGCCATAATTCAGATCTCAGGGAAAAGTAGGTAAAATGTATACATAGGGAACTCAAAGTCAGAAATACATATTCATATGTATATATATGGATTTTCAGCTTCATGGAGAAGAGGCTACTTTGTGTCACTATCCATGGGGAGGGGTGAGGATCTGTGAGACAAGTGGTGGTGCGGCTCAGTCCACAGTCAGAGTGCATGCTCACACCAGAGTGAAGAGACCAAGGTCAGCTTTGGGTACCCGGGAATGCCAGAGCAGCCAGGGTCAGAAATACATGCCGTGTTAATGATTTTTTGGTGGGTTACTCTGCCTTCAGTCAGTCAGCTGTATTTTCTGTTTTACAGTTTTGAATCTGTAACTCAAGGCTGAGAAAGGCTGCACTCAAGGCCAGCTGTCCATTATCCGGCAGGATGGAGGTGGAGTGGCCCCTTCACGGTACCAAGGCTGGCTCCACAGCTCTCCAGCTAATAAAGGCAGCAGAGACTAGGAATGATGCACACGCGGCCTTTCAGAATGGGGCTGGAGGGCCACTTTGCCATTTTCTGTCTCTTCTCACTCATTGAGGTGCAGATCTTCAGATGCTTAGTGATGGCTTGTGGCATTTAACAGAATTCTACCTGTGGGTTTTTGCTCAGTACTGAGATGATGTCTCAACAGGAATGTAGTGATTGCTGAGGCCAGGGAAACACTGAGTCCTTATTCAGTGCTACAAGGTGAGGTTAAAAAGTAGATTATCTGAGAAATGTGAGTAACATGGGAAACCATGCAGGAAAAACCAAGCAAAATAGGGTTCTGAGCAGCTTTTGTATTTACTGATGTAGTCCCTGAAGTTTGAAAAGGAACATGTAATTTTTTTTTTTTTTCACTTCAAGATGTCAGATGTAAAGAGGAACATACAAAACAGATCATTTAACCATTGTTCCCTTATCTTTATTCAGATTTGGTAAGAGAATTAATCTGATACCATAATCATCCATATAATTATTCTCCTTTTCAACTAAGAAAACCAAATACCTATAAAAAGGAAATTATGAGAGTGAATATGGTATATATCTGATTAATGGACTCTACCACCATGAGTAATTTAGGTTCAGCAACAAAAGGTAGATATGAATTTGTGTTTTTAATCTGATCTGCTTCAATTCTCTTGATTTACTCAGCCTTGGTAAATGCTCTAGTAGTGATATCCTGAATTCTACCCTGTCCTGTTTTATATTCTCTAGAGTTCTTTCTCTCCTTGTGGAAAAGGTCTCTTAGTCAAAGGAAATGGCTCCTCCGCCCACAATTCTTGAATTCCTGTTTTATTTATGAAGTGAGGTCTGCTATTGCCAAATGATCCAGAGCTAAAGCTTCTTTACTCACTATATTTTCCTGAATTCTATTATGTATTTCTAAAGTACTCTACCAACATTAGAAGGTATTTTTCTACTTTCCAAAAATTTCATAGCAGGATATTTAGAGGAGGAGTGGAAGAATTTCTTGGGATTTGCCCACTCGCCATTGGTATCTTTGGTCATCAGCACTCTCTCCAAGAGACACAATACCAGCAGCTGCCCCTGGTCACTGCTTGTGTCAGAGCTTATGCTCCCCTGCTCCTGCTCACTCCCTGTGGAGTGTGGCTGCTCCTACTCTCTTGTGAGTTGGGTGCTTATTTGTACTTGGCATTAAGTCAGGCTTCTCTGATGGCTCAGTGGTCAAGAATCTACCTGCAATGCAGGAGACTCAGATTTGATCCCTGGGTCGGGAAGATCCCCTGGAGGAGGGCATGGCAATTCACTCCAGTATTCTTGCCTCGAAAATCCCATGGACATAGGAGGCTGATGGGCTAGAGTCCATACAGTTGCAAAGAGCTGGACATGACTGAAGCGACTGAGCATGCAAGAGTGCTCCCTCACAGATCTATTTGTTGTAGGAAAAGTGGAACACCAGAAGACAGTCATGTCTCAAGTATTGTGTGAGCCCCTGGGACAGCTGCCAAGTGAGGGTCCTTGGCTTCATGCAGGAAAGAATTCAAGAACGAGTCATAGTAAAGTGAAATCAGGTTTATTTAGAGAGATATATATTCCAAAAACAGAGTGTGGGCTGTCTCAGAAGACAAGAGACTGCACCATAATATAGGGTGGTTAGTTTTCACGAGCTGGGTAATTTCACAGGCTAAAGAGTGGGAGGATTATTACAACTATTTTGGGAAAGGAGTGGAATTTCCAAGAATTGGGGTGTTACCCACTTTTTGGTTTATATGGTCAGCCTCAGAACTGTCCCATGTCTCATGTACATCATGAGAATTGCTGGGCTGGATGAAGCACAAGCTGGAATCAAGATTGCTGGGAGAAATACCAATAACCTCAGATATGCAGATGACACCACCCTTACAGCAGAAAGAGAACTAAAGATCCTTTTGATGAAAGTGAAAGAGGAAAGTGAAACAGTTGACTTAAAACTCTACATTCAGAAAACTAAGATCATGGCATCAGGTCCCATCACTTCATGGCAAATAGATAGGGAAATAATGGAAATAGTGACAGACTTTATTTTGGGGGCTCCAAAGTCACTGCAGGTGGTGACTGCAGCCATGAAATTAAAAGATGCTTGCTCCTTGGAAGAAAAGTTATGACCAACCAAGACAACATATTAAAAAGCAGAGACATTCCTTTGCCAACAAAGGTCCATCTAGTCAAGGCTATGGTTTTTCCAGTGGTCATGATGGATGTGAGAGTTGGACTATAAAGAAAGCTGAGTGCCGAAGAATTGATGCTTTTGAACTGTGGTGCTGGAGAAGACTCTTGAGAGTTCCTTTGACTGCAAGAAGATTCAACCATTCCATCCTAAAGGAAATCAGTCCTGAATATTCATTGGAAGGACTGATGCTAAAGCTGAAACTCCAATACTTTGGCCACCTGATGCGAAGAACTGACTCATTGGAAAAGACCCTGATGCTGGGAAAGATTGAAGGCAGGAGGAGAAGGGGATGACAGAGGATAAGATGGTTGGATGGCATCAGCAACTCAATGGACATGAATCTGAATAAGCTCTGGGAGTTGGTGATGGACAGGGAAGCCTGGCATACTGCAGTCCATGGAGTTGGGACACGACTGAGCGACAGAACTGAACTGAACTGAATGGTCTAAGTAGAGCCTAATGAGCCTGATGAGGCTTAAGGTCAACTAGAAGTAAAATCTTCCACCATCTTGGGCCTAGTAGGTTCTGTTTTGCTGTTGTTTGTTTATTTATTTATTTGCTGTGTGTTTTTTAAATCATATCCTATTCTTAATGGTTGTGTCATTCTTTTGATGGCTGTACCCTGCCACCTTCCTTCCTGTCTCATAATGTCCTGAATCTTAGGCTGATTTCTTGGATGAGGAACTTACTGCTTCTTCAGCTGTGGCTTTGTTTTCGAATTGTCCTGCTTCCACCTTGGAGAGCTGATCTCGGCTCACAGCTTCCAGGGAGCTTCCTAGAGCCCTATTCCTGCTCCTTCAACTCAGCCCTAGGCTGGTCCCAGGTGGTGTGTTTCATCTCCTTTAATCCCAACACAAGGGAAGCAAGTTTGGAGTGTGTAATTATGAAATCCTCTGAGCATCTTCAGATTTTGCCAATTCCATACTTTTCCTGTGATGAAAGTTAAACCTTGGCTATCCACTGTTACAGGGGTGGAAAACATGTGTGGTGGATTTGGTATATGTTTAAGAGACTTGTTCTAAATACGGCTTGAATTAGACATCACCAAGTGAAAAGCCTTGTTCCTTCTGTTGAGTAATAAAGTGATTTTCACAGATACGCACAAGGCTGAAAGGAGGTTCAAGGAAATCTCCTAAAATGACTTGAAGCCTGATAAAGATAATTTTCTCTGGAAGCTTTATTCATCAAATGACCAGTCAAAAACCCCAAGTTTTATCTTACTCACACACTAGATTTACATTTTTACTTATATTTTGCCACACTCAGAAATGTAATTTTTCATCAGCCCTTCCAAATCCAATCAAGAGATATTGTGGCAGACACTTGGTTCACATTTCAGAGGTTTCATTCCATTCCATTAAGAATTTATCATAAAACTGAATATTATATAACTGTGTATTACATAACTGAGTATTATATGGTCCTTTCTTAAATTCACAAAAATTTGAGCCTAGGACAAATGTTTTTAGATAAAAGCTAATGTTTAATTACTTATGTCATTATTTCCATTTGGGGATACAAAGATAAAACATCCTAACTATTTGCATTCAGTCATCCTGCTGATGCCAGAGCATGCCTTTTGAATATTCTCTTAAAGGTCCTTTAAAAAATATGTCCATCAAAATTTGATCTCATTTCAGAGTCTAAAATTTTTATAGCTATTTTTTTTTAGCCATCTACAACAGTCCTTGCTGCAATTATTATTTTCCATGACAACTTTCAGATTTTCCTCACATAACCATTTTTCTGTGCCCTGAGTGCATTCTGTTTCACTCTGGATGGTGCTTCTGCAAATGACATGGTTCTACATCCTCTTTTCTACTTCTCTGGGATCCAAGGTTATAAAATGTTTTGAAACAATTATTTCAAAGCTATATTCAAAACCTTCTTCAAGGGTCCCTGCTACCATGACAACCTAATTACCCAGTGGCTGCCTTAGGAAGCATTTCGTTTGGTGACTAGGAAGTTTATTTGGGGCTTCTGCAGCTTAGACTGATGACTGCTAAGTTGCTTCAGTCATTTCCAACTCTGTGCAACCCCAGAGACGGCAGCCCACCAGGCTCCCCTGTCTCTGGGATTCTCCAGGCAAGAACACTGGAGTGGGTTGCCATTTCCTTCTCCAATGCATGAAAGTAAAAAGTGAAAGTGAAGTCGCTCAGTCGTGTCTGACTCCTAGCGACCCCATGGACCGCGGCCTACCCAGGCTCCTCCATCCATGGGATTTCCCAGGCAAGAGTACTGGAGTGGGTTGCCATTGCCTTCTCCTGAAATTCCATGAAGAGTGCCCTGAGGTCCTGCTGGGAGAAGACCAATGAGATGTGGATTAGGATGTAAACAGCAAACCTTGCCCTGAGGAGTCTCCACTCTAATTAGTCCAACAAGAAGCATTTACGAAGCATCTACTATGTGAGAGTCCTAACTAAGAACCATGAACAGACTTTAGGAAGCTCATTAGTGTAATCTATAATGTGAATGAGGAGCCTGGACCACAGATGAGAAAAAAACAACAACACAGAAGCATTTTTAAGGTAGAATATACAAGAGAGATGCAGGAAGAGTAAGATAGAGGCAGAAGTGGAGGTGAGAGTAGGGGTCAGAGTGGCAACACGGTTAAATACGTGCTGTTGCGCTATGGGCTGTGCTCAGTTGCTCAATTGCATCCCAACTCTGTGTGACCCCAGGGACTGTAGCCCACCAGGCTCCTCTGTCTGTGGAAACTTCTAGGCAAGAATACTGGAGTGGATAGCTGTTTAGACCCAGGGATCTAACCCACATCTCTTGCATCTCCTGCATTGGCTGCCAGATTCTTTATCATTAGTGCCACCTGGGAAGCCCTATAAATAAGATAATATTCTGTGCAAAAAAGGTTTAGGCCACAGGTGCTTATATCTTCCTGTTAAGCTCGCAAATTGCTTGGTCTCTTTACATAAAACAAACAAGAAGGAATCATAAGTATTTAATATGTAACAGCTAAGTGACAAATGTTCGGAAACAGGATGCAGGGTGAGTGATGGGATCAGAGCACTCAGACCTGGGAAGAGCCAGTTCCTAACAGTGATTCACACCTGCCTCCCAACCCTAAAACTCTCTGAAACTTCACTTTTGTCTTTTTCTGTGACTCTGATCTAAGAGAGGAAGTGATTTAGCACAGTCTGAGCCTATTCTGGGATCTAAGAAATACAGAAGTGTCTTGAAATTTCCATTTTTATCACTAATTACTTTAACAGGTACTTTTAATAAGTGCTTTGCAATTGCCCCTGCTGTTTTGTAAAATTATCCACACTGCATTTTACATTTTTAATCAAGCTTTATTTTTGAAAAATCTCCTGGATTCTGAAGCTTTTTGACTTTTACATGTGGGGGGAAAATTTTTTTCCTCTGATTTCACAGAACTAAAGGAATTAGGGAGAAAAACAACTTGACCTTCTATTTTTGCCAGACTTAATAGAAACTGCACTGGTGGTCACTAGAGTCCAATACTCTGTTTATTAGAAGAAACGATTCACCTCCTGCCCTGTGAGGGAAAGGAATGCTGAGTGAAGTCCCTTCCGGATCTTATCTCATGAATCCTCACACTGCTGTACGGAAAAAGGTAAGTTCTTAATTTTTAAGGATGAAGAACTCAAACAACCAAAGCTAAGGACGGTATCCAGAGTCACAAGGATATACTCCAGTAAGCGGCAAAAGCAGGATTGTCTTCCAGGTCTGCCTTACTATTGAGTTCAAACTCTACCCTATTCTGTTTGCTTATCCCCTCAAGTAAGGAAACAGCCTCATAGGTATCTTCTGCAGGATGAGTTGCTTCAGTTCAGTTCAGTTCATTTGCTCAGTCGTGTCCAACTCTTTGCGACCCCATGGACTGCAGCACGCCAGGCCTCTCTGTCCATCACCAACTCCCGGAATTTACTCAAACTCGTGTCATGAGTTACTTATTTCTGTCTAAATTCTAAGCCCTTAATTTACGCTATTCCCATTAAGTGAACACTGTTGTCTTGGGAATTTTCTTGCCAAGATCTATTCTCAGAGGCAGATAATAATTAAAAAAGAAGTATTCATAACAACAACAGTAACTATAGCTGTGACAACTGATTGAGCTTTTTTTAGCACTAAGTATTTTCACAAATTTTATCATTGTAAATCCTTATTGCAATTCACAGTAAAGACTATACTTATCCCCATTTACAGGTGAAGAAATGGTGGTTCAGAGCTAAAATTATTTTCTAAGGTCATATAACTCATACTTAAATCTTAGGCAGTTTGACTGCAGAGTTCAGACTCTTAACTCTACAATTAAATCTGGTTAATGATAGTTTTGTGGAAACAACTTATTAAAATAACTATTTAAATTAATTAGACAAGACAATTACACAGAATTAAAAACAGAAATAACTCTAAGTACAATGTCACAGCTTCACTTACTATACTGAAACATTAATTATTAATTTATTAAAAATGTACTTTATGAGTATTAATATTATTGATAATATTTTTGGTATTGGTGATGTTTCCTTCTTACATTCTTTTCAGGAAAACACAATTTGTACATGAATATTTGGAGCTAACTAAAAAGT
>NW_011494902.1:1226653-1232209 GCF_000754665.1 Bison bison bison
AAAAAGTAAAACTAAGGAAAAAATAGCAAGGATTTAGAGAGTGCTCACTACATGTCTTGCTAAGGCAAAAAAAAAGTCAAGTTGCTATTTTTTCCTTATTTAATCCTAGGATCATCTAACAAGGGAGAATCTATGAGTTCCACTTTTCAGATGAATAAACTGAGGAACAACAGGAGTTAAAGAACAGATCAGATCAGGGATTTGAACCTGGAAAGAGACTTCCGGGTCCCTCATGACGTCTTTTGCTACTATGTTCTCTTATTCAGGGTATGATCATGAACAAATGCCGCCTCTGGAACACGGTGCTTGTGGGACAAGCCACTGCACCCCCAGTGTCACGTGCCATGGGAACCTCAGCAAAAGGCTCTAGGAGGGCTCCTCCCAGGAAGAAATAGCTAAGTTGAGATTTTATGAACAAGAAATGATGACTCTTTGGGCAACACCTACACAAAAGGTCCAGAGATGAGGGAGAGTGACATATTCCTGCATTCAGCTTAGCAAGACCACAGAGGCAGACTTGAGGAGGAGCACGGTGAGAGGGACATCTCAGTAATGAGGCACCTGTGGCAGGTCACACGGCGTGAGCAAGTAGTGGAGCCAGGATTTGAACCCGTCACTCTATGAAACACGTGCTTTCTCTCCTCTTCCTTTGCCCACCACACATTTTTCCCTAATGCTGAATATGGCTGCTGGCCTCCATGACCCTTGTCCATGTAAACAAGGCCTGGAAGAAGACACTAGAAGGGTCCAGAGGAAATGTGGACACAGAAGGCACACACAGCTTATAGCCTTCTCATCAAGCTTCTTCCTAAAAGGGCTGCCAAGGAGTTTCACCCAGGATCCTCACTCATGCTGCATGCTAGGGCTGTCCTAAGAGCTGCCTGTGCTCCAGAGACCTCTAGGCACTAATTCTGAAGACCTAGAGTGACTCCTCCTATGACGCCAAAATAGTCCATGCAGCATCCAGGCTGCCAGCAGGAAACCAGACCTGGGCCCTGCTCTGTTCTTGCAATCACTATGAGGGGATATTAACATCAAACGATTATTGCTTGACCATAGAGGAGACTCTTCTAGAAAAGGAAAATGTCTTGTCAGTGTTTGGAAGAACCAAAAAAAAAAAACCCAATCATGAGGAATTATTTATCAGATGGGTGCCGCCCTACATTATTAAAGGAAAAATGAGAACAAATGAAAAGCAGAGTTTTGGAGATTACATAACCATTGGGACCTTCACAGGCAGCAAGAGTCACTCTCACAATATTTCCCTGCAGGGGGGCTGGGGTAAGACACAGATCAGAGTGGATGAAGACGACTTCTGTGATGAGCCCTCCTCTGCATTTTATAGCTCTAGGCCCTGACTCTAATGGGACAAATTGCTGGAGTCCCATTCAGTTTATAACATTTGTGAAGACATATCAAGTAGGGCAGTTTCTGGCTGAATGTTACGTGAAGGCCCATAGTCTCAGCTGACCTTTGGTAGTTAATATTCAGTTGTAGATTATCAGGGTCTCAGACTCATGACTTTATTTGGCCTTATAGGTTTTGTAATGGCACCCCACTCCAGTACTCTTGCCTGGAGAATCCCATGGACAGAGAAGTCTGGTGGGCTGCAGTCCATGGGGTTGCTAAGAGTTGGACACGACTGAGCAACTTCACTTTCACGTTTCACTTTCATGCATTGGAGAAGGAAATGGCAACCCACTCCAGTGATCTTGCCTGGAGAATCCCAGGGACGGCGGAGCCTGGTGGGCTGCCGTCTATGGGGTCACACACAGTCGGACACGACTGAAGTGACTTAGCAGCAGCAGCTACATATCTGAGACAGAATTTCCCTGGAGCTACATCCCCACAGCAGTTTTTTTTTTTTTTTAATCCACTGTTACTCTACCCCAAGGTAAGAAATGCCTCACGGTATTATAAACAAGCAGTTGAAAATTGTTATTTATGTGGCTTCCTAATAGCAATTTGAAATATAGCACATAAAATTACTAGCTTACAATATTGTTCAATATTAACAGTGGGAAGGGTAATATGTAAAACAGACATTAAAGGATTAGCTGTAAAATACATTTCACTGAGCTAAATTATTTCTTGGCAAATGGCAGTTTCCAGCTATTACATAGGATTTATCAAGTCAAGTGGATTTATTTTTATTTTTCTGTTAGTTTGTTAAATATATTCTCTATTTAAATTTCAATTTTGTGTGTGTGTGTGTACTTCAAGAAAATTAGGAGAAGCTGTTAAAAACAAAAATCTGAGATAGAAATGACATCAAAATTGTTTCTTGGTTTCCCCAGCAAATCCTCCAATAAGTTGACTACAAAC
Organism: Bison bison bison; assembly: GCF_000754665.1. Taxonomy (NCBI): domain Eukaryota; kingdom Metazoa; phylum Chordata; class Mammalia; order Artiodactyla; family Bovidae; genus Bison; species Bison bison. The sequence goes on from NW_011494902.1 coordinate 1,228,979, forward strand.
TCAGCTATAACATCCAAAAGAAAAGTACCTGATATGACATTACAAACATCTGTATGACATTTTAGGGGGTTTACAACTGCATCAAAAAGGCATATCCTGCATGAGACATAAAACAATGCTTCCATTGCTTTTGATTCAGATTTGAAAGCACAGAACACTTTACTCTCGTCAAGCATGTTCGGTAAACACTATGAATTTGTGAACCAGGCACTGAGAAAGAAGGTGAAAAGAGAAATTCCTAATCTTTTAGAGTGGGAATTGTAAAGTATTAAATGGATATTTGATGCATAAACACAAATAAGATAATCTCTCCATTTTTTCTAAGATAATCACCAGTTACCATAATCCTAAAATTATTCTGTTCTCAAATCACTACAGATTTATTAATTTTCATAAATTTGCCTTGATGGGAACTTTCTTAAAAGATGCAAACTACCTTCCTCTGAGTTTCCTTTCATTTGATAACATATGCAACATATTCAATCTCAGAGAATACCAAAAACGAGTTCTGGTTACTGATTTATAAATAACTACTACAAAGAAATTGGTTATAGATCTACAAATATTACAAGGCACTATAGATACAAGAAATTATCCCTTAGACTAACTTGTGAAACTATAGGAAAATCCAAATTGCCAAGAATTATTATTTAGAATTCGAGATCCATTTTGAACACTTGTTACTAATCAGCTAATTTTAAAGACAACAAATTTCTTCTCAGATTATGAATTGGGGACCACAAATATTTCTCCTCAAATGCCCAATGTTCATAATTTCAGGGGCTTCAAATAATTTTTTTCAACATAAATCTTTACTTTCTTGTTCAGCTATTTTGTGTGGGATGGTGTAGCTTTTTTCATAGATATTGATACTTTTCCATTGTTTGAAAACTAATGAAATAAGAAACTCTCTAATTTGAATGTACAAAAGTATCATCATTGTGGCAGATGGTGATATTAATGCATAGGAGTTTATTGAAGATTGGATGTTCAAGAGAAGAAATTTCGGAATTTATAAGGTTAAGATAGAGACTCCATTTGTTCAGGTGCTTGGGACATATTACTCAGGAAATGTTAGCTATTTTCAGGATCAGTGACATAACTTATGGAACCCAGTGCAGTGGTTCGTTTGTGAAAAACATAGTAAGATTTCAAGATGATTTGGGACAAGGTGAAATCAAGCACAGGGCCCTTCTAAGGCTTTATGTGACTGCACAGGTTCACAGCCATGAGGTGGGCCCTGACTATCATCTTCTATGATAATCATTAAACTCTGAAAGATACCCCATAATCAAGTAAGGATACAGTTTGTTAACTTTACTAAGCTTACTGGGTTAAGAGTGGAATTTTGAATTTTAACATGTGCTCAGTCATTCAGTTGTGTTCGACTCTTTGTAACCCCATGGACTGTAGCCCACCAGGCTCCTCTGTCCATGGGATTTTACACGTAAGAATACTGTAGTAGGTTTCCATTTCCTTCTTCAGGGGATCTTCCTGACCCAGGGATTGAACCCACGTCTCCTGTGTCTGCTGTATTGGCAGGAGGATTCTTTACCTCTAGCACCACCTGAGAAGGCTGAATTTTGACATAATTTTTATTAACAGAATAGCATGCATTTCCCCACCTATCCTCAAGCAGTGACACTTGTCTATCAGTGCAAACCAACAGTAGTCATGAGACAGCTTCCTAACATGAGATCACATTCACTGAAGAACCACCACTTTGGCAGCACGTAAGTAATAACGACCATTTGAAACATAAGACTCCAAGTTCTGAAGTGCCAACAGAGTGTACCCCACAGAGGTACAAATAAATGCAAATAGCAAGGGAAAGAGAGGTAAATATTCCATGAATGTCAGTTTTGTCAATTCTGAGTCACAGCTGCTTTATAATCAGAATGTTAGGGTGACTTCAGAGTTGCTGCCTATTTTCACATATTCCCCTTCCTGCCCCCACAGAAGGGCCACCCATACTCTGAAAGGAACTCCTGCCTAGACAGGAAATCTGAGAGGAATCTCCTGCCAAATCAGCAAGATGGCCCCAAGTGGCAGTGGGCAGAGAGATATTTTATACTCACATTCTTCTTTTTCTGCCCACCCACCTAACATCCCTGTCCTACTCCTTAGCAACTCCACATGCCTTAACATTCCCTGGTTTTCTTGATCCTGAAAGTCATTGCAGATGCTTCTTCTGTTGCTGTCCATGGTCTCTAACATGACATGGGGTGAGGACCTGTTCTTAGCAAAAACCGTGGGCACACTATCAATAAAGGTATACAGAATGGCAAATGATGACTTCAGGAGTCTACCCCTTAAAACCTTTCTGAGAACTGACAGTTTCCTATGCCACTGCACTCTCTAGACATGGCCTCCCAAAGGCACAATAAATAAGTGCACTAAGTTTCTTCTGCTCCCTCTCTAAATCGCCATATCTAACTATAAATTGTTGTTGTTTAGTGGCTAAGTCGTGTCCGACTCTTTGGCAATCCCATGGACTATAGGTCTAGGCTCCTCTACCCATGGGATTTTCCAGGCAAGAATACTGGAGTGGATTGCCATTTCCTTCTCCAGGGGATCTTCCTGACCTAGGGTTCAAACCACGGCTCCTGAATTGGCAGGCGGATTCTTTACTCTGAGCCATCAGAGAAGCCCAACTATAAATTACCAGCTACAAAAACAACCATTATTATATTTCACCACATGGTACTACATATCCACAATGTGAAAATCCTTTCAGTTCAATTCAGTTCAGTTGCTCAGTCATGTCCAACTCTTTGTGACCCCATGGGCTGCAGCATGCCAGGCCTCCCTGTCCATCACCAACTCCCGGAGTTCACTCAAACTCATGTCCATTGAGTTGGTGATGCCATCCAACCATCTTATCCTCTGTCGTCCCCTTCTCCTCCTGACCTCAATCTTTCCCAGCATCAGGATCTTTTCTCATGAATCAGCTCTTCGCATCAGGTGGCCAAAGTACTGGAGTTTCAGCTTCAACACCAGTCTTTCCAATGAACACCCAGGACTAATTTCCTTTAGGATGGACTGGTTGGATTTCCTTGCTGTCCAAGGGACTCTCAAGAGTCTTCTTCAACACCACAGTTCAAAAGCATCAATTATTTGGCACTCAGCTTTCTTTACAGTCCAACTCTTATATCCATACATGACTACTGGAAAAACCATAGCCTTGACTAGATGGACCTTTGTTGACAAAGTAATGTCTCTGCTTTTTAA
>NW_011494902.1:1232309-1258891 GCF_000754665.1 Bison bison bison
GGCTTCAGTTACCATCTGCAGTGATTTTGGAGCCCCCCAAAATAAAGTCAGCCACTGTTTCCATTGTTTCCCCATCTATTTGCCATGAAGTGATGGGGCTGGATGCCATGATCTTAGTGTTCTGAATGTTGAGCTTTAAGCCAATTTTTTCACTCTCCTCTTTCACTTTCATCAAGAGGCTCTTTAGTTCTTCTTCACTTTCTGCCATAAGGGTGGTGTCATCTGCATATCTGTGGTTATTGATATTTCTCCCAGCAATCTTGATTCAGCTTGTGCTTCATCCAGTCCAGTGTTTCTCATGATGTACTCTGCATTTTAAGTTAAATAAGCAGGGTGACAGTATACAGCCTTGACGTACTCCTTTTCCTATTTGGAACCAGTCTGTTGTTCCATGTCCAGTGGAACAATCTCTAATTAATTTTAGCCTATCCTGTACCACCAAAGTACCATGTAGCCTGCTGCTGGTCAATCGAGTGATTGTAAAAGTTTTCAGTTCCTTTTCACATTTACTTCTTAAATTTGTCATCAGCCCCCAGAACCATCTGAAGGAATCAGGCAGTTCTCAATCTGATCTCACTATTGACATTTATGTTGATCGATGTTGGCTCTTACAGAATTGGAATCCACAGATCAATTCTCTGATTAGATTCTTTCTCCCTGCTGCCATAATCATTTTATCACAGGGGCTGCTGCTATCAAATGCTTCTTTATCCTTATGAAACGAGACAGACTAAATCGGTTCCTCTAGTATGCTACAAGAAATAAAACACATTCCCCTGGTTTTAAATCTTCCTTTTCTCAAACTTTAAACATTTCCCTGATAATTTCATTCATATAGAGGTTAACTTGAAGTTACTGTCCCTTAAAATTATGTTCCATGAGAGAACCAATGTTGAATCATAAGGAAAATATATACAAGACTCCTTGAAACCAATTTTCCTTTACTCTCAGAGAATTTCAGATGTCAGATTGTAAAGCAAGTATCTCCATGTGGTTACCTTGGCCAGCTGGGTAGAGCTAGTGAAAATGTCATCGTATCTGGTAGGGTCCCAACAGCTGCCCAGGTAGCCTTGTATAAAGAGTAAGAAACAGACCTTTCAAGGTGCTTCTAGCTCCACACTGCTATTAGTTGTAAGATGGCCAAGAAAAAAGCAGTATGGCTGTCATCAGAGAACTCAATCCAATTCCACAGAATCAAACTTGGGGTACATGCTCCAGGAGTGACATAAAATATGAAACACAGTCATCCAAATATTTTCTAAAGTCTAATATTAGAAAGTCTACTCTACACTTATTCCTCTGTGAGGAATAATACAAATAATTGTCTTTGTAGCTACATAAACACACAGTTCCCAGGAAGTAGAAAATATAGATGCTCAGGGCTTCTTAATATGAAACTCCAGGAGTCCATGGATAGAATTCATAGCATTTGTGAACTTGGTGGAAGAATGCACATCTTCAGTTTCATGAAACCTGAACTAAAATTTAGCATCTCCTTCTGACAGGAAGGTAGGCATCAGACTTCAGTGATATATTAACTGGTGACTTTGTCACTGACAGAAATCAGACATCTTCATGTCACATTACAGCTGTTGAAAATCTATTTGAACTTGTTATTTCATATTCTAGAAATGAAGCACATATATTAATATGTCATGTGTTTTTTAATATTTTAGCAACTGTACCTCAATATAATTTGTTTCCTTATTATCCTATGTCATTTATTTTGTATATTTCAAAGCATTATTCTGACAAGGGGACCACAGGCCTCTATGATCTTAAAAAATGAACCATGGCTACAAAATGTTTATGAACCCAATTACTTGACTGTTCCCCAACCCTCCACATCATGTTGCATGTGACATGGAAATCTTTCCCAGCTCTGATTTTCCACACATGTGAACAAGGATGGGTGAATTTCAGCCATCCTATGTCCTGCCATTTGCCTCCAGAACCTGGAGGCATTGGCTCTGGCTTGGCAAGGACCTTCTATTAATTTGAATCTCCACTAAAATAAATGAGTTTTATTTTCATTGACAAGCCTACCTCTTCAGCTATGATCATTATGTATTGTTGCAGTTGAGACCTTAATGGCATTTTAGCCCTGTGGTGGGCTCACAGAGAAACGATTTTCAAACTTCAAAAGGCCATTAAAACGTGTGCAGATGTCTGGAAAATTAATACTATTATCTAACTCTCACCTTTTGCCTGTAGGAGGCAAAGAAGAGACAAGGTTCAATAAAGATATTAGCGATCAATACATGGTCATAAAGCAAAGTGCTGTCCTTCCGGGAAGCACCGGCAATAAGAAGTGAGGAATCCAACAGTGCTTTTGAAGAGACTTTCTCATTAGATTTTTTGTTAAAGTCATTCACTCAATCTGTTAAAAATTTAAAGAGAGAATGGGGATGGAATGGAAGGTGGAAGGAGAGAGAAAGATAAAGATAATTTTCTGCTGTCCTACTTCAATTTAGATGTTCAAGGTCCAGAATTCTCAAGAGTGCACACATTCATTCATTCACATGACAGAACCTGAATTTGTCAAGGTTAATGTTAAGCAGGTTACAATTTTTAAAGTGTTTTGCATTCTGAGAGATTTCAGCCCTATTCAGTAAAATTCTCAGGAAATGGAAATACTTTCATAGGTAGTTTCAAGGCTTTCATAAAGTTTTTAAAACCACAGTATATTCTCTTCTCTTCCTTCATTTTACTTCCCACAGATTTTCTTCTGTGTGCCCCAGGTCCCCCCAAAAGTCATGAAAACCAGACTTTTAAAAATCACAGAATGGGAGCTTTATATTTTTATTAAAGGATTTCTTTTAGAGAGTCCTTCAATTTAGAAAAAGGAAACAGAATGGAAAATGTGATAAAAGACATTTTTTAGCAGGTTTTCTTTTTTTCAGATGGATGGAACTGACCATGGGAAATACACTGGGGACTCTTAAGGAGGTCTCATAATAGAATCGTCTCTCCAAATAGCCCTTCATAAGAAAACCTGAAAACATTCACAGATTGCAGGTTACAGACCCTTTTAAGTTCAAGAATAATCCAGACTGTGTTGGTGGGTATAGTATCTAGCTTTAAGATGCAGAACCATTGACTTTCAGGGGCTTAAACATACAGGTATTTGTTTTCTCACACGTCAAGAAGTTCAGAGGTAGGCGATTTGAGGCTTGGGGGATTGTTTGTTACTGCAAAGAAACTAGCTTATTGTGAGGAAGAGTCAACATAAAATGACAAACCAAAAGGACCAAGTGGCAAAAAGTGGTCTAAAACAGGGTAAAAGTGAAGTCACTCAGTCGTGTCCGACTCTGCGACCCCATGGACGGTAGCCTACCAGGCTCCAACGTCCATGGGATTTTCCAGGCAAGAATATTGGAGTGGACTGCCATTTCCTTCTCCAGGGGATCTTCCCAACCTAGGGATCAAACCCAGGTCTCCTGCATTGCAGGCAGATGCTTTACAGTCTGAGCCACTAATTCTCCAAGCCATATTCTAATAATATTGTAGTGACTGTAACACATTCTTCTGAAGGGGATCTTTTTCTTTTGACGTTCAAAACATAGAAAGACTGTCTCAGGATTGCATTTAGTTACAAAAAAGGACAGTTTGACTTACAGCCTACAAGATTTATACTTATCACATAGCTGGATGTCCACAGGTATGCAGTCCAGGGCTGGTCTAGTGTTTCGCTGATATCAAGGAACCAAATTCTCTCTTCCCAGCTTCCTGCTATGCCATATGTGTGTGTGTGTGTGTGTGTGTGTGTGTGTATATATATATATTTCTTTTTTTTTTTCCTCCACTTGGGGCAGGGGTGGGGAACTCATGCCAAGATGGCTGCTGCATGTGCTGACACTGCTTCACCTTCCAGATAGGAAGAAGGAGTTAAGTATGAATGAAAAACACCATGGTTGTGCCTAATCCCCTTTATCAGGAAAGTCAAAGCTTTCATAAGTCCCCATTGCAGAGTTCCATTTAGGTTTCACTGGCCAGAATCAGGACCATTTTTTTAGGAGAAATGGTCCTAAAGAATGGCTCCATTCTTTTTTAGGAGAAAAAGAAGCTGAAAAAATCATGTATGTGGCTTTCTAGTTTTTAAAGTACAGAAAAGAAAGGAGGATGCTGATCGAGTGTGTTGGTCACGAGTGCTGCTAGAAAGTATGCCTAACTCACTTTCCTTTTGCGAAAGCGTTGCCTTGTGTTTCCCTATTGTTTTACGGTTGGGTGGGGCCATGTGACTAGTTCTGGCTGGTGAATTGTGAAGTTGGTGGTCCAGATCAGAGTGCTTTTAATAGTGATATAAGACCTCCTAGAACTCTCTTCTTCCTGGCCTGGTGACTGGCAACGTTTGAGATAGTGTCTGCTTCATAGGTCACCTCTCCTGCATGTCTAAAACATGCAGAGCTCCCCTTCTGATCCACAAGAGCCATGGAACATGAAGAAGAAATAAACTTGATGTCTGAAACCACAGAGGTTTTATAATTGCTATCACAGCAGGTGGCACAGTGGTAAAGCATCCGCCTGCCAATGCAGGAAGAGCAAGAGACTCAGGTTCAATCCTGGGTCAGGAAGATCCCCTGGAGAAGAAAATGGCAACCCACTCCAGTATTCTTTCCTGGAAAACCCCATGGACAGAGGAGCCTGGAGGGCTACAGTCCATGGGGTCGCAGAGTCGGACATGACTGAGAACACACACACACACACACCACAGGGTACCTAGTCTGTCCTGACTGATTCAATGAGTCAACCTGAAGTGTCAGAAGGAACATATAAGAGAGGCACAGTAGTCTCAGGAAGGCCAATGTATTAGCGATCTTGGTACGTGGTTATCAGTGGGATGATATCCCGAAGCCAATTTTCTGGACTTCAAGTGTAGTTAAGTAGACTCTAATTCATAATGAGATAGCTGTCCTTGTGCTGCCCATAGGACACAGACAAATTACCTCTTTCTCCCGCGTCTCTACATTGGTAAGTGGCTAATGAAACATAGCATGTTCAAGGTAAGCCACCAAATTTAATATGAACTTCCAGGATGACCATCCACAAAATTTAATGCATGATAATGAGGATGGTATAGTTTATGACAAGCCTTGTTAATGATACAATTCACATGTCTGCCTTGCTGATCATGCCCTTAAGAAGAAGACCAAAAAAAAAAAAAAAACCCAAAAACCCAAAAAACCAAGGAAGGGGAGGTTACTAAGAGTTAAAGCATTAATGGTCTCTTCAGTTACATTAAGGATCTGATTTGATCTCTAAATATAGTATTTCACATCCTCAGCAAAGTCGACAGAAATTCATTCAATAATGACAGGGTTTTTCCCCACAAGGACCCCAAAGCTACCAGCATCCAACCCATGTAACAGAGGGCAAATCATGTGGGGGAGGAAAGGGAATGCTAGTAGAATTCAATACAGAAGAGGTGAACTGCCTGACAGGCTGGTTCAAGTTTCACTGTTGCTCACATTTCATTTTAACTACTTTCCTTGGGCTGGTCATAGGATGGGAGAGGTGAGCCATATGGATTTATGCCAGCAAAATGGTTGGCTCCACAACAGATGGTAACACAGAATCTTACACAACATACTTATGCACTAAAAATCACTTAACAAAACTCATGTTAGGTTCATCTGGTTTGAAACGCAGGCAGAGCAGGGTGTGCGGCAAAAGGAATGGTATACAGCTACAAGCGTGATGCTGAGCCGGTCCTTTCTAGACAGTCACGCTCTAGTTCCCACTTGCAAAGGTCAAAGGCAAGTTTGAAAACAGCAATGGGAAAACAAAAGACCACTGTCACAGAACGCTACATTTCCCTGGAGTTTTCAATTGCTCATTTAGCAGAAGGGATGAGATAATTAATCTCGTCCTTTTGTAAAAACCCAAGTATGGTCTGCTTTACACTCCCTGTATGTGTACCTGCCTCACTTTTGAGGTTTTCCATCTTCATTTCATTTCAAGTATCAATTTTTGAAGCAAAAATAAGAACATTACCTATTTAGGGATATCACTAGTACTGGTGTTACAGTTTCTTTGCAAGTTTTCAGTGGATTCCCACTCTGCCATAAAAAGGATAAACTCTTTAAATCTTTGAATCATTTAATTTTATGTATTCTTTTGGTATTTCATTAGGGAGTTATGGGGTGTGAAATATGCACCATGATGAGAAAACAATTAATCAGCACACCTGTTGTTTACGCATGTTGTTTTCAGGGGGGGCCTGCTGGAACTGTTATTTCAGTCCACAGCATGGTGTCAAGTGGGGCGGGGTGGGGGGAGTGGCGCAGAGAGCCTTCAGAGATGATCTGATGACACCACATGCAACTTTTATTTGTACGACATGCCTTGGGCTTTGCCCTCATGTTGAAATCATCCTTGTTTCTCAAGTCAGAATCATGTTTGAAATCCACAACAGCAGTCAATAAGATCTTCAGGTCTAAAAGAAAAATTAGAGTTCACTTCTGCTACAGGATTAGTGATAGAACAACAGGAGTAGCAGAAACCATTGTTGTTCATTGAGTATTGACTATGCCCAGGTTAAAATAGGAAGTTTACAGATAAAGAAATAGGGGGTAGAATAGGCCATTCTGGGTTTGTCCATAATACAGGAAAAGAAATGTTCTGTTTGCTACCCTTTCATTAACAGACTGCTGGTGGGAGGAGAAAGTAAAACATATTAAAAAAAATTAACTCTACTTTAGTATTTGATTTGGGGCCCATGAAGCCAATAACAAAACATTGTAATTTCACAGCTCTGGCCAGTTCTCTGGGTGGGTATCTGGGGGTGAAGGACTATTTTGTTTAAGAAAATGGTTCTCAGTCTATCAGACCCAATGTCCTTTGTAAACAAATATTTTTTAATTCCCACCTACCGTTTACCAATGATATGCATAGGTAATATAACCCACTACACAGGAAAAAAAAATAACATAGCAGGCTTCACTGCTATCTCTTGGTAGCAGAAAGGCCCTCTTACCCAAGGTTGGCTCTTAGCTGGCATCCAGATTTTGGAAGCTTCCCACACTCTGAGCTAATCAAAGTGGCTCACCGTGCCTAAGCTGTGTGTATATATGATGTGGTTTGGTTGAACACCTGCTTTCCTTTTGGGAGTCTAGAAGTTGATACATGCTGGACAAAGGGTGCCTGTGTGACAAGCCCTTAATAAAATCCTGGGCACTGAGGCTCTACCGAGTTTTCCTGATAGACTACATTCCATACACACTGTCACAACCCACTGTGTATCTTGTGTGACTCTAATATGAGAGCCTGCAAAGCTCATGGCAGGTCTTCTCCAGACCCACTCCATGTACCTTTTCCCCTCACTGAGTTTGTTTTCTATTCTGTCATCATAATAAGTATATTACTTTAAAAAATACACTGTACAAACTTGAACTCACATAAAAGGAAAACTACATATAATTTAGAATAGAACAAGATGCTTTTTGATATGCAAATGCTCAAGCAATCTCCACTGCAGATACAGTGAAGTGGTCAGATGCTTGCCCACTGGAGTCACCACCAATGAAACAGCCATAAATACAGACTCTGTTCTCTTGTCCTGGCAAGTCAACACAAAGACAGCCATTGCACTCAATGATGTGCTTTCTTACATCAATGAACAATCCTTGGCACAATTAAAAATGAAAAAGTTCAATTCTTCTTGAAGAATGCCCAAAAAAATTCAGCTTCTATTAAACCATGCCCCTGATACTTTGAGTTTCTATGTGACATGGTGTTAGCTTCTCTGCTCAGATGACGGCCTGGTGGGAACTCTGAGGCAGTTAGGTACAAGGGACGAAGGCTGGCATTTTTGTCTCTAGTCCCTTCAAAGTGTCGGCAATGCTTCCCAAATGTTGTATCATCCAACAATATGCCCCAAATGCCCCCCTTTCCAAGGTACAGGACCACCCATTCAGAACTCATCGTCTCTGAGGACACATGAATGAAGTGAGGGAGCACACAGCAGGGCTTGTCTCGAACCTGAGATCAGGCAAGTGGAGGGAACAAGAGTTAACAGCACAAAGAAAGAAAACAAAGCAAGCAGAAGTTTCTCTAGTAGCTGAGAACAGACTGCAGTTCAGCTTAGTGCAACAGACCTTTCGTAAGTGCCTACAATGCAGTGGGTGCTGTGCAAGGTGGGAAAAGATGAGGCGAGAACCGATGGCAGGAAAGAGAAAGTGCTTGCGTTCAGGGGCAAATGGACACTCCGGTATCCCCAGAGATGCTGATACATGAGACTGCTTCTCACGCATGAGCAGAAGGCCACACAGAGAGGGTGGTAAATATCCACCGTCATTTAGTTAGGGACAGAGTGTGGAGGTAGAGTCGTACAAAAAACAATTGCAACCAGTGAAATGATGGCCAAGCCACTGTGTGTCAGGCCTGATTCAGGTCCTTATGTATTATTTTAGTCCTCACAACTTCCACATTAGGTGGACATGGCTACTAGTCCCACTGTACAGATGAAGAAACAAATGCAGAGAAAGGTAAAATAACTTGCTCAAGGTAAAAACCTAGACAGTCTTGTTCCAGAGTGTGTTCTTACAAGCTCTATGCTATAAAGAACAATTCAGTGATCAGCAGTTACAATCACACTAAAAAGTTCATAAAGGTAGAGAACAGACTTATGGTTGCTGAGGGGGGTGGGGTGGGGAAGGTGTGGACTGGGAGTTTTGGATTAGCATATGCTAACTATTATATACAGTATGAATAAATGACACAGTCTTGCTGTATAGCCCAGGGAACTATATACGATATCCAGTGACAAATCATAATGAAAAAGAATGTATATCTGTGTATAACTGAGTCACTTTGCTGTATAGCAATGATGAACACAGCATTGTAAATTAACTATACTTCAGTAAAAAAGAAAAGGAAAAAAGTTCATAGGATTTTTCGAGATTGTGTTGATGCATGACCTTAAAGTCTCCGGTTTACTGATTTTTGCTTTTAAATGAAGGCCTCTAAGGTAAGGTTTAAATATACTTCAGTTGATTTCTGAAACATAATTTTTAGGTTTTATAAAGCTCTTGCAAAGCCCAAGGTTGACCCTGAACTTGTTTTTAGTTTACAGAACTACTATGATATATTAGTTGAGACACAGGCTTTGAAGTCACACACAAGTTCAAGTCCAAGCTGAAGGATCTGCCTGATTTTATTTGTCACTTGTAAAATAGAAATGTTTCCTCATTGTATGTTATGGTAATAAATGGAGAGACAGCAAGTAAATCTCTCAGTGAGGTGTGTGGAACCCAGGAGTTCACGTTACACCATTGTTCTTGTCACGACTCTCCTCCGAGTGGACAGTGCACATGTGTGGTCCAGTCCCAGGAAGTGACCTTCTTTCTCCTGTGACCCTTCCACAGCCCTCTTCCCACAGGTAACTACGCTGGCTCAGTGTATGACAAGACTGAGAAGTAGACATCGCCTGTTGGCATTTTTCTGTCCAGTCTTCTCTAGGGGTGCTGCCTGAGATGCCCAGAACCCCTGGGGAGGCCCCCGTCTGCGGCCCGCGGGAGCATGGCCTGGGCAGTGCCCTGTGTGATGGGTCACTCCTCCCACTTTTGGTTTCCAGAAATAACGTGGTGTCCTCTTAGTTCTCAGCTAGGAGACCTCATTTCTTACAAAAACAACAACAAAAAACCAGAGACAGCAGACTGAGGTAACAACTAACCAGAGAAAAGCATTTATGAATATTCCTTTATATTTACTGAAACAATGACACAGCCAGTTCACCAAGTGAAGAAAATGTCAGCCATGTTTGACTTATGTCATGATAGTAATATTGAAACAATGCTATTAGTTTCCATTCATTTAACATAAAAGGAAGAAAAGAAAAGCATGGTCTGTGCAGTGAAATAAGGCCTGAATTCTGAGCTTGTGAACTGAATGCCTTTAGGAAAGTGTGATACTCATTTCATGACCTGTGAGATGACAGAAGCAACATGTATCTTATAGAGTACTGAGGAAATAAAAGGGATGATTTATGAAAACCCTTATACTGGCCCCACAAGAGACACTCAATAAGTAGGAGCTGTTATTATTATCTAGAACAGGGATTTACAAAACACAACCTATGGGCTCAATACGGCCATGCCCATTCATTTATATATCTCCTCTAGCTGCTTTGACCTACAACGGCAAAAGGAGTACTTGGTTTTGACAGACACCTACAGCCTTCAAAGACTCAAATATTAACTATCTGGCCCTTTGCAGAAAAAAATTTCTGACCCTTGACGTAGAGTAGGAGTTCTCAAACTGTAGCATGCATCAGAGCCATCAGTTTGATAAATTTCCCATCAGTTTGATAAACTCCCCATCATTAGGGCTGTGGTGAACCTGATAATCTGCATTTCTAGTTGGTTGCTAGGTGGGGCTGATGCTGCTGGCACAAGGACTCCACATGGAGAGCAATCCAACTAGAGAAACTCACCAAATCTCTCTTTTTAACAATTCCAACAGAATGCACACATACCATTAGATTTGCTTTGTGGCTGTTGATAGACACTTCAGGCATTTATTCTATCTGGTACTCTGGCCAAATTTTCAGATTTCACCAGTGACGCTGACTCTTCCCCTTTAGTTCCTACTACAGTCTGAAGACACAACAGGCAAAGCCCAGGCTTCTTGCTTCTCTTACACAAACTAGGTTTGGTAAGCAGAAGAGCATTCCTAGTGTCTGATGTTTTACTTTTTCAGCTTCTTTCATTTCTCCACTAAGCCTTTCCTGAAAAATCCATTCCCACATGACCCTTTTCAACTCCTTTCCAAGCTGTAAAAATTATTTTCAATGAGATGCACAGAAGTAAAAACAAATAACAGAAAGTTCTTATAAGTGGGAATCCTGGGTTTTTGTTGTTGTTTTTTGCTTTTCAAAGGGGTGATAGAGGTGGCTGGGAGACTAAATTGGCTTATTCGTGCTCTGCTAATTATGCTAAGGTGCTAAGGACTGATAATTGCTGGTAATTTTCTCTGTTGCAGTGCTACCTGGGAACTCAGGAGAGTAAACAATACCTCCAACCAAAGAACAAAAGACTAAGTGTATTGTGGGGGTCACTGGGCAATGGCAAAAGAGACATTTTGGGGACAGATTACTCCCCAAATCACACCGCAGAGATAACAGCACAGAGGAGCCTGGTCCACCTATCTACTGAGTTCTAGAATAGTCTGCATACTGCTTCCAGCAGAAGTGAAAATAACACAACTTTTCTCTCATTCGGACTCTCAGGATACATATTCATCATCTGCTCAGTCACTTCCTGAAGCTGTTCAGAGTTCCAAGAACAAAATACAGGTTTTATCAAAAGAATAGAAAAAGGATCAGTGGCATTTACTAGTCTTAATTTTTAAAAATATATGAAAATGTTCTTATAATAAAACTTCAGTAATGAAGTATGAGTTGGACATGACTGAGTGACTGAACTGAACTGAACTGAACTGATCCTGGAGAGGTTACTTCTCCCCGAGTTAGCTGTTCTATCAGTTCAGTACAGGTCAGTTCAGTCGTTCAGTCGTGTCCAACCCTTTGCGACCCCATGAATTGCAGCACGCCAGGCCTCCCTGTCCATCACCAACTTCCGGAGTTCACCCAAACGCATGTCCATCGAGTCGGTGATGCCATCCATAGAGGTAGTAAATGAGGATTCCCAAGTTCTCACAGTGGTAAAGAATCTGCCTGTCAATGCAGGAGATGCAAGAAACATGGATTCAATTTCTGGGTTGGGAAGATCTCCTGCAGTAGGAAATAACAACCCATTCCAGTATTCTTGCCAGAAAAATCCTATGGACAGAGGAGCCTGGTGGGCTACAGCCACTGGGGTCTCAAAAGAGTCAGACTTGATTGAGCATGCACTTGCTCATGGTTAGTAGTAGTAAACTACTCACCTAAGAGGGAGCCTTTCAAATGCAAACTAACCAAGTGAGAGCCCTCACCCTTCCAAAGCCTTCTTTTTATAGTAGTTGTTGTTGTTGTTCAGTCCCTAACTGCTGTCTCTTTCTGACCCCGTGGACTGTGGCCCACCACACTCCTCTGTCCTCCACTATACTAGATCTCCGCCTGAGTCACCCCAGGGCTAGATATCTCAGAGGAGCCCCTACGCCCCAGAGCCTGCTGGAATTATTTAAACTAGCCAATTCTAAACCTGCTTATCCTATTTTATCAGTTCTTTCCAGCAAAAATCACAACAAAAGTCTCTTGCTCCCATTTTCCTCTTACTCCGTTCAGCCTTCTGATCATCCCTGGTGCTGCCACAATGTCACTGACCCCTGCATGGCATCATTTAAGGCATAAAGGCCTATGTTTTCCTCTTGGGACTGGTAGCAAATATCTTCAAACTTTTCTTTTTTTTTTTTCTTTTTTGGTGAGGAATGCTCTAGTTTATTTTTATTTATTTTATTAAAGTATACTTGATTTATCATGTTGTGTTAGTTTCAGGTGCACAGAAAAGTGATTCAGTTACACACATATATAAATATAGAATATATATGTATATATTATTTTTCAGATTCTTTTCCCTTATAGGTTATTACAGAATATTAAGTACTATTCCCTGTATTAATAGTAGGTCCTTGTTCATCTATTTTATATACAGTAGTGTATTGGAGAAGGCAACGGCACCCCACTCTAGTACTCTTGCCTGGAAAATCCCATGGATGGAGGAGCCTGGTGCTGCAGTCCCTGGGGTCGCCGCGAGTTGGACACGACTGAGAGGCTTCGCTTTCACTTTTCACTTTCATCATTGGAGAAGGAAATGGCAACCCACTCCAGTGTTCTTGCTTGGAGAATCTCAGGGACAGGGAAGCCTGGTGGGCTGCCGTCTATGGAGTCGCACAGAGTCAGACACGACTGAAGTGACTTAGCAGCAGCAGCAGTGTATATCTGTTGGGGTTTCCCCGGTGACTCAGTGGTAAAAAAATTCACCTGCCAATGCAGGAAAGGTGGGTTCTATCCCTGGGTTAGAAAATTCCCTGGAGAAGGAAATGACAACCCACTCTAGTATTCTTGCCTGGGAAATCATATGGACAAAGGAGCCTGGTGGGTTACAGTCCATGGGGTCAAAAAGAACTGGACGCAGCTTAGCAACTAAACAACAACAACAAGTGTGTGTCTGTTAATCCCTAACTTGCAATTTATTTTAAAAACTGACACGCAGCATTTGGCATGTAATGTGTAAATGTTGTTCGATATGAATCTGTACTTCTTTAAAAAATTGCTACATTGCATTGTTCAGAAGAACAAAAAATTATCATTGTCCCTCTAAACTGTCTCTTCCATGGTAATCATCTCCTTATCTGTTGCCCTCATCAAACGTGAGTAATAATAAAACCTACATTCTGAAATACTAACACACATTTTCCAAAAACATAAATAGTTGACAAAGTATTATGCATATGGTTGTACAACTTGCTTTCTTATACATTATACAACATTTTGAAACTCTTTCTGATCCATAGGAATAGATAAATCTAATAATTTTTCTCACTGCAGAATCTGCTATCACCTGGAAGAACCATTCTTTGTTGAATCTTTTTCCCATTAGAGGGCCATTTTGGTTGTTTCGAAGTCATTGTTCTTTTGAACAGTGCAATAAACATCCTAACAATATATATATGCACATGCGCAAACATTTATGATTAAGAGATATAAGAACAGGTGTTTCTGGGACTGAGAACATACTTAGATTTTTTTACAAAATGGCCTTCCAAAAAACTGTACCTATTCATATTTAAGAGCGTTTCACATGTATCACATGCCAAATGCTAGAGATCAGTTTTTAAAATTTTTGTCAATCAGTGTTTCTGATTGCTGTTTTTATTTTCATTTCACTGATTACTAATGCACTTAATTGTTGGATATTGCTTATTGGTTATTCACAGGAAACTTTGCTTTGAATCTCTGCTTCTCCAAAGGTTTTGATCATTTTTTCTATTGGGTATTTGTCCTTATTTCTGGAGGGGCTTTTTATATAGCGTGAATATTAATACTGGGATATTTTTCCTCCCTGTCATTTGCCTCTTAACTTTATGATATCTTCTATAATAGGGTTTTTGTTTGTTGTTTGGTTGGTTTGGTTTTGAAATTAAATATATCTGTCATTTATGGCTTCTGCGTTTTGTGTCTTACTTAGTACTTATCAGAAGATTATAATACCATTTTCTTCTATATCTTTATACTTAATGCTTTAATTTATTTGAAATTTATTTTTGCTTGTGCTAGAGTTAGAACCGCACACTCACACATTGATGAATGTTTATTGTTTCTTCTGTTGATTTAAAATATCTCTATCATAAACAAAACTTCTCTTTAAACCTTATTTCTGAAACTGTTCTTTTGCTTAGTTAATTTGTTTTTCTACTTTTGAGCCAATACCATACTGACTTAGTTGCAGCTTTGCAATTCAGTTTTAGACTTGGTAAGCAAGTCTCTCTTCATACTTTGTTTTTCAAAAGTTTCTTCCAGTTTTTGTCAAAGTCCATAAACTAAATAAATGAGATTCAATTTAATTTTCATCAATTTGGAGAATATTGTTATTATCAAATGAAGAATATTACTAGCCACCTGGTTCAACAGTGATTGAGTTATTAGCCAGTCACCACTGACCTTCGACACACCCTGAAAGGAGTTCAGAGTGGAAATCAGAAATAAGACCCTCTGTGCTCTGGGAAAACTGGAAAATGAGCCTTCAGATAGATATTTTCCAGAGAAAATTTTTTATGAATCTGGATTCTTGCATCTTCCCATACGTACTAAAATCATTAACTAAGATAGCCATTCCTTGTGACACATGTACTTGGTTGCATGTACGCTTTTACCAACATCACATATACACTGGCTGACTATCCCTGTCTTACCTCTTAGAAACAGTTTCTCAGAGCTATCTGAGAGGTTGTTTCCTGAACTATAGACCTCAGTAAGACACTGGAGAAGGCAATGGCACCCCACTCCAGTACTCTTGCTTGTAAAATCCCGTGGACGGAGGAGTCTGTTAGGCTGCAATCCAAGGGGTCGCTAAGAGTCGGACACGACTGAGCAACTTCACTTTCACTTTTCACTTTCATGCATTGGAGAAGGAAATGGCAACGCACTCCAGTGTTCTTGCCTGGAGAATCCCAGGGACGGGGAAGCCTGGTGGGCTGCCATCTCTGGGGTCACACAGAGTCGGACACTACTGAAGTGACTTAGCGTAGCGTAGCGTAAGACACCGAATAAACTTGACTCATATTGTTGCTTTTTTAAAGTTGGCATTATATTGCTGTGGGTTCCATGGGTA
Organism: Bison bison bison; assembly: GCF_000754665.1. Taxonomy (NCBI): domain Eukaryota; kingdom Metazoa; phylum Chordata; class Mammalia; order Artiodactyla; family Bovidae; genus Bison; species Bison bison. Next base: position 1,247,579 of record NW_011494902.1, read on the forward strand.
TTTTATCCTTCCACTTTATGTATCTCTTATAGTGAATACAATGTTACAATTAACCTCCCATATCATTCATAGAGCTCTCAAATGGACTTATTTATAGGTGTTTTATGGTGTTTATTTTTGTTACTATCAATGCATTTCCCTTTTAATTTTCTAATTAGTTATTACTGGTATACAGAATTGGTATTTTTTTATACTTTTATATTACACATTAGATAACTTTCTTAATTGCTTGTAAAGGCTTTCCAGTAATATGTTTAGACTTTTCGGGTCATATTATTCAGAAATAATGAGAGCGATATGCCTTTCTTTCCTCAATACATATACCACTTACTTCTTTACTTTTCTCATTGGATTGGCTAGTAAATATTAAATAGCAACAAGTATAAACATATCTGTATTTTTGATGATTTTAATTTAAATACTTTAAACATTATAAATGAAACTTGCTGTTGGATTCTAAGAGACAACTATTACTAAGTATTGTCTAGCTTGCTTTTTTTTTCTTTTTAATAAAGTAATTTCTGGTAGCCACTGAGATGATTACATGAAATATGTTTTCCTTGTTTTTAACATAGAATATTACATAAATGGAATCATTAAAGTTGGATCTTTGTACTATTGGAATAAACTTTGGTAATGATTTATTACAACTTTTAATAATACATCATTTTTTTTCAAAAATATGTTGAGCTTTACGAGAATTGCACTGTAGAAAGGAAGAGAGTGCTCACCAGCTAGGGGCTGGGAATCTCACACTCCAGTTCCTTTATGCATCAAAGCTGCCTTTAGTACTGAGCATACCCAAGACACCCTTTCTCACCAGCTCTCACCTCTTTCCAGAATTGCTTTGGGATCTATAGAGGAGCATAGTCCTTTTACCTACAAGTGTTAAAATTAGAAAGAAATAAACATGTATACTTGAGGAGGGGTTAAATATATATTTGAAAACAAGGAGACTCACAGAATTTATAAGAACAAAAGAGAAAATGAAATTCTCTAAGAACATCATGGTGATGATTGTTCAAGGGAGCAAAACATCATGCGATTTTGTTTCATTTTGCTTTTAGTTCATTGTTTTAAAAACAAACTTTTGGGAAACGTGATACAAAGTTGATTAACTGGAGAGGCCTGGTATGGTTCTGATTTATTCTTTATTTCCCTCCCCCATGGTTATAAGGCAACATTGTGGCAAACACTGTTGGTTACTTGTCCATTGGTATTAACCACTTTCCCTCTGATCGACTGCCTGCTGCCCACCTATGTCTAAATGCCAGACGCTTGCCCTCCTAACTGCTTTGCATCTGGGCATGGAACAACAGACTGGCTCCAAATAGGAAAAGGAGTACGTCAAGGCTGTATATTGTCACCCTGCTTATTTAACTTGTATGCAGAGTACATCATGAGAAACGCTCGACTGGAAGAAGCACAAGCTGGAATCAAGATTGCTGGGAGAAATATCAATAACTTCAGATATGCAGATGACACCACCCTTATGGCAGAAAGTGAAGAGGAACTAAAAAGCCTCTTGATGAAAGTGAAAGAGGAGAGTGAAAAAGTTGGCTTAAAGCTCAACATTCAGAAAACTAAGATCATGGCATCTGGTCCCATCACTTCATGGGAAATAGATGGGGAAACAGTGGAGACAATGTCAAACTTTATTATTTTGGGCTCCAAAATCACTGCAGATGGTGATTGCAGCCATGAAATTAAAAGACTCTTACTCCTTGGAAGGAAAGTTATGACCAACCTAGATAGTATATTGAAAAGCAGAGGTATTACTTTGCCAACAAAGGTCTGTCTAGTCAAGGCTACGGTTTTACTAGTGGTCATGTATGGGTGTGACAGTTGGACTATAAAGAAAGCTGAGCACTGAAGAATTAATGCTTTTGAACTGTGGTGTTGGAGAAGACTCTTGAGAGTCCCTTGGACTACAAGGAGATCCAACCAGTCAATCCTAAAGGAGATCAGTCCTGGGTGTTCATTGGAAGGACTGATGCTGAAGCTGAAACTCCAATACTTTGGCCACCTCATGAGAAGAGTTGACTCATTAGAAAAGACCCTGATGCTCGAAGGGATTGGGGGCAGGAGGAGAAGGGGACGACAGAGGATGAGATAGCTGGACGACATCACTGACTCTATGAACGTGAGTTTGAGTGAACTCCGGGAGTTGGTGATGGACAGGGAGGCCTGGTGTGTTGTGATTCATGGGGTTGCAAAGAGTCGGACACGACTGAGCGACTGAAGTGAACTGAACTGATATGTGTAATGGGCTTCCCAGGTGGCACTAATGGTAAAGAACCCAACTGCCGATGCAGGAAACATAAGAAACGTGAGTTCTATTCCTGGGTTGGGAAGATCCCCTGGAGAAGGAAATGGCAACCCACTCCAGTATTCTTGCCTGGAGAATCCCATGGACAGAGCAACTTGGCAGACTACAGCCCATAGTGTCACAAAGAGTTGGACACAACTGAAGTGACTTTGCACAAAGAAATGCACATATTTCATCTGTGTATGTATTAGCCTATAAATATGCCTTCCCAAGGATGTAATTGTTTGCCATCATAGTAAGAGTCACTTGAGGTAAGCAGCATAGGGAAAAGTAGAGGAAGAGAACTTTGTTGGTAGTAGCAGCAAAGTAGAACTGTCAGAGAAAGACTATTCTGTGTCTTGCTTCTCAACATGGGGCAATCATTGAGGGCTTCACACATAGATATTAGAAGGCCACACAGATTTTACCTCCCAACAGTCATGTTCTCATGACTGTTTTGCTGATCAAAGGAACGGTTTCATAGGAAAGGACCAGATTGGAATGAAAGGCATGAGGTATCATTTGTCAGTGTTTAGAATTATTTGCTTGTTTTTCCACATGTGTTTCCTAAGTGAGTGAACTGTACTTCGGGTTTGTGTGGGCTCTTGTCCAATGTCAATTTCTAGGTTTGCCTAGCCCAATGGAATGAGTTGGGAAACTTTGAGTCTGAAATGGTTTAAATAATGATACAAATTGTGCCTAAAGGATGGGGTGGTACAGTCTTGTGAAACTGCTGCTTTGTTTTGAGGCAAGTCTTTGCCCTTTCGACGACGTCTTCTCTTGTCACTGTCACTGGTTGGCCAAAACTTCCTACTGTCTCCTGAGATGACTTTCCTCTTTTGTCCTCCTTAGAACACTATGCATTCAATTTTATTGGTGTAAGGCTCTCCTTATCTGTAGTTCAAAACCATTTTCTAATTTCCAATATCATTTATTTGCAGTTTTACATTTTCCCCTACTTCAGGCTTATTCAAATTTCTTTCTTTGTTGGGGAGGTCTGTGTTGGTTTTTTTCACTTCTCTGCCTTTAGTGGATTGATTCATTTCTTTGGTGCAATTTGCATTCAGTCATACTCACCATAGCCCTATTCTCATAGTTTCCATTTCAGTCTTTAACTGCCAGTTAATTTCATGTCAATTAATTTTGTTTTGTTAAACAAAAATATGTAAAAGTTTAAAAGACAAGAATTACCAAATGGTTTAAAATTAAAACAAGAAATAGAAGTCTGTTATCCCATTCTTCTCCACATCTTGGGTCTAAATTATATTACTGCATTTCCTCCTTATATGTGGCTCATTTTAAAATAATAATCATAGTAATGGCTCACAAAGTACTTACTGTATATCAAACACTGTTTTAAAAAATACACACACACAAAGAAAACCATCAAGAAAAGGTAAAGACAACCTACTGAGTGGGAGACAACATTTGCAGATCATATATCTGATTAGGGGTTACCATTCAAAATATGGAAAGAACTCATACAACTCATTAGAAAAAGAAACACCAGACAATCTTATTTTAAAATGGAATTTTTTAAGAGGCATTTTAAATAAACATTTTCCCTGAGGAGACGTACAGATAGATGGCTAACAGGCACATGAAAAGATACTCTACATTATTAATCATCATGGAAATGCAAATCAAAATCACAATGATGTATCATCTCACACTTGTTAGAATGGCTATTATCAAGAAGAGAAGAAATACAAGTGTTGACAAAGATATGGAGAAAAGAGAATCTTGTGCACTGTTGGTGAGAATGTAAACTGAGGCAGCCACTATGGTAAAAAGTATGGGGGTTTCTCAAAAAATTAAAAATAGAGTTAACATACATTCCAGCAACACACATTCCAGTTAACATACGTTCTACTTTTGGGTACATATTTGAAGGAAATGAAAACACTTGTCTTGAAGAAATAGCTATACTCTCATGCCTATTGTCAGAAAGGGCAATGGCAACCCTCTCCATCACTCTTGCCTGGAAAATCCCATGGGCAGAGGAGCCTGGTGGGCTGCAGTCTATGAGGTCGCTAAGAGTCAGACACGACTGAGCCACTTCACTTTCCTTTCACTTTCATGCACTGGAGAAGGAAATGGCAACCCACTCCAGTGTTCTTGCCTGGAGAATCCCAGGGACGGGGGAGCCTGGTGGGCTGCCGTCTATGGGGTCGCACAGAGTTGGACACGACTGAAGTGACTTAGCAGCAGCAGCAGCATGCTTATTGTAGCCTTATTTATAATAGCCAAGACATGGAAACAATGCAAGAATGGATACAGAAAATGTGGTGTGTATATGTGTGTGTGTGTGTCTGTGCATGTGTGTGTGTGTGTCTGTGAGTCTGTGTGCTAAGTTGCTTCAGTTGTGTCAGACTCTTTGCGACCCTACAGACTGTAGCCCACCGGGCTCCTCTATCCACAGAATTTTTCAGGCATGAATACTGGAGTGGGTTGCCCTGCCCTTCTCCAGGGGATCTTCTTGATCCAGGAGTCGAACCTGCATCTCTTATGTCTCCTGCATTGGCAGGTGGGTTATTTACTGCTAGCACCCCTTGGGAAGCCATACACACACACACACACACACACACACACACACACACATATATACACACATACATATATAGGAATGTTTGTATATGTAGTACTCCATTGTACGTGTCAGCTATAAAAAGAAAATCCTGCCATTTGTGAGAACTTGAATGGACCTTGAGGGCATTATGCTAAATGAGAAATGGGACACATACTATTCTTTGTTTGAGTCCTTGTAAGATGGCAAATATCTTTAGTTTACACTTAAGCCTGATTAATATTTTGTTCATTGTAGTAGATTGAACATCATTCCACTGTGAGCTCAACAGTGACATTACTGAGAAATCTGATGCCATCAGGCTTGTAATTCCTATTTTGTCATCTGTAATTGCTTGGTTATTCCTTGGTTACCCCTGTCCTTAAGGACTGTTTTTTCTCTTTAAGTGTTCTGAAATTTCATGATACATTTGAAATAGGTGTTTCCTAAATCATTGGGTTAGGTACTCATTGGGCTTTTTAATCTGCAGGCTTAAACCTTTCCTTAGTTGGGAACTACCTTATTTGTCTTGCGTGTGTGCTCAGCTGCTAAGTTGTGTCCAACTCTTTTGCAGCTCCATAGACTGTAGCCTGTCAGGCTCCTATGTTCATGGGGATTCCCAGGGACTGGGTTGCCATTTCGTTCTCCAATTTGTCTCATAATTGCCTTCTATTTTCTCTGTGGTCTGTTTCTGGCAAACTTATTATTCTTACTCTTGCATTGATCTTCCAATTTCCTTAGTTTTGAATTCTATATTTTTAATTTCTAATTTTTTCTCAACTTTCCAACCTTCTGCTGAGATTTTATTTTCATTACCATAGCTTAATTTCCAAGCATTCTTAAATTTCTCTAATCTCACAGTATAAATTTCTATTATCAATGGATTTATTTCTGTGACCTCTAGGTTTCCTTTCCCCACTTGTTTCTATTGCTGTCTTTCATTTTTGAATGTGTTATCAAATGTCTGGTCATTCCTGACTATCCATTCGTATATGAGAATGCATTTCTAACAGTTGATTACATGCCTCAGTGCACAGGGCAGGGTTTGTTCCTGGTTGGGCTTCACTGAGGAGAAGGCAATGGCACCCCACTCCAGTACTCTTGCCTGGAAAATCCCATGGATGGAGGAGCCTGGTAGGTTGCAGTCCACGGGGTCGCTAGGAGTTGGACACAACTGAGCGACTTCACTTTCACGTTTCACTTTCATGCATTGGAGAAGGAAATGGCAACCCACTCCAGTGTTCTTGCCTGGAGAGTCCCAGGGACGGGGGACTGCCGTCTGTGGGGTCGTACAGAGTCGGACACGACTGAAGCGACTTAGCAGCAGCAGCAGGGCTTCACTGAGATGGTGATAAACTGGCCTTCCCATTGTGGAGACTCCCCAGATGGCAGGAACTGCGGGCTGTTCAGTTATCGAGATGAATCCTCAAACCTCTCTCCTGGGCAGGGACAGGGCAATGTACATCTGCCTGTTGGTGTCCTGGCAGCTGGACAAAAGTGGAGGTAGGATGGGAGCCTCCCTGTAGTGCAGCATGTAGACTCTCATTTATCTCCCTCTTTCCAGTTCTGTTATTGACTCCAACCTTTGGCTATACTGGCATCTCTGAGTATGGGCCCTTCCCGCTCAATTTCCCTCGTTCTTTGTAAATGAGTGTGAATGGTAACAATGGAAGCACCTGGATTTCCAGCCACTCTACACACAGATTTCTAACGCTTCTCTCTCTGGCACCTGGGGTTTCCCAGTGGTAGCCCTTCAGGGTCCTACAGGGAGGGTTGTTTCTCTTTGCCATTTGCCTGACATCAATACTTAGGCTGTAGCTTCTTTCATTTCATTAATTTAGCTCCTATTATTTCATTTGTTTCTCTTTCCCTAAAACTCATAGAAATCTCTCATCTGTCTTTGTTTCCTCTTCTTTACTGTTTTCCTCTTGTGGTGTAATACCTTATTTCTGTGACACAGAATCTTAGGATTCGAGTTGCTGACTGAGAAAGAAGAATTTTCAATTTTAGTAGATACTGTTCTCCAGTCTCCCTAAAAGTATCAGCTTAACACTTCACATACATGAAAATATCTTCTGCATTTTATCCTTAACAGAACAAACTATTTTCTCCTTAATTATTGCTAATATAATTGAATTAAAAATATCTAATTGCTAGTTGAATTTTCATTTTCCTGAATACAAGTGAGTTTAACCATCTTTTGAAATGTTCGTTGACCATTAGCATTTGCATTTCTACCAACTGCCTTGCTCAGTTTCTAGTGTCTTATATGGCCCCTTCTTGTCAATCTGTAAAAGCTCTTTGTATATTCCATTATTTATCCTCTATGTTGCAAACATTTTTTTCCTTAAATCTACTGTTTGTCTACTACCTCTGTTAATGATACATCTTGGAAAACCATACAAAAACTTTTTTTTTTATGGAATTAAATATATTTGTCTTTTATTTTCTGGGATTTCTTTACTTGATTATATGTAATCAAGTAAAGAAATATATATATATATATATATCCCATATTACTTTGTAATATCTATCATTTCCTTTACATTTAAATCTTTAATCTATCTAGAACTGATATGTGACATACAATAACCAATTATTCTATTTTCTGTATACTTATTTTTTTAACCAGATAACTAAGTAGTAATCTAAGTACACTCTTTCAAATAATCCACCCCTTTTCTGTAGGTTTGAAATGGTGGCTTTATCATCTATTAGATTTTCATATATAACAAGATCTATTTCTAAATGTTAGACTTTATTCCTCTGGGCTGCTTGTCTATTCCTATGATAATACTATATTGATTTTAAATACAATAACTTTCTAGTATGTTCTGATATCTGTAAGACAGATCCCTCTGACTTTTCTTCTTTTTTACATTTTTCTTAAATTTCTTCTCAGGCATCAATTTCTCTAAAACTACATTAAAATAACTTAGTTCAATTCCAGGGGTTTATTTATTTAGTGAATTTTATCATGTGGTTCAGTATATTTCTTTTAAAATTTATTCCTAAATATATTATAGTTTTAAGTCTGAGAATGAAAGGGATTCATCGCCTGGTTCCTTTTCTAGGTGCTTTAATACAAGAAAAGGCAAAAGCTATTAACATTTATTATATTTACCTTCAGTTGAGTAAGACACTGAGTAAGATCATGTTCCACAGAGTTTGTTTTGAAGTATATTTCTTTATACAGGTTAATAGATGGCTTTTAATTCCACATTTGCTATCCTCTTTGATCCCAGGATTATCTATTTTATAATTTCCAAGTAGCATTTATATACTAGTTTTTTTTTTTTTTAATTAGAGACAATTTCCAAGTTAGAGTTATAAAGTCAGTAAAAGAGACAGTTGTAGTTCCTACTTTTCTAAAATATATACCTGAGATTTCACTTTCATAACTTACTGAGCTCACAGAAACCTACAATACCACACAGGATAAAAATGGTAATATCAGCACTATTGTTTATTTATAGATTTTAATTGAATACATTTGTTTGCCAGCATAATACATATACATACTTAAGAAATTATTATATATTCTTTATTATATTTAATTTGTTTCTATCTACTCAATTTTATCATGCTAGCAAAGTAATGCTCAAAATTCTCCAAGTCAAGCTTCAACAATACATGAACTGTGAACTTCCAGGTGTTCAAGCTGGTTTTAGAAAAAGCAGAGGAACCAGAGATCAAATTGCCAACATCTGCTGGATCATTGAAAAAGCAAGAGAGTTCCAGGAAAACGTCTACTTCTGCTGTATTGACTATGCCAAAGCCTTTGACTGTGTGGATCACAATAAACTGTGGCAAATTCTGAAAGATATGGGAATACCAGACCACCTGACCTGCCTCTTGAGAAACCTGTATGCAGGTCAGGAAGCAACAGTTAGAACTGGACATGGAACAACAGACTGGTTCCAAATAGGAAAAGGAGTACATCAAGGCTGTATATTGTCACCCTGCTTATTTAACTTCTACGCAGAGTACATCATGAGAAATACTGGGCTGGATAAAGCACAAGCTGGAATCAAGATTGCCGGGAGAAATATCAATAACCTCAGATATGCAGATGACACCACCCTTATGGCAGAAAGTGAAGAGGAACTAAAAAGCGTCTTGATGAAAGTGAAAGAGGAGAGTAAAAAAGTTGGCTTAAAGCTCAACATTCAGAAAACTAAGATCATGGCATCCGGCCCCATCATTTCATGGCAAATAGAGGGAGAAACAGTGGAAACAGTGGCAAACTTTATTTTGGGGGGCTCCAAAATCACTGCAGATGGTGATTGCAGCCATGAAATTAAAAGATGCTTGCTCCTTAGAAGAAAAGTTATGACCAACCTAGACAGCATATTAAAAAGCAGAGACATTCCTTTGCCAACAAAGATCCATCTAGTCAAGGCTATGGTTTTTCCAGTAGTCACGTAGGGATATGAGAGTTGGACCATAAAGAAAGTTGAGCACCAAAGAATTGATGCTTTTGAACTGTGGTGTTGGAGAAAACTCTTGAGAGTCCCTTCGACTGCAAGGAGGTCAAACCAGTCAGTCCTAAAGGAGATCAGTCCTGGGTGTTCATTGGAAGGACTGATGCTAAAGCTGAAACTCCAATACTTTGGCCACCTGACGCAAAGAGCTGACTCATTTGAAAAGACCCTGATGCTGAGAAAGATTGAAGGCAGGAGAAGAAGGGGACAATAGAGGATGAGATGGTTGAATGGCATCACTGACTCAATGGACATGAGTTTAAGTAAACTGTGGGAGTTGGTGATGGACAGGGAGGCCTGGCGTGCTGCAGTCCATGGGGTTGCAGAGTCGTACACGACTGAGTGACTGAACTGTCTGAATGACTGCTGCTGCTGCTGCTGCTAAAGCGCTTCAGTCGTGTCCAACTCTGTGCGACCCCAGAGACCACAGCCCACCAGGCTCCCCCATCCCTGGGATTCTCCAGGCAAGAACACTGGAGTGGGTTGCCATTTCCTTCTCCAATGCATGAAAGTGAAATGAAGTGAAGTCGCTCAGTCATGTCCAGACTTTTAGCGACCCCATGGACTGCAGCCTACCAGGCTCCTCCACCCGTGGGATTTTCCAGGCAAGAGTACTGGAGTGGGGTACCATTGCCTTCTCCGGACTGACTGACTGACTTCATTTAGACTGACTTTATTTAGAATTGTCACTGGGAATGGGTATCGAGCTTTTTAAGTACATTTTTAATATCTTTTATCCTGGCCATATGGTTTTTCTATTTTAATTGGTTGAAGTTTTTATTCCGTATTATGTTGACATATTTCCTGATATTGAACTGTCTTGGCATTTCTAGAATTATCTAATTTTATTAGAGAAAATCCCATGGACAGAGGAGTGTGGTAGGCTGCTACAGTCCATGGGGTCGCAAAGAGTCGGACACGACTGAGAGACTTCACTCACTCACAGTGTGTATTTCAAAAGACATTTCTTGTGTCTCTTTCCTAAGATTTTCTTTTGAATATATACATCTAAAGTCATAAATATTTGACAATAGTTTTCTTATGTGTACTATTTTTACCTGATTTTGGCATTGAAGTTACGATGATTTCATCTTTCACATGGTCTGAAATGGTTTAGATAATATTGGTACTACCTGCTTTTCTAAGGGTTAGGTAAAGCTCTGCTGTAAGCCCATTACATTCCTGGGACTTCTGTCAATGGTAGATCTTTAACCATCTTTCCAATCTCTTCTACTATATTCTTCATCTTTCAGTTTATATTTTTCTAGGCAATAGTTTCAAACTTGTTGCTGCAGGCTTGATTATCTTCTTGTAAACTTAAATTCTTTCCTGTATCTGTGACTACGTTTTTTCTCATTCTAACTGCCCTCTTTTCTGTCTTTATTTGATTAAACGAGAGGTTTAAGTATTTCATTGGTAAATAAAAATACTTTTGGAAATATACATACTGACATATACACATGTATGTACATTTTCTGTTCAATAATATCAGTTTCTCTTGTTGTTTTCTCTTTATAATTTTTCTCGGTTTATTTTGTGGTCCTTCCCTGATTTTTTAAAATGAGGATAAGGTCATTTTATTAGCTTCATTTTCTAAAACTGAAGACATTTATTGTTACCCAATTTCTATTTTTTCTATGTCTCATATAAAGCTTCTGCCTTTGCCATGTCCCATACATTTTTTTTGAAATATGTTTCTTTATATAGCTTCACAGATAATTTATAATACTGAATCTACTATCCTCTTCTTTAAAAAAATTATTTATTTGGCTGTGTTGGGTCTTAGTTGGGGCATGTGAGATCTTCACTGGGGCATGTGGGTCTTCCGCTGCCACACACAGACTCTCCAGCTGTGTGTACACGGGCTCAGGGCTGTGGCACACGGGCTCTGGAGTGCTCGGGGTGCAGTAGTTGCGGCATGGGGGTTCTCTAGTTGTGATGCATGAGCTTAGCTG
>NW_011494902.1:1258991-1263223 GCF_000754665.1 Bison bison bison
GCTTCTCGGCATTGGGGATCTGATTTCCCTAACCAGGGATCAAACCTGCATCCCCTGCACTTCAAGGTGGATTTTTAACCACTGGACCACCAGGGAAGTCCCTTGCTGTCCTCTTTGATCCTAGGATTGTCTAAATATAATTTCCAAGTAGCAATATGTTTTGATCACATTTTTATTATTTATTTGTAATTTTATTAGCTTATTATCCACGAATCGGCCTGTAAAATCCACACATCTTTTATTTCATTGAAGTTTTCTCTGTGGCTAAGGCATAACTGATTTTTTTCCAAATGTTCCATAGACACATGAAAATAATGAATATACTTTATTGAAACGATGTAGAGTTTTGTATATAGCTATTACATCAAGATTATTGGTTATGTGTTTCTTTATGTCCTACCTATTATTTGTCTATCACAGCTACCCAATTATGAAAGAATCTGTGTCTTTATGTTCTGAAGTCATTTTCTATAATAGTATATTTTATTATATTCTTGCATTTAAGTTTTTGCTGTGTTACTGCTGTGGTATTTGGTGTATACAATTTTGTGACCATTAAATTTTTATTCATGACATATGCTTTTTATTGTTACAAATTTCCTTCTTGATCTCTTTAAAAGGCGTTTACCCTTAAATTTCACTTAATCTTTTGCAATTCCTCCATACTCATTTTCTTTATATTTGCATTTTTCAGGTATTAATTATTCATTACTTCCTCTACTATAAGTTTGTTTGTTTAATAAACAGCTTATTATTGGGTATTATTATCTAACCCAATCCAACAATCTCAGATTCAGTTTTTGACCATGATCTGATCCTATTTTCCTCCCAACTATATACACTGTAGTGTCATTTTAATATACTTAATTTTATTCCTTCCATCTTATTTTAGATCTCTTATGTTATATTGTCCTTTAATCTTTTATTTGTACAGATTTAGGTTGCTTATTGCTATTAGTTGCTAACTCATGTCTGACTCTTTTGTGACACCGTGGAGTGTAGCCCTGCCAGGCTCCTCTGTCCATGGGATTTCCCAGGCAAGAATACTGGAGTGGGCTGCCATTTCCTTCTCCAGGGAATCTTCCCAAACCAGGGATTGAACCCATGTCTCCTGTACTGACAGGTGAATTCTTTGCCAGTGAGCCACCAGGGAAGCCTAGGTTGCTTACTAGTTCCTTGCTTTTTTCCCTTGTTAACGTCAAAGTTCCTGTGCTATTTTGCCCTAAATAATACACATACCCCTCTCACATTTTGAGAAAACATGATACCACCTATTTTCCCCACTGGGACAAATGTTTCCTCTATCCCTGAATTTTCTCAACTTCATAAATTAAGTCCTTAAGAATCCTTTCACCGCCACCCCTTTCTCTCTTCCTCTTTTTGCCTCCCATGAGATCTTTGGAACACTCTCTCTTTCTCTCCCTCACTACTTCCTACTTCAAGGTTTTAACTTAGAATAGCTTAGCATTTTAAGATCTAGATCAATAATTTCCCTTGTAGTATGTGATTTTTGTTTCAAGAGTCCCTATGAAACACATATATTACACTTTCTCAGAAGTCTATCATTATAAATGTGTGCTTTGTGTATGTATTACATGTCTACAAATTATTCTCAATGTTTACATTAACAATTTTTTGCTACCATTGATACTATCTTAATTTACTTTTATTTTAAAGAAGGCACTTCAAAAAAAGAAAAAAAAATAAAGAAGGCACTTCAACTCTGTAAGTAATATATAAATAATTTTTCACTAAAGAATTCAAACTCAACAAGAAAGATGAAGTGTTACTTGACGATCTCTCATCCTATTCTTTCCTAAAGGTATACTCTTATCCTTATAGCATGCATTTTTTCAGAATACTTTCTGTATGTATATACACATGTCCAGTCGCTTCAGTCATGTCTGTTCTGTGCGACTCCATGGACTACAGCCTATCAGGCTCCTTTGTCCATGGGATTCTCCAGGCAAGAATACTAGAGCGGGTTGCCATGCCCTCCATACACACACACACACACACACACACACACTACAGTGTGTATTTTTAATATAAATGATATCGTGGTATTTGTATTCCATTCCAACTTTACTTTTTTCACTAAATATACTATAGAGATCTTTCCAGACTAGTAAATAGAGTTTAAGTTGATTATTTTAAACTGTTGCATAATATTGTTAGTATAGTACAATTCTTTTGGTGGACATTTAGATCATTTCTATTAATTTGCTATTAAAACAGTGTACAATACATTACCTGTCACCATCTGTACATGAATAAGAGTTTCTGTTAAGTCAAAGGGTAGATCTTATTCCTACTAAGTTGCCACACAGGAATTATTGTCTCTATTTATAATCTTAACAGCAACAAATGAGGTTTATATTTTCAACAACACTATATGAGGTTGTTTCCCTCTACCATTTTTTTTTTAACACTGGTCTGCATGCATTACAAAATAGTTATCATATCCTATCAGTGAAATAACCGTGTTCTCAATGTAACAAGGGGTAGTACTCTTACAAACATTTTTTATATTTTTTTAAATATATATATAGAAGTGTACATATGTACAGAAGAGTACTGCCCTGAAATAATTTTGCATGTAGCAAGCTCCCTCTATTTCTGACAGAAGTGAATATTATCACAATTTTATTTATGCCAGAATATGTTGGTTAAAAAAAAAAAGCATCTTGGATTTTAATTTCTGATTAGTAGTGAGGTGAGCATCTTCTCACAAGTTTATTAGCTATTTGTGTTTCCTACCCTGTTAATTGCCTATTTCCACTCTTTATCTTCCTTCTCCATTTTTCTAACTCATAACAAATTCAAAACTATAATTCATAGGAATTATTTATAAACTTTAGATTTCATTCCTTTATTGTTAAATATGTTCAAGTGTTTACTCTAGGTCTGTTGCTTATCCTTACTTATGTTTATGGAATATTGGGGCAATGAAAATTTATAAATTTTGAGGTAGTCAAAATTTAACAGTCATTTTGTTTATGTTATATTGGTTTTATGCCTTGTTTGAGAAAGGCTCCAATACACAAGATCAAAGACAATAGTCTTCTGAATTTTATCATCTGTATTATTTGTACATTTAGGATAGTAAACTGTATAAAATTTATGCTTCCTATGGTGAGGTAGGGCTCTGATGATGATGATGATTTTAAAATCTATTATCAAATGTCCTCCAAACATTTATGTATAGTTCATTATTTCCCACTGCTACTTTTATCATAAAATACATTCACATTTAAAAATAGGTCTGTTTTTGGACTTCTTTCAGTGGATTTACTTTTTTGTGGTTCAAATCTACTCTTTTCCAATTACTACAATTTTAAAGTACATTTTATTTTATTTATTTTTTTGTGTGTCCATTTTATTTTTATTTATTTTTTTAAATTTAATTTTATTTATGTATTGGTTTTGCCATATATCAAAATGAATCCGCCACAGGTAAGTATTATAGGATAATTTTTCCACTCCACACTTCTGTGTAGTTCAAAGCTGTCTTGTTTATATCAGAACATTTTAAGCTTCTCAGGTGAATTTATAATCAGCTTGACAAGTCTCATAAAAAATTCTATTGAATTTTGATTGAAAATGCATTTACTTTTAAATTGGCTTTGGAAGAATGAACATTTTAATAATATTCACTTATCTCATGGATATATAATATATTTCCATTTATTCACTTACTCCTTTCTTTTCTGATGAAAATTTTCCATTTTGTTCATTTAGATCTTACATATGCTATCTTATTCAGTTCAGTTGAGTCGCTCAGTCATGTCTGACTCTTTGCCACCCCATGAACTGCAGCATGCCAGGCCAGAGTCTACTGGCCTGTCCATCACCAACTGCTAGAGTCTACCCAAACCCATGTCCATTGAGTCGGTGATACCATTCAACCATCTCATCATTTGTCGTCCCCTTTTCCTCCTTCCCTCAATCTTTCCCAGCATCAGGGTCTTTTCAAATAAGTCAGCTCTTTGCATCAGGTGGCCAAAGTATTGGAGTTTCAGCTTCAATATCAGTCCTTCAATGAACACCCAGGACTGGTCTCCTTTAGGATGGACTGGCTGGATCTTCTTGCAGTCTAAGGGACTCTCAAGAGTCTTCTCCAACACCACAGTTCAAAAGCATCAATTCTTCAGTGTTCAGCTTTCTTTCTAGTCCAACTCTCACATCCATACATGACTACTGGAAAAACCATAGCCTTGACTAGATGGACA
>NW_011494902.1:1263323-1263915 GCF_000754665.1 Bison bison bison
ACAGTCCATACATGACTACTGGAAAAACCATAGCCTTGACTAGACGGACCTTTGTTGGCAAAGTAATGTCTCTGCTTTTTAATATACTATCTAGGTTGGTCATAACTTTCCTTCCAAGGAGCAAGTGTCTTTCAATTTCATGGCTGCAATCACCATCTGCAGTGATTTTGGAATATAAAAATCAGCCACTGTTTGCACTGTTTCCCCATGTATTTGCCATGAAATGATGGGACCAGATGCCATGATCTTAGTTAAGTAGTTCATAATTTTCATCAGTATTATGAATGGAATCTTATTTCAGATACGTTTTACAACTGGCTGTTAGTTTACCTTGGTGAACATATTAGCTTTCAAAACTTTTTTTCTGCTAAAGGAAGCCTTATTTTCTAGTAACAAGCATATGTTTTGATATAATGCATTTAGAGTTTAAGTTTCAGAAGTGAGATTCAAACTTAGGTGTACAGAGTATGACTCCTCTTTCTTTATATTTTTTATGCTGAGTCAATAGTCAATGAGTTTTCCATGCCCCGCTCCCCTTCCCACTCACTGACCCAATCCCTTATTCTCAGCACCAACCAAAATATATCAGAAA
>NW_011494902.1:1264015-1268058 GCF_000754665.1 Bison bison bison
TCCTGCTTCCTTGACAAATACCTCATTTTACCTACTGAGACCTAAAGCATTTAAGCACTTGTCTAAGGTCATACAATGTAGTACTCAGAAAAAGGCAGAATTGGATTAGCTTCTAGAATAGTTATTATAATTCCTAACATAATAACAGTGGCTTAACTGTGGAGTCTCTTACATATTATATATGCTTCTACACACAGTTTTATCCATTTTAGTATTCTATGGAATGGTTTGCATAGTATTTATGATTGAGTATGAAATGAGAAAATTTCCATGCTATGAAAATACTGTTGGTTTTCAATTATGTATTTTTAAAAAATAGAAAATGGGTCGTATTTATATTGTAACAGTACACAAGTATATCCAAAATGGCTGAAGGCAGTTATCAAAATGCTTGTGAGTGAAAGCCAGTGAAAAGTTATTAACCCCCTAAAGTGCAATAAGCATTCTTAGAGAAGCAAGGATTATAAAAAATGGGGCAAAAAATAATAGAGAAGTGATTTAATTAAATAGCTGTTATTTGCAGTTTAATACATTGTACTATATGCTTTACAAATGTTAACTCTCTTAACTCTAAAACATACACACACAACAATCAAGAGGTAAATAATGGGTTTTGTTTTTTATTAGAGGAGATACCAGAAGTTCAGAGATGAAATTACTGGCTCAGGGTCATGATATTAATGAGTAGCAAAGACTGAATTGGAAATTGGGTGTATTTAACACCAAAAATCTTGTTCTAACTTTTCTATATACTTATGTATTTCCCTTAGAATCCAGCTAAAAATACACACATAGCTTCCTTTTTGGCAACACCGCATTAGTATAACAAGTCCTGGGAACATTTGTAAGTATTAACTGAGACCCAAATGCATCTACTACCAAAAAGCTGGTCATTCCCAGGAAAGCCTTTCAGAAAATACTCATGACATATCTCATCACAAATCAAAAGATCAAGTCATTGTGGAAGAACTTATACAAGCAGCTGCTGCTGCTGCTGCTAAGTCACTTCAGTTGTGTCCGACTCTGTGCGACCCCATAGACGGCAGCCCAACAGGCTCCCCTGTCCCTGGGATTCTCCAGGCAAGGACACTGGAGTGGGTTGCCATTTCCTTCTCCAATGCATGAAAGTGAAAAGTGAAAAGTGAAGTCGTGTCTGACTCTTTGCGACCCCATGGACTGCAGCCCACCACGCTCCTCCGTCCATGGGATTTTCCAGGCAAAAGTACTGGAGTGGGGTGCCATCGCCTTCTCCGATACAAGCAGCTACCCGGATACATATCAAACACGTGCTAAGCAAAATAAGCCAGACACCAAAGTGTGTATACTATATGATTCAATTTATATTAAACTCTTGAAAAGGCAAAACTAATCTATAGTGACAGAGAGCACATCAGCAGTTGCCTGGGGCTGGAAATCATGGAGAAGCGACTGGGAAAGGAAACAAGGGAATATTTAGGGGGTGAGTGAATAGGTAAAGCAAATATTCTTCAGAAGCGGGTCACAACCATTGGTGGGATGGGTTTAATGCTTCCTCTTAATTAGGGTATGGATGGGTAAGGACTAAGACATATCAGAAAATATCTTTGAGGGGTCACCAATGAACACTATGTTATGTGGACCTTCAGTGTTTCAGCAACCTGGTTTGAGAATAGCAGCAACATTTAGCTACTAAAATAAACCGTCTGGAAGCTTAGTGAACAATCAATGGTGGTAATCTACCCAGCTGCACAAAGGGCATGTGGGAACATCTCAAATGTCCTGTTTTCATATGGAATTAATGCAGTCGATTATTTTTTCTTTTTGAAATGGATATAACATTGTAAGGGGAAGATAATTTTACATCAGAGGTGTCAGCTTGCCGATTATCTCTTGCATTTCAGCTTTCCCCATTTTTATGGCAAATTCTGCTGTAGTATCATTGTAATGGCTTTTGGCACACATATTATTTTGAGATCTGTGCGCTAATTCTAGGATCTCAATGCCTGTCTTGAACAACATCAAACAGAACGAGGAAATATGAACAAGGCTTATTGGAAAACATCTGCATGCATCTCACATCAAGAAATGCACATCACTTTTGGTTTTGAAAGTCTGATTTTCTTCACATTAAAATTACCTTGAAAGATACCTATTATGCAATATGATTCCTGTGACATGATCCTTTATCTATCATCCCTTCATTAAATATTTAACTATTTGGTAAAGAAATGCAATCATTAAAAGGGAAACCTGAAAACAATTCTCAATTTTAGAGGGGCTTTTACTTTGAATTTTTAAAGGTGGACATTCAGGGAACTAACATACCTTGTTAGGGTTTCAAAATAGGTCTAAAGGAAAGAAGAATACGAAATAGAAAGTGTCTAACATAAGATGAATGAATAAAACTAGATTATGATGCAGACCATCATCAAGAATTCAATCTTAATTTAGGATTCATTTCTTATTTAAGGAAGTAATAGGCAGGCCTTACAGGGTCCCTGTAGGTCTTGAGGCTATAAGAAAATTTTTCTCTGAATGTGGGGAGAAAACTTACATTGTCTTGTTCAGAATCTCAAAGGATTCTGTGATCCAGCCACAATGTTCCTCCCCTTCAAAGTTAACCAGCAGATGAGGTAAATAGCTTAATTCCAGGGTATTTCCAATTCATTCAATTTCAGCACATCTCATACACACTTGCTTAAACACTCACTTAAACATTGAGGTAAAAGCCCGTAAGCAACTACTTAGAGCTAAATATCTCCAGAGAGTCTTCAGAAATACAAATACCCAGGAAACTTCAAAAACAACAACAAAAGTCAACAGTGAAGAGAAACTGATTAAATACAGAAAATGTGGGGCCTGAAACCTCATTCCCTCAGACCAGTTTTTCAAAAAAGATGAAGAACCAGATCACTTTTTGCCCCTCCTCTGTTTCCCTGACATATAGATGCTGATCACTAGGGGAAAAGTGTACAACAGCTGTTCAGCTTCTCCCATGCGACACAGTCAGTGGACTAGGCATTTTAGACATTTTTCATTGCTTTATTTTCTCAGATGAAAAATTAAGGTCCTTGGAATTTTAGGAGCCTGTCCATGGTCACCTAAGCAAAGACACTGGGCAGAGTTGGCACTTGAACCCAAGACAGCTTGGAGCTTAGTATTTGTTGTCCTTCTGCTCCTCCACACAGTGATTCCGCCTCTCTCCCTGCCTCACTGGTCCTTTCCATTATGCCTCCTTGGAGGGGTGGGTGTTTTTAGTCAGCCTACTTCATCTAAACTATTTCCCAAAGCTGCCTGTTAGGTTAACAGCACATGTCTCATACTGAGTTCTTACTCTTCCTTATGTAAATTTCATATGCATCACCCATGGCGCAGTAGTAAATGTGAAGTGCTGTGAACTAGGACTCTTGAGTCCTGCCTGCCCTAAAGAGACTGTGCGACCTTGCACAAGGCATGAATCCATCTGAGTGTCAGATAACAAGGCGGGTAGATTACATGATCTTGAAAGCTGAGATATAATAGTCTATTATTCCTTGGCATAAACATGTTTCTATTGAAAGTGATCTGATCATGTTACTAGGCTATTAGATCCATTGTCCTTATTTGGGGAAATATCACTTAGGCCCACTATGGTGTTGTCTAGCACTCAGATTATAAGGACACCACACAAACACATTTAACTCGATTTGTCCGTAGTGTAACATATTGCCAAGTCCAGACAGACCCTTAAATGTTTTTTAATGGGCTGATTTGTTGAAAGTTGCTGTACCAGCCATCCCTTATGCAGGCCAGGGGAAGCTAGGGGGCAAGAACTGGAGATGAAGGCATGAGCTAGCAGTGGGTACTTTGGGTGGGAAGTTTTGGACCAGGAGAACAACCCTGGTTAAGAACGAAAAGCTTCTAGGAATTTTATATTTCTGTTTGTTAAAAAGTAGTAATACTCCAGACTAAGATTAAGTGTTCAGTGAAATGGCATCTGTCTGCTAATAAGGTATACACCAACCTCACTATCAGAGATACCTATTTGGAAAACTCTAGATTTGACCAGGCCTGGCTTCCCCTCC
>NW_011494902.1:1268158-1296230 GCF_000754665.1 Bison bison bison
ATATAGCCCATACTAGGCTGGCAGAATTGCATGGGTGACTTCTCTGTATGCACAACCCCGTTTCATTTACTTCGCATCACTTTACAAGTACACTCTGGTCCTTCTACACTCTTGCTTATGAGGTACAGCGAGATTTATCAGCCACAGAGCAAGGCTGGAGGCGGTGGTGATGTGTTTGTGTGCCCCGTCTTAGGTCACCATGAGGCGGCAGTGATACTGCCTTAGCAGTGACACCGTTCATCCCTCATTCCAGGAGGCCTATGTGCAGCTGAATGTCTAACCTCCAAATGTGTACAAAACTCAGGAGTTATTTTAGTTCCTGCTTCTGAGACATGAGGCCGATGGTGATCAACAGAAATTGACCCAGGTAAGGGACACTAGCTGCTTTAAAGGCAGAAAAGGCTGCTGCAAATCGATTGAATGCAGCTGGTTTTATGAACAGGAGCCTTGGTGACACTGCTCTGGTTTCCCAATCTTACAAAGGTGCCCGCCCCGACACCTGTCCAAGCATTTCCATCAGAGTGTGTGAAAATATGACCTAGGCCTGTGTGTGTATGTATGTGTGTAAGTGGTGGCAGGTGGGAGAGGGCATGTCTTTGTGCCCCTGAAGCTGGTCCTGACCACTCTGGGGCAGCCAAGTATACAAGCTACACACCAGTGCATCAGCAAATGAGAGCATCTTGCCTTGGGAATATTTATCTGCAACCATCTGATCAGTTTGGGAACTATTGTGAGCATAGTCCTAGCATATTTCTGAGCAACCTCAGTAGGCCAGGCACAGCTGAAGGACACTCCCATTTGTCTCGAGGGTCTGACCATCCCAAGCTGCACTGAGCTTCAGACCTGCCTGAAGTTTTCTCTTCATGGAGCCTCAGCCCATGGTAGGTCAGCTCTGCTGAGAGACTGCAGATGCTTCTGTCTCCTTGGTATATACCCCAACTTCCCCTCCCTCTTCTGATCCTGGACTTCAAGGATATGCATCATCACTGAAGGCTGATCAGTTAAAAGACTTGATCCTGAGTTTCCTAAGAGCTGTATAAATTGTGAATCTCTACCTGGCTCCAGAAAGTGGCTCCTGAATACGTCAGGCAGGTCTCAGACAAGTGTACCTTCTTGGTAAGAGAGGTGAAGACAAAGCCAGATTGCTTTCACCCCTGGAAACAGTGGTCTTTCATGTCAGAGTTTGGGTTATTTAATCTTTTAGTGCCGGGTATAAAATTTTGCTGGTGTGACATCCACTGATAACAACGAACATTCCACAACTTTGAGTGCCAAGAAATTAATGCTCCAATCTGCATAATCAAATCCCCAGGTAAACATCACCATGCCTTTCTCAGTACTTTTCGCCCTGCGCATTTCCAAATCCTTACGTTTATCTGAAATTCATGAAAATGTAATGCTTAACAATTTTTACTGTGGGAGCTTTTAAGGTTAACTATGATAAACACTGACTGCATGAAATTCACTAAATTCAGAATTATCAGGTTTTCCTATATGTTTAAAATATGAAAAAATATATATATAGCCTGAAGGTTACATGCGACAAGGTACATTTCCTGAATTTACATTTCAATCACTTAGCCTGTTTCACTATAATGTTGGTTTATGTTCAGGTTTGAAAAGTTCTTTAATGTTAAAATTCTTAAAACAAACTTTAGAAGCAGAAGGCTCTGTATTTTTCATCAGTTTCCTTAATTTAGCTGAACTAGATTCTACTCAGACAAAAAGCTAGAAAGAATGAATGTAGAAGGTCACAGTGGCAGAGAACTGAATTAGCATGGTGCCTCCTCAGAGGCTTATGCTTTTCCATAGAGCTCAATGAATTAATCTGATATTGTTGGAAGGGATTGGGAAGGACAAATAATACCAAATCAAGTGAAGACAATTTTATAATTTTTTAGTCACAATTAAAACCAGACTCTGGGCTTAATCTAAATATAAACCCTGAACTAAGCTTAATCCTGAATCTAGTCTAAGAATTGCTTGTTAACTTAACAAACTCCTGTGCATCCTTCAAGGCCCATTTTATCTGTCACTACCTCCTGAAGGCTTCCTTGATATCCCAGATAAAATTACTCTTTCCTCTGAGAAACTCTGCTGGTAAATATTGCTGTTTAATTTACTATTCTGCTACACAATTGTTTGTTCATGTTATGTCTTATTATTAAATGATAAATTCTGTATCCTCAGTAGATGGTCAATGAATTTTTCTTGAAATAATGAATACAACAATATATTCTAGCTGTCTCATGAATATGATTCTAAAGCTTTGTGCCCTGGTAGTCTAAGAACTTATACTGTTTAAAATTAAAACCTATCATTACACCAAGAAAAGAAAAGCAGGTTGCAGATCAAATCTGGTTCACAGGTTTTATTGGGCTTCCTCAGTGTTATAAAATAGTTGAATCAGGAGCCAACATTTGAAAGTCAGGAGACTGCACACAAAAGTTTGCACTTCTAATTTCTTAAAATGTCTAAATCTACGGTAAAATCTAACAAGCATTTCCATATGGTCACATGTGGCGGGAGCTGGCAGCTGGGTACACAGCTTCCCTTGCTTATCCCTTTACCTGGCTGAGCCCTTTAAAGCATTTCCATTTGCAATGTTGCTTTTAGAACATTAGATTTTTCATTGTTTCAGGTGACAGGTGGTTTATGAAGAGCTATCCATGTACTCTTAAAAGCAATTAATACATATTTGGTATATGTCTAGCTTTAAGATGAGACAAAGAACAGGAAGCCAGGTGCCTTCTATTAAGTGACTTAGCTTTTGGGGTAGGGGCTTTGGGCTGGAGAGATAAGAATCCACATTCATTAAACTATATGAAACATCAGTCCCTCATCCAAGACACATGGTGTACAAACAATTCCAAGAGGGAAACCACATATGAGGTCCCATTGGAATCAGGAAGACATAAAACTACAGCAAAACCCAAACCCCAAACTAAACCAAACAACAATAAAACTAGAATGCACTTAGAAGGAGAAATAAGTCCCCCTGGTTGTCCTGACATATCTAAACAAAATATTGCAAAGCCTGCCTTCTTCATCTTAAGTGGACAGTGACCTGAGGACCATTCTCCCTCCCTTCTCTTCTTGTTCCCCTCATGGTCACTTTCTTTGTGAAGCCATCTCCTTTTATGTCCTCTGTTGCGAAGCCTTAACATTCATCCCAGAGGTTCACTCAGTGCACCCAACATTTAGTGAAGCTCACTTTATTAGAATTTTTGCACTGATAGCGTTCAGAGGCCAGTAAGTCAAGGCCTTTGTCCTTATGAAAATAAAAGCCAAAGCAAGCAAGTACAGAGTAGGAATCAACCCTCACTTCCTTATAACAGGCTATGTGTACCCTCAACAATAATGTGGACAGGAAGCACACCATGACACATAAACCAGTAAGCGTGAGTATTGCATCAAAGAGCAAAAGTAAAAAACATCCCTCAAATGATTTGGGAACGAAGAACAAACATGCAAGAAAAAAAAATATACGGTGTATTATAAAGAAACATTTAAATATAGATTGGGACCTGGTAAGCCAGGTATGTGTAGGAGATTGGGGGGCAGGGTGGTTATTCCAGGACCACTTTCAAAGCATATTGATTCAGAAACAGGACTGAAAGGATGCCTTCACATATTTGCATAGGCTGTTCCTTCTGGCTGGCATTTATACTCTCCCTTATCCACCTAATAAACTCCTATTCATTTGTTTTGAGGCACATGGACGCATTATTTCCTTTGCTAGGTTTTCTCCAGGTACCTCGTCCAATAGAGGTACCCCCTATTCCGCCCATCCCCAGCCTCCATAGACTCTCATATGCCCCTCACCGTATCACTCTATTCTTTCCATGGCACTTGCAGACTGAACTGTTGAGAAACACATTTTACCGCTGAATCCCCAAAACTAGCAAACTCTTGATGTTCCGAACTGGTTAACTGAATAAAGAGGAGTGGCAGCGGGTGGGATAAGGGTGGGTAGAAGAGCATTTTGTATGGAGGAATGACATACAAAATGGAACAGTTGAAGGAAAACCCATGTCATGCTCTGTCGAGTGAGAATGTTTCTGCTTGGCTAGAGTGGAGAATTTGTGTCAGGGAAAAAAAGAAAAATGAGGCTGTCGAGGGTAAAGCAAGTCCATAGAGGGCCTTGGATGCATTGTGAAGAGGAGAAAATCACATAGTGCCATAACCCTGAAGATTCTTTCTCGTCTCCTCTGCTGCTCTTAACTTGATTCCAAACCAATCTCTTGTGGAGCATCTCATCATTTCAAGCCCTTCCCTGCAGGAGTTGCGTGGTCTTTCAAAGTGTCCCTTCATTCTCAGAGAGGCCACTTTCTGCGCCTCAGACAAGTTAACATCCTTTGCAGGGCTCAGTGTGTAAGACAGGATCTCTGCTGCACATTCTGTGTTTTCATGCTGACAGGTGTCCATAATGAAGCCAGCATGGTCCTTCTGATCATGCCGGCCAACAGACCACTGCTGGTGGGCACTCCGCCATCTGGACCCTGACAGTCCTCAGCATCCCTGAAGCATCACCACACTGCTCCACCTGCTGTTCTGTGGGTCTACAGGGCAGGGCCTGGAGGCTGCCTCTGTGACCAGCACACAAGCAGCTCAAGGTCAGAAACTCATAAGGCAAAGCTACAACCTAGCAGTATGGGAAACCAGGTAGCTGTGCTAAACTTGTATGGCTGTCCCTGCCTCTTCTCTTCACTCCCTCATGGCTTGTGTCTTAAGAGAGGCACAGGTCAATCAACATGAAACCCTTCCATAACCAGAACTCAGACCCACTGTTCCATCCTTCACCCAATCCCTCACTCACTCACCTACTCCTCCCATATTTCTGTGCATATCATTCTAATGTCCCCTTGATGACTTCTACTTTTCATCTCACTTTATTGTCTATATTTTGAAAGTACCCAAGAGATAGATAGGTAGATCTTTTAAAAAGCAAAATGCATGCATGCTAAGTCACTGCAGTTCTGTCTGACCCTTTGTGAACCTATGGATTCTAGCCTACTAGGCTCCTCCATCCATGGGATTCTCCCAGCAAGAATCCTGGAGTGAGTTGCCACGCCCTCTTCCAGGGGATCTTCCCCACCCAGGGATTGACCCCACATCTTTTATGTCTCCTGCATTGGCAGGCAGGTTCTTTACTACCAGCTCCACATGGAAAGTCCCATAAAGGAAAATAAATACATTTTAAAATGTTTAACATGACTAGCATTTCCCAGTTTCTCTGAATGGCCAAATACCTAGAGGAGATGGCTTTGGGCTGGCTGTTTGATGGTTCAGTTCTGGGTACTTCTGTGAGGCTGTGTTCATTTTGCAATGGCAAGTTCTAAGGTAACAAAGAATATAAATGCCTAACAAAGTCTCTGCTTCTCAGAAACTAAAAATTAAGGATTAAAAATATGAGTTGGGTACCTAGGTACAAGGGATTGATACAAAAATATACATAAGTGGACAGAAAAAGGCATGGTCTTTGAATCAAGAAAATCATAGTTTTATTGTGGTTAGAAGCCTCTCCCTCAAGGGTGGTATCATCAAGATGGTGACACAAGTCATTCCTGAATTTAGTCCCTCTCACAAGAAGATCAGCTAGTAACACCAATATAGGTGAGACACACCCGTGAAAGTCCCAAAAGATGGAGGTAAGATGGAAGCTCCCCTCTAGACCACATAGATTGAGAAGGCCCTCATTAGAAGGGTAAGAGTAATGGCTATATACTGATCCCGTCACCCCTTCCCCGGAAGCACAGCAGCACACTGAGAGGCCCCCGGGGCCTGTGGTTTCTCCAGTGAGATACAAAAAGCCCAAGGTGCACAGCATTGTGAGTCACTCCCTTGGAGGCACAGTTGGGTCTCAGCCCACGGCTATCACATCGTGGGGCTGGGGAGGGAGATGCGGGGAAGGGCTAACAGTAACCAGGACTTGGGTCTTAGCACACCAAGTTCCTCTTAATGGTGGAGGAGGAGATCCCAGCCAGTGACTTGGCTCATCTGCAGAGCCTAGGTGGTGACCTCATCTGGCCAGAGTGCTTGATGCAGAATACTGTCTAGTCTGATCCCCAAACAACAAGCTGTGCTGGTCTTGAGGCCTGTTCTGCTGCACCACCAGGCAGGGAAGCAGGCTCCTACTGTTAAGAATAGCCCTCAGTTATACCTGATCAGGAAGCATAACCAGAGCACCTGGAAGGCTGAGTGCCCTACGTTCTAGCTGCACTTGCAGGGACGCCTGAGTAGAAAAGCCAGCCAATAGTTCTGTCCATCCACAGAACCAACTCAGTGGCTCTGCCTGACCAGGGAGCTCAGGGAATAGTTTTGCCTGACCTTGGTTCCCCAGGCAGTGAGAGATACCAGCTGTTCCATAGCCTTCGCCACGTTGGGAAGCAATTGTTACTATACCTCTTAACTACTGAGTATAATGCCAAACTAGGAATCCTGACAGCAAATATAAGCAACTATGGAGCCCATTCTACAGCTGCACTTGAGCAAGAACCAAACCAGCAGTTCTAGTCAACTATTCCCAATCAGTGGCACTCCTGAACTCAGGGCTCAGGCAGTGGCTTCATCCAAATAGAGACCCTGAGAGCAAGCTCCATTAGTCCAAGGATGCTACCAGCTGACCTGTCAGAATCTCAAGATGAACAGGCAGATGGACTGCCTCTGACTAAAAGTGAAAGAAAGTGTCAGTCGCTCAGTCATGTCTGACTCTTTGTGACCCCATGGTCTATCCATGGAATTCTCCAGACAAGAACACTGGAGTGGATTGCCATTTCCTTCTCCAGGGGGTCTTCCTGATCCAGGGATCAAACCCAGTTCTCCTGCATTGCAAGCAGATTCTTTACCATCTGAGCTACCAGGGAAGCCCTCTAACCAAGGGAATCTATAAAGTCTGTAAGTAGAAACTGCTTTCTTAAATATACAGATACCAATGCAAAGAGTCAAAGATCACAAAGAATCAGGTAAACATGATGCCATCAAAAGAAACTAATAAAGCTCTAAAAACTAACCTTGAAGAAATAGAGATCTATTATGTACTGCCTGACAAAACATTCTGAATAATCCTCTTAAAGAAGTTTAGTAAACTACAAGGTCACACAGGCAACTAAATAAAATTTGGAAAATAATGAATAAACAAAATGAGAAGTTTAACAAGGAAACAGAAACCATCCAAAAAAACCAAACAGAAATTCTGTAACTGAAGAATACACTGTCTAAACTGAAAAATTCAATAAATAACTTCAACAGCAGACTCAACCAAGCACAAGAATTAGAAAATAGGTCATTTTGAAATTATCCAGTCATTTGAGCAAAAACAAACAAAAAAATCAAAAGAGTATAAAAGTCTATGGGGCTTAGGGGACACACTCAAGAGAAACAATATATTCATTATGGTTAAGGACTGTTTCTGCTATAATGAACCAGTAAAATCTGGAGGAGGTGATGATATATGCAAATGCACAATCAAGAATATCAGAAGTGAGAGAGATAAAGACTTTACTGAACAAACAAAAGCTAATAACCATCACCACTAAACCTGCCTTACAAAAAAAGCTACAGGATGTTCTTCCAGAGGAAATAAAATAATGCTCACTAACATCATAAAGGTGTATGAATGGAGGTATAATACTGGTAACTGTAAGTTATATAACAGTATATACATAGACAAAGTCAGATTATCTAATATTGTGATGGTGTTGCATAGTTTACTGACAACTCTAGATTAAAACTTTTTAAAAAAAGTATGAAAAATAACCATAACTACAATAATTTATTATTGGATACACAATACAAAAATATGTGAACTTTAACACTTATAACCTAAAATGTAACACTTATAACCTAAAATGTGAGAAGGGAGAAGAAAAAGTGTAGAGTTTTATACATGCTATTGAAATTAAGCTGTTATCAGCTTAAAGTAGAATGTTATAAATATATTTTATGTAAGTCTCATGATAACTACAAAGGAAAAATCTGTAGTAGTTATACAAGATTATGATAAACAAAGCATATTGCTACAAAAGTCATTAAATCACAAATTTAATCATAAGAACAAAGGTTTTACAACACAATTAGAAAACAATTAACAAAATGGCAATAATAAATCCTCACCTACCAATAATTACTTTAAATTCAAAGGGATTAAATTCTCCAATCCAAAGACACAGAATGAAAATTTTAAAAAAAATTAATAATATGCTATTTACAAGAAACTTACCTTAGCTTTAACTACACACATACTGAAAGTGAAGGGATATAATAAGATATTTCAAGCAAATGGTAAGAAAGCAGGGTTAACTATACTTATATCAGACAAAACAGAGTTGAAACTACAAATGTCCAGAAGAGACTAAGCAGGTCATAATATAATCATAAAGGAGTCAATCAATCAACAATATATGACAATTATAAATATTTATGCACATGGTATTGAAGCATCTAAATATATGAAGCAAATACTAAAAGGAGTAAAAGGAAAAATAAACAGCAATACAGTAATAGTTGGAGACTTTAATATCTTACTTTCACCATTGGATAGGTCATCCTGCAGAGAGAATCCATATGGAAACAGTAAATGTGAATAATACTATAAACCAAACAGACCTAACAAGACACATAGAGAACATTCTATTTAACAACAAAATACACATTCTTCTCAACTGGAAAGATCAATTTCTAGGATAGATCATATGTTGGAATACAAAATGAGTCAGTAAATTTAAAACACTGATATCACACTAAATGTTTTCCAAAAGCAATGATATGAAACTAGAGACCAAAGACAGGAAAAAACAAACAAACAACAACAATAAAAAGAACTCACAAATGCATTAATTAAAATAAAAACAAAACAAAACACATTTCTGAACAACCAATGAACCAAAGAACTGAAAAGAGAAAAAAGTATCTTGAAACAAAAACGGAAACATGACATAAAAAATTATGAGATGCAGTAAAAGAAATTCTAAGAGGGAAGTTTATACTGATAAACATATACATCAGACAAAAGAAAGCTCTCAAATAAATAATTTTGTAGCTTAAGAAACTAGAAAAATAACAAATGAGGCCCAAGAGTAGCAGAAGAGGGACATAATAAAAATTAGAGGAGAAAAACAATAGAAAAGATTAACAAAAGAATAATAAAGATTATCCAGTGAAGAGCTTTTTTTTTTTTTTTAAAGGATAAATAAAACAGATCAACCCTTAGCTAGGCTAGCTAAGAAAAAAAGAGATGACTCAAGCAAATAACATCATAAACAAAAGAGGAGACATTACAACTTATACATTAGAAATGCAAAAGATCATAAGAGACTACTTTGAACAATGACATACAAACAAATAGCATTTCAATATACTAACAACTAATTATCTGAAAAATAAGCAAAAAAAAATCCCATTTACAGTAGTACTGAAAAGAATAAAATACTTAGGAATAAATCTTACCAAGGAGATGTAATATTTCTACAATGAAAACTATAAGACACTAATGAAAGAAACTGAAGATGACACAAATTAGTGGAATGCTTTCTTGAGTTCATAGATTGGAGAAATTAATATCATTAAAATGTCCATACTACTTAAGTCATATATTGATTCAATGCAGCCCTTATCAAGACTCCAGTGGCATTTTTTTTTTAAGAAATAGAAAACAAATCCTAAAATTTGTTTGGAATCACAAAAGATGCTACTTGGCAAAGGAGTCCTGAGAAAGAAGAACAGAGCTAGAAGAATAACACTTCCTGATTTAAAATTACATTATAAAGCAATGGAAATCAAAACAGTATGGTACTGGCATAAAAACAGACACACAGAGCAATGGTATAGAATCAAGAATCCTGAAATAAATTCATGCATGATATGGTCACTAATATCTGACATGGGAGCCAAAAACGCTCAATGGAGAAATGACAAGCTCTTCAATGAATGGTGATGGGAAAACTGGATATTCACATTTAAGAGAATTAAACTAAACCCCTATCATATCATTCATAAAAATTAACTCAAATGGATTAACAACTTAAATATAAGACCTGAAACTACAAAATTCCTAGAATAAATCATACAGAAAAAAAACCAAAACCCTCCTGGCCATGGGTCTTGGCAATGATTTCTTGGACATGACACCTAAAGTTTAAGCAACAAAATCAAAAATAAATAAGTGGGACTGGGTCAAACTAAAGAGCTTCTGCACCGCAAAGGAAACCATTAACAAAATAAAAAGACAAACTACAGAATGGGGGAAAATATTTGCAAGTCACATATCTGGTAAGGGGTTAGTATCTAAAGCAAAAAAGGAACTTAAATAGCTCAAAAGCAAAATATCGAAGCCAATTAAAAAGTGGGCAAAGGATATAAGTCTTTTTTCAAAGAAAATATTCAAAGAACCAACAGGTACACAGAAAGGTGCTCAACATCACTAATCATTAGTTAAATGCAAATCAAAATCATATGGGTTATCACTTTTCCCCTGTTAGAATGCATTATCAAAAAATAAGAGATAACAGTGCTATTAAGGTTGTGGAGAAAAAATAACCCTGTACACTGTTAGTAGGAATATAAATTGGTATAGCCACAATGGAGAACAGTATGGATATGATTCAAATAACTACAAACAGAACTACAATATAATCTAACCATTCCAGTTAAGGGCATACACTCAAGAGAAAGGAAATGACTATACCAAAGAAGCAATTATCTGTACACCACGTTAACTTTAGCATTATTTATAAGAGCCAAAATGGGGAAACGGCCAAAGAGGCCAAACTGTCTTCATAGATGGATAAATGGATAGAGAAAATGTGTTATATATGGTATGTATATTTTCAATTCATAAGATATATTTATATATTTTAGAGATATATTTATAAATTTATATATATATAGATATAGATAACAGAACACTATTCAGCCATAAAAATTATGAAATCTTGCCATTTATGACAATATGGATGGACCGGGAGGACATTATACTAAGTGAAATAATTTGGACAGACAGTAAAAATTGCATGATCTCACTTATACATAGAACTAAAAAAAAAAACAACTCATTGAGAGAACAGATTGGTGGGGGATGGGGAGTTGGGGAAACTGTTCTGGAGATTTAATGTATAGCATGGTGACCATAGTTAATAATACTATACTGCATATTTGAAATCTAGGAAATCTTAAAAGCCGTCATCACAAGAAAAAAAAAATCTGTACATAGTGAGAGATGTTAATTAGATTTATTGTAATGTCTGTTTTGCAATATACACATATATCAAATCATTATACTGTATACCTTAAACATATACAATGTTATATGTCAGTTATACCTCAATTAAACTAGAAGAATAAAGGCAATTAGATTGTTGCATACAAAAAAACAAACAAAAAGAAACCCACCACTCCCAACATACACAAAATTAAATTCCATTGAAATATACTGAATTAAGATTAAGCCATCAAAGCATACACTGAATACGTATTATGAATGATATTGTGGGTGGGTAAAATGCTACATTCAGCATAGCTACTACCCTCAAGGAGATTTCTATTTAGGTGAAATAAAAGTTAACATGACATCCCGAGTTATGGGGGCTCCACTGTGTGACCTCCACCATCAGTACCATGAGAGACTAGGATTCTATAACTGTATACAGGACAATGAATGAACTGCTTATACTGTGGTATAGATTACCAGTACTATGGAAGCTCCAGCAGAGAAGTTCAGTGAGGACCACCATGACTCTGGAAGGCCCCTGAATGGCAGGGGAATTAGACTGGTTCTTAGAAAGCAGGGTTCATTGCTTAAGGACAGGTGGAGAGGTGAGTGTGTTGTGTTGTGTAGTGTCCTGTCAAATAAGACTCTTGGAGAGATTTACACTTTGAAAATAAATTCAGGGAAGGAAAAATATATCAGAAGCACAAGAAGAATTTTAAAATTGTCTCATCTCATCTGAAATAATAATATAAAACAAAACACCAGCAAAAAGAAGTCAATACTCTCAGAAGTGACAGCAAATTTTTACACCATGGTTCTAAATTGTCAGATTCTCAACTATTTGTGAGAATAATCTACACTATAACATTCTTTGCTTTCTATTTTTGTCCAAAGATATGAGTATAGGATCCTTTGAAATATCAGATAAAAAGGAAAAGAAAAAAAAAAAAAAAGAAAACTGTGTTAGGCAGAAAATATGAGAATAATGTCCTATCAATATAACAATAACACAGGTGTCCAAAAGAAAGGGCAGAATACACAAGAGAGGGGAAAGTTGTGAATGCCACGAAGCAAGAGGCTTTCAGAAATGTGTAAACATGGTAGGCTCCTTACTGTGATTATACTGCAGAAGCCCTCTGATCTGACTTGATCACAAGTGGGCCGGTTAATCGAAATGTCAGAGTACAGCATCAGAAAATGATCCTCATGTCCATCTGTGTTCCATGCAAAAGGAGCACAGATGGGAAGGGAAAGGGAGCACCTAGACCCAGACCATGGACTAAATCTCCACTCTGTCCGTTACCGCTGGGTGACGGAGGCTCTTTGTGCCTAAGTGTCCCCATCTGTAAAATGGGTACAGACACAGTGCCTACCTCACAGGACTACAATGGAGAGTACACTGATGAACACTGTAAGGGTTGGAGAACAGTATTTGACATCATAAGCATTATGTGCTTGTTAAATAACATTCTTTTTTTAATAGGGCCAAGGCTGCTGCTTTTCCAGGGGTCCTGTTATTAGATCTTCCAATGTCTTTTTTGGCATCAAACACATGCTAGGTTTTGTTTTTCTTAACAGTGGAACAAGAACTTAAAACCACTTGAGAAGCAACCTGCATGCAGCGTGCCTCTACATTTAATATAACTCCTCTTCTCCCACAATTTTTTTTTGTTTTTGCATTAGACGCAAATATTATTTGATCCCACTCTTTTAGAGATACGCCTTTACATGCTTTTGAAGCATTCAACTTTGTTTTATAGAAACAGTCCTTTTTGCACCACATTTCATTGGTTTATAATGTACTTAAAATCACATAATTACCAAGACAAATGATAGTCATGTGAGAATGAGTTACAGACATAACTTATTCATAACTCAACTGGTCAGAGAAGTAAGTATTCTTGGTAGAGAGCTCCCTGCTAGTTCAATAAATTGAGAGTGTTATTTAATATGATTTGTAAGTGGCAAAGGTGAGCATTATTTAATCTGACCAGTAAGTTTGAATAAAGTTAGAGACTCCAATTCCATTAAGAATGCTACTTTTGGATTTTATTTGCTATACCAGTTTCTTAATTCATCAGAATTAAAAAAAAATTCTTTTAATATAAAGGAACTTCTTAATCTGATTTGTTACTGTCCATAGTCCGAGAGATGCTTTACTGTAAACTGGAACCATCAGAGAAGTTTATGGCCATTCTTAAGATTTAAATTTCAGGTTAGGCTTCTTTTCTTTGCTATCACCAACCTGGTTCTCTTTGTAAGTTTCCAAGAATCTGACAATTAGCCCTTAGAACTAACCCTTTTTATTCCTCCTATATCAGAATATGCTAAATAATATCCAGGTAACCCTCTCATTCTCTATTTTCAAGGGACAAAGAATTAACTATTTTTATAAATTATTTTCTTTTCCACTACTTACAATGTATCTACTAAACTCACAATGTGTTCAACAATCTTCTTTCTGTATCTCTCTTTAGGTAGCTACTTAGATTACACAGAATCATTAGGCTGTATTCAGCAGATGACAATTAATGCAGTTTTTTAAGATAGGATGAAAAATTGTACTGAACCTGTAGTCCATGGGCAGAACCTAAAACATCTATCATACTCAGGACTAGGCATACTGATGGATTTGCTGCACTCACCAGCCATGCCCTCCAACAGACTGGGCTGGACCAGCATGGTGCATAGTTCCAAAGCATCCACACAGACAGGAAACATTCAGAAGAGGCAGGGGTGGAAACCTCTCTTCAGCATATGTAAAGTAACTCTCCAGCTTTCAGAATGAATCTGGGTCATTTATTTCAATCAACAAATAATTACAGAGCTTCCACGGGTGCTATGCAAAACAAACTCAAATTGCTTCTACTTTAGCCCATGCTCCATGATACGCATTTATGCCATCAGAAAGAAAAAAAAAAAAAATCACAGGTCACATGAGGAACAGACCACCTGAAAAGCCAGCAATGATTATGATGTTCTTACATGTTAGAAGCAGGCATCCCCCTTATTATTCTACCTGCAGAACTACTAATATTGTCAGCTCATCTTTGACAAATTTCATTTAAATTAGAATGGCTCCTGGAAAGGAGATCCATTTGGGGAGAAATAGTGGTAAGGCTGCAGTCCATGGGGTCGCTAGGAGTCGGACACGACTGAGTGACTTCACTTTCACTTTTCACTTTCATGCATTGGAGAAGGAAATGGCAACCCACTCCAGTGTTCTTGCCTGGAGAATCCCAGGGACGGGGGAGCCTGGTGGGCTGCCATCTCTGGGGTCGCACAGAGTCGGACATGACTGAAGCGACTTAGCAGCAGCAGCAGCAGCAGTGTGTTGGCGGAAAACACCCAATGAATAAATACTGAGTTCTGTTGTTAGAACAAACACCATCCTCTGCTATTTGGATGCGTATTTAAGAACTTTGTGACAGCTAATGAAAACAAACCATTGTGATTCATAAGCAGGGACTAGAGATCCTTACAAGTTATTCCAGAAAAGCCTCAAGTTAAAACAGGCAAAACAGAAAAACTCATGAACGTGCAACAGCTGTTAGAAGTAATTACAATATTGGATCTTGATTATAAGAGAGCAAATGAGATACAACTTTTTACAGATCCAAGATTCTCTCTGACCAACATTTATCGTGACTCAGATCAGGAAACAGAATAGAGAGAGATGATTTTTTTCCACACAATTTGCGACCCATAAATTATGAATTAAGCACTAATAGATAAAGCAGAGAGAAAATTAAGACATGAGATCTATTTTACAACTCAGAGAGCTCTTTTCATTTGTGTGGGGGGTGGATTACATTTTGAAGAGAGGCTTTACCAAACATCTTTCTTTCTCTGACATGAACTACAATTTCTCATTATTTCCCTGAGGAGTCAGGTGAAGATGTTTGTGTCAAAGTTCAGAGGGTAAATTAGCAACACCGTCTCAACCATCTGGAAACATGCTGAACTTTCTAGATGACAGAAATGTTCTATACAAACACTGTCTAATATGGTAGCTGCTGGTCATGTGTGGCTTTTCAACACTTGCAATCTGACGAGTCTGACATAGAAACTTAAATTTAGAATTTCAATAGTGCCATTTGGCTAGTGGCTACAGTACTGGACAGGCTAGTCTAGAACATATCTCTTTCTCCTTCCCCTTAGCCAATTAGACCAGGCAGCTGGGGTTTATCCTTCACACACTGTACACTGTCCCTGTGAAACCCCACATACTCCATGCCAGCTTGGTCTCAAAAGGGCTCTGAGCGAGGCTCATTGGAGCTTGTTTGACAAATACGCACATTAAGAGGATTTTTTAAAAAAATAGGCAATGGCAAATATCAGCTTTCTAGACCCCTCTGCCAATCCATGTGTCTTCCTGCACTCAAATATATTTTCTAGCGCTTTCTCAGGGACAGCTTCAAAATGATTCAAATGGTCTGACTTTCCATGAGTTTGCCTGTTATAAAAGCAACTGAAAGAGTTCGGTGAGAACACTTAGACAAAGAGAACCTGTAAAATACTGAGGCAGAGTGGAGGAAGTCTTAGCTTGTGAGGAGGCAGGCTGCCTAGAGAGAGATATGAAAGCACAGCAAACCTTAGCTGTTTTTTTTAATTACAGAGTGTTTGAAATAAAGAAATGCTCTTTGGCCATTACATAAAACTCTGCCTTGCTCATCATGGAGTGCAAACGTACTAATACTGGTTCCCAAAGCAATCAATTATTTTCTGACTCCATTTCCCAGTTTCACTGAGTTAACCAGATGATACCTCTGATTGTTTCCTTTTACCTGTTTATTGTTTGTTGATGCATTCCTTTACGAGTCAGAAATTTAAGAGATGTTCAAATTTTAATGACACCCCTTGAGTGGGGAGAAAATGGATATTCTGAGGCAGTATGTCTTGCCCATGAAGACAGTGGTAACTCCTGAACTTAAGGCACTTCTTGTCAATAGCATTTCAGTAGCGAAGACTGTTTTCCATAAAAACACATACCTGGAGGAGGAGATCAGAAGTTGGTCTGACTCGCTGTTGGAAAAGGATGCTTAGCGTTCGATTCTGTTGTTCCAAATCAAACACTCTTGTTTTCAACTTTACACATTCCTCCCTGAGATCCTGCAAAAAACACATTGAAAGGAAAAAAAAAGTCTATAATTGAAAGATAGCTTTGCATATTATAACCATATTTCATCAGCTATTTCAAACACATTAGTAATAAATACTATTTTTAGCCTTCAAATCCCCAGAAATAAATCACACATAATGTTTTCTTCCACAGCCCATTGTCTGATAGAATTATTAAGTTCAGGAAAGCCAATATAAAACAACAACAACAACAACAAAACAGCACCTTGAAATCAGAAATGCATTAATCTAGCATGCTATTTTTAAAAATGGTAAATCTCAGCGATATAAAGTCAATTTAAGCTTCCACCTATATATTTGGCCTTTCACTGTCTTCATAAAAGCAATCATCAAGCACAAGCCACAAGGACAGTGCTGTTTTTGCAGTGAATAGAGATTTGATGAACTAAAGAAACTATCACTTTTGACGGAGCCCTTCGCTGTCATTTGTGGAAACGAGCTGAAACTCTCAATGCGGTTGCTAATCGAATCAGTGATGCATTTAGATGGAGTGAAGCAACTGTGAAGTGAAGGCTTACAAGGCCGCTTGGAACTTTCCCATCCTCTACACTAGTGGATTTTCATATCATTTGGGGGTGTTCTGGTCTTAGTGCTGGGGAAGAAGTGGAAAAACCATACCTCGGCATCCCCTTAGAGCAGCTCTTCTGAATAATAGTTAAAACATCACCGAGAACTCTCCCCCAGCTTTCATGAGGGGAGCTGAGAAAACGGAGCTTTAGGATTCTCTGGAATCCCATGGAGCTTCTTTCCAAACAAACTTACAATAAAGATACTTGTACTGACATGTCTACATCCTCCGAAGAGGTTCAAGAAAGACCAGGTAGAATAAAGCCCCAAGGCAAGGTTCTTCAAAAGCTGACCCTTTTCTGTATTTCAAACTTTATCTTACACTATTTCATGATTTTTTTTTTTTTACAGGCTTCTGCTCTTACCATGTGAAGAACAAGGGTCTGCTTGTTCTCGAAAGTGCCATGCATTCTGACACCATCCTTCCTGCCTCACCTCCCTCTGGCTTCTCATCCACCTCCTCATTCTTCCAGTCCAAGTGACATCCAGCTCAAATTCTGTCTCCTTCCTGATGCTTTAATCTGGCATCCTCCACTTTTATCTGCTCCCTTTTCTGAACTCCAGTAAGCCCTCAATGCTTCTTCTGTGACATTTAGTTAATGTCACAGGCTGCTTTGTGTTGACTTTCTTTCATGGTTTGGACTTAATGTTGTCGATTAGGTAACATGTTCCTCAAAAAGCATAAGAAGATACAGAAACAGCAGCATGAGCATACTGTCTGACACTTTTCTTGCATCATCTAGTACAGTACCCCACAGAGTAGTAGGAGCTTAGTAAACTTGTGTGATTATGTTGTTAAAGGGGAAGATTATGGTAAATTCTTTTACTCTCTAGTGATGGTGGGATATACTACTAGTTTATCCATCTATATATTCTAATGTGGGGCAACTGCAGGTTGGGCAGCTAAGATCTTACTTAAGGCTCTGCAAGCAAGACAAAGTGCCAGCCCACAGCTCTGCTCCCCAGAGTCATAGAGATTAGTAGGTGTGTGCCATACATAACCATGTGGCAACCTGAGTGTGCAGCTAGAGAGAGATCTATTAGCATCTTCCAAGGCTTTACCTGAGGTCCATCATCATTTCCAGGCTTATCCAATCCATTTACAGAAGGCAAAGAGACAGGGCATGGCATAATAGCTCAATGCGCAGCTTATACTCCCCTCACATTTTTAGGTAAATAGGAAGCCTATGCTTAGGATGTTTTCAACTGATTGCTGCCTACTAATGAAGAGCAAAGCAAAGGAACATCATGTCAGAGCAAGGCACCCAGGTATAAGCTCTAGGAAGGCAGTGTCTATAAATTAGGGGCAGTGGGTGTGAACACCCATAAACATGCATGCCACTTGGCAGAGGCTCTTTTGGAGGCCTAGGCACTGCTCAAATTAAAAGGCTAGATTTGTTGTCTTTATTTAGAATTCAACCTCTGTGTTTCACTTATGCTAATTTTTGCTCTTAGCATGTATATAACACTCCCTGCTCCCAAACACTAATTGTTTTCACTACTGCTAATTAAGCAATTAATAAAACTTGACTGTGAGGTAAATAAATATTAATAGTACCTATTGGGTGGGAAAACACAATCATTCTCACTTGCAGGGGGAGGGGTGGAGACAGAAGCATATGAGTGTGGATTTGCAAGGAGAAAGGAGACTTGTAAGGAATACCAGCAACTGTTTTTAGCAGCAAAACTGAAAATAACTTGAAAAGATCTCTTCAGATGAGTTTAAGAAAAAAAAAAAAAGAAGGGGAAAAAATCAATATATTCTATAACGAGTTTTTGTACCTGTGCCCAAATTTCCATGGCCATTACTATTACTTAAGGCAGTTCATTAGCAGGAACACAATTTATTGACCTTGAGAACCATTTATCACTCTTTGCTTATCTAGATCAGTACACAGAAGAGGGGAAAACAAAGGGCTTTAGGAATGTGATGCAGGTCTTATCATCACTGACCAATAGACATGAGCTGCAGAGAAAGTTTGTAGATATTAAAGAATATTCTGTGTTGTTCTAACATTCTTCCTTTCTTCATTCAAGCTGTGGATGGTAAATGATGCCAGACAGCTCTCACTCCAAGAAACTGTAATCAAAACCATGTGGGTGCCCGTGCGCACACACATAAGTCAACCAGACTGGAAAGATGGAAAGAGAGAGAGAAAAACAACAATTTTTCTGATGACTACAGTGAGACCTGGGCAGAGAGTGTCAGCTGGCTGTCTTTTCTTCCTCTGGGCTCATAGTGAGAACCCACTGCCATAAAGGCACGTAGGACATCTTGAGGCTGGGTGAAAGGACCATTAATGCTGACTCTGTTGGTTACAGAGACAGGAACTACACTATGCCTCCCAGGAAAGGCATTAGAAACTAAAGAATTTTTCTGTTTAGATGCCAGCCTCTGAGATCATGGCTCCCCATAAGGGCTGGACCATCTGCCCTCACGCACAACCCTTCTTTTTCTCTGACTCCCTAGTACCTCTCAGGTCTCAAGAGAAGGACCTCACTAAAAATAAAATATAGGGTTGTGTCTTTTGAAGCAAAAAAAAAAAAAAAAGGGAATGTGTTGTATAATTCTTATCAAGGCCAGTCCAGGTTCGATGCACAATACTGGATGCTTGGGGCTAGCGCACTGGGACGACCCAGAGAGATGGTATGGGGAGGGAGGAGGGAGGAGGGTTCAGGATGGGGAACACATGTATACCTGTGGCAGATTCATTTTGATATTTGGCAAAACTAATACAATTATGTAAATCTTAAAAATAAAATTAAAAAAAAAAAAAGAAGTAAACAATGCCAAAGATTTGACTACATTCCGTCTCGTGTAAGCAAGTACAGTGGTCTTTGGGTTCAAGGAAATAGCCGGTTTTATTGGTAATCTGCATGCCACTCTCAACTGAAAACAAAGTAAGACATTACAGCTAGATATGTGGGGAAAATATACTGAGCAATGTGGTATACTGGTCTAAAAGGGTCCTGTGTACCTTAATGATCCCAAGCCACAACTTCCCTGGAGGACCCACACACAGCACTTCTAACAAGTTTCCTCTGTGCTTGGGGCTGAACAAGATTCTGGATTCACTGCTATGTAGTAGCTATGGAGTATGGTTACTTTATGCACTTAGAGCAAAACCATTACCAGCTCCAGGCTAAAGGAAAGTTAGGAAAATGTTGGTTGCTTAGAAGCTTGATGTATACTGATATTACCACTAGATTATTGTTCAAAACTATTAAAACTTTATTTTATCATGTAAAATGCTACTATAGTGGTATAACTATTTCAGAGGTAGTATGTATTATGGGAATACACTGGATTGAGAGTTAAGGGGCCTGGACTCTGGTCCTTATTACCCACACAGTCTTGAGGAAGTTACTTACTCTGGTTATGCCTCAAGTTTCCTCATCTGTAAATGGAGTTACTGCACAAAATCAGGCTTTCAAGACAAGGGATGCCTCCGCTGCTTTATGAGATGGCTTGTCAAGGGCTGCCACCTCAATCCTTCCCTGAGACTTACTGGACACCACATCCACCAGCCGCTCCTTGTCACACTCCTTTTCAGTGTCTGTCACTCATATCCCTATCTCTTCTAAGAATGCTAATACTTCAGCTAAAAAAAAAAAAGCCATTGCTGTAAAAGATTGTTCACATCTCAGACCAACCAAGGACCTCAACATCAAACACTTAAAACAGTGAGACAGGTAACATAATTGTATCACAGCATCAGGCCAGTTCTAATCAATGGGAAGTGCTGAGTCTTGTGGCAAACTGAATACTGGAAGCCTTCATCCGAAAGGCATTCGGATTAAAACATTTTTAATCTGAGTGATGGCTAAACAGTTTATGTAATTACAGTAAATTGAGCCTATTATCAAAGCTAGTTGACAAGCTCAAGATTAAATGTTCACTAAGGTCCCTGGCAGTTGGGAAATTCTATCATCCAAAAATAAGACTGATTCTGAGAAAGCTTGATTTGGAAAGGGCTCCAAATTTACAGTCATTTTTGACTCCAAGCAAGTCAGATCCTGGATGTCCTTGCTAGCAAGGGCTGGCAATGCTTCCAAAAGTTTTAAGAAATCCACCTGTGACACTGCCCCTTTATTTCTTGCAATCGTATGTGACTAATGATTGGATTTCAACCCATCTGTTGAATTTCACAGTGTTTCCCTGCTTGCTGAACTACAGTGGGGAAAACATTAAGTGACTGAAAGGGATTGTGGAGGCTGAATGGTGCAAAGGATAAAGTCATGGAGTATGAATGCAATAACCCCAGGTTAACATGTGGGCTTTGCCACTTGTAGCAACTGGAACCATGGGGAAATTATCGTCATCATCCTACTCACAAGACTGTGGTGAAAACCAAATGATTTTGTGCATTTAAAGTGCTAGACATGGAGTCTGATTCCTTGTAAGTGCGCAGTAAATATAAACAGACTCTAAGGAAACCAGATCCTACACACATCATTGCTAGAAAAGTGGACCCAGATGGCCCAACTGCTCTTTCTACAAGGGAAATACAGAGGAGTTGGGAGTTCTTTTAGTTTAAAGCTCCAAAATTGTGTTCTGCTTCTATCTGGATGGCTATTTTGCTAGATTTCACCATGTAAGAGTCTTAATTCTTATTGGAAAATTTAAAACATACCATTAATATTTGGTTATTTTAAAGAACATGAAGATAAGACCGAGGTTGTTGATATACTGTAAAATAACTAGAGGGAAAAATGCCTTTCTTCCAACTTTGTGTTAGTGGCAAAAAATAAAAAATTAAAAAAAGAACATAGAAGAGTTAAATTTTCAGTGTGTAT
The DNA here is from genome assembly GCF_000754665.1 of Bison bison bison. Taxonomy (NCBI): domain Eukaryota; kingdom Metazoa; phylum Chordata; class Mammalia; order Artiodactyla; family Bovidae; genus Bison; species Bison bison. The sequence continues at coordinate 1,289,871 of NW_011494902.1, forward strand.
AATTGTCTTAATGAAGACAAAATATATTTCAGACAAAAATATGAGTTTGGCTCAGATTACTGATTGCACTTATAGGCTTGTACCTATGATTTGGAGCCATAATTGGAATTGAGCTGTGTTAAATATTGTCACTTTAACATTATTGATCTAAAGGAGGAACAGTCAGCTCTCTTAAGAAAACCTGTAGATTTTTGAGATAAACTGAATTACTTTACTAAGACATGATATATATCAATACATTTAACAGAAACTGCTAAATTTATAGAAATAATTTTTTTTCCTATCAGTACTTAGAAAGGAAATATACTCTGTGACTTCAAGATACTTATCAGGGCCAATGCACAGTATGCCAGCAAAATACTTTTTTGGTTGCTGAGGGAGGAACAGAAGTCATGGGAGATTTGCCTTTGTGTCACAACAAATGATATATTCCATAACTGTATGGTTATGACTATAATTTCACCTCAAGGATTTGTGTGTGTGTATGTGTGTGTGACTTAGATAATTCACTCAAGATTTCTGTTTTTCACTCTGTATCAGCTACAACACTCTTTGGTTTCTCATCTGCTTTTGGAGTACATCTTATTTCCCATATTGTGCTCTTAATTAAAAAGAAATTTTAGTCTTTTTGTAGCAATTTTACAGTCTCTATAAAAACTGGGAGGCGCACGTTTCTGCAGAACATGATTCTTCTGGACTCTCTGAAAGCTCTGGCATCTTTTCCTGCTCACAGTGTCCCTGAGGTATGCTATCTCACAGCAGCACATCTTTTTGTGTCTTACTGCTTAACTGTACCAAGGTAGATTTATCTGTTTACTAGTTATTACTTGAATTTGTGTAGCGACTTTTTTGTGGCTGACCTGAAAGGGCCCATTTTCCTATATATTGTGCCAGATGGTTTTCTTGTCTCTTTTCTGAAGCACCATTAAAAAAGAAAGGCATGAGAAGTCTTTCAACAGTTACACATAGAGCTGCAGCAGTGCACCCTGGCATTCCTTACATCTGTAATTAAGTGAGGAGGAACAGGAGGAAAAGCAACTGAGAAATTAAAGCCTTTGAAAGAGAAAAAGTATTCAAATATGCTGTGACAGAAATCATGATTTGTCCTTCAACATATGTTTCTCCCCTTCTGCAACCAGGTGACAATCACTTTTCAACTGGGCACATACCCAGAAGAAAGATTCCATCACTGGCTTCCTTGGGTGTGGTTGCATAATTAAGGTTTGTAAACAGGGAGGTATGTAAACTTTTAGAAGGCTCTCTTAAAAGATAGCCGGTGTGTGTCTTTTATCCTCTTCCTTTTCTTTGGCTTTCATTTCCTCCTGATGGCTAAAATATTAATATGATGACTGGAGGTAGAGCAGCCATTTTGGACCATGAGGTAACTGTGGAAATGGAGGCCACATCCCACAGAATAACAAGATAGAAACCATGATGCCAGTGACCCTACGAACTTTATGCAGCAAAGACATCATGCTGGCTACGTACTCCCCACCTGCAGATTTAGATCTGAGGAGTAAACAACTGATTTAATTTTATGTTACCTGATTTAAGCCACCATTATTTTGGATTTTTGTTATTCACAATTGAATCTACCTCTAACCTAATAAATGTGCTCAAATCTCTCTCTTCATGTAATGTTAATGTAAAATCTGAACCAGTTAAAATCATTTATACCAGGAAGCATGATATTTTGACAGAAGTAGTCGGGGGAGAAAGTCTAGCAAAACTGTTATCACAATGCCTTTACAGCATGCATTTAAAATAATTATTTAAGTACATTCATGAGAAGTAGCCAAACCCTAAAATTGTTCTCAACTAAAAACATTTAAATGCCATAAGTGATTTTGCTCTCCTAAGTCACATCTGCCTGAACAAGTCACATGTTCCCACATTTTCTTTTGAGGATATCTCTATCTCATACAGCAGTAACTCAGAATAAACAAAATAAGAAGGAACTAGAATTCAGCCTCTCAGATAGATCATGGAAAGAGATGCGAAATGTTCAATAAAATTCACCAAACTAGCTAAGTTTGGGCAAACTACCTGCATTTACCCATTCTGCCCCAATAACATGATCTGAAAGCAGAATAAGATGACAACAAAGGAGAAGGTATAAAAATTTCATGCTCAGAGACTAACAATTGTTTTTCCCCTAACTTTATTGAGGAGAAATTCACATATATAATTGTATATACTTAAAGTGTAAGATGTGATAATTTGATATACATTACATGGTAGAATGATTACCAAGAGCAAAATAATTAACACATCCATCATTACACATAGTTAACTCTCTTAAAAAAAAAAAAATTGTGGAGAGAAAGCTTACGATCTACTCTCAGCAACTTTCAAGTATTTAGCACCACCATTTGCTTTATCTTTACCACAGAGCTGTTTTTGTGGGAACAGCTCTTCCTTTTCATAGAGTGACCATAGCAATTCTGGGAGGTGGACACTGCTATCTCTATTTTACAGAAGAGGAATTAAGGTCCAGAGAAGTTAAATAACCTTCCTAACCTCAAAGATCTCTTGCTGAATTTTAGGCCTCTGTTAATGCTGTCCATCAGAGGCTATTCATTTTATAGAGGCCAGAGGAATCCATCAACTTATTTAATGTTTACATTTACTAAATAAAAATGATAGGTTTGCTACTCATCTAGGTAGGCCCATGGAAATCTTTCATCTTCAAAAAGCTTTCTATTACTTCCCCAAGAGTTTAAATTTTATGAATCTATTGGTCATTGATGTTCATATGCCATCTAAAACGCATACAATTTTAACCTAACTGAATAAATGAAAAAGTATTGCAGCTATCAATCATAGTTTCCTTTAGTCTGACAATGTGAGTTCCAATCTATTCACGTAAGTGCTATGAAAATAATAAAGCCAGAAAGTGACCTACCTTTTGAGTGAGCAGGGCTTGCACAACCTGGTTGGCTACCTTTAAAAAATAAAGAAAAGAGTTGCTGATTATAATAATGAGACCCTATACGCACAGACTCTAATTTACCAATAAGTTTCCCAAAGCTAATGAGCTCCTCGTCTGGCTCTTTCCTCTACTTCTACAGGATTTGATTCTTTTCATAATAAGCCTATCCTTCTAGGTAATATTTTGCATTTTCCAAAGGTGACCTTGTTGCTAATTAAGATGGTTAGGCTGGAAAGATCATTCATACCTTGACTCTCACATTTCCATATTTGGAAAAATAATATCCTTTCATATGTAAAGTACTTTAAGAAGGCTAAAAAATGATATAGTGCAAAACATGATCCTAATTATCTGTACACAGTTTTACACTGCTGATTTACAATGCCCTTTGCCTCTCCTTCCCGTTCTTTTGCTGTGTGACTATTTCATTGCCTGGAATTACTTGCAATAGAGGTAGGTGGAAAGTGCAGAATAGGGGCAACTCCTTCATTCCTATATAGGCTTTGCTTTCCTCCTCCACATCTTCGTTTATATTATCCTCTGTCATTACTACCTATAAGAGAGTCTGAAAGTTGCTTACTCTATTCTTTATTTTCCCTTACATCCCCTGATTTTTTTTGCCTGGATACACACAAATGCATTTCCCAACCTGCCTTGTCACTGTGTGACAAAATTCTGGCCCAATGAGTTCCAGATGGTCCATTTTCTTGGACTGATGGATAGGCAGTCTCCTAAAAAAAAGAGGGCCCATCCTTATTCTTTATTTCCCTGCTGGGATATGAAAGTGATGGCTAGAGCTTTGGCAGCCATCTTGAAAATGAAAGTCACATATTAAGTAGTTGGGTGCAGAAAAATAGAATGAGCCTTGTCCTGATGATGTATGGAGCTGCACTTTCTATTTCTGAACTTGCATATGAGATAGAAACAAAATATCCACTGTTATGTTGAGTTTCTTCTAATATACAACTAAATAAAATTGTCACTTATTACTAGAACCCTAATTTTCTTCAGGTATCGGGCAGTTTGGGACAGTAGGAAAAGCTGGACCCCTCTTGGCCCTAGGAGGTGAATGGTGAATTGGTGTTGGTAATTTCATTCCCTTTCAGTGACTGGCTTAGGAGTGAGCATGTGGCACAATTCCAGTTAAAGGCCATGTGAAAAATCAGTAACACGTTTCTCATATTTCAAGGATCTGGCATTTTCTCTGAAAACTATTCATCTTTCTACATGTATTTATACTAAGATTTCTTTTTCACCTGCAGATTTCAAAAACACTCCAGAGAGTCACTTATTAAACTTCACCACAATCTTAAAGTTATATATCCATATGGCTACTATTGATAAAATTATGGTAGATAGGTGAATTATATGAAGTTTTTTAGTCAGTACATACACATATGGTAAACATTTAGTGTAATAATAGAAACTGACAACATTAAAGACCAAGTCAGGCTATTTAAATATCCTAAATATTTCAGTTCATTCATTTCTTCCTTCACTTATCCAATATAAATTTGCACAGTATCTATGACTGGGATGTGTTTCTTGGTTTCAAAAGGAGCATAGCTGGTAAGAGTTAGGCAAGAACACAGTTATAAGTGTGATAAACTTGTAATCATCTTGCTAATTCTCATATTCAACCAAAGACTAAAGACCACACTTCTATCTTCTCTTTCTCTTGATAACAAATTAAATTTTTGTTGATACTAAATTGTGTATGCTCATTTCTCTTTTTAGTATACTGGAATAGATTACAGTAAAAATGTTTTCATGGAATTTGCTTCTTGACTCAATATTGACAAAATAGCATATCCTTAATGACAGCTGGCTACCAGTAAGCCTCACTGAAAATTATAATAGAGGCTGTCATCTATTTGTGGTTAGCAGACATTTGCACTACAAGTAGTAAATGACTAAAATCAGATTACCTATATAATTGATATATACAAGAGGGAATTCTTTTCCTATCAGAATCCTTTTCAAATTTACATTGCTGACATTAAGTTTAAAAGAAAGGCTTTTTACTGAAACTAACTATAGTTTTGAAGAAAAAGTATTATTAGGTATTTCTTTTAGTCCAGTCTAAGTTAAAGAAGATATCTAAGGATTACTGTAGACTAAAATAAGTCATTTTCTGTAACTTGTGCTGTTTTTCTTTTATCACTTTATTTATACACAATCACAATGGTGACAAATGTTACTCAGCCCACACAAATTGACCAATAGCATAATCTTGAAAACCTTTCAGTTTTTAAATGTTCATTCAAATTCATGAGAATTTAAAGTCAAACTACATACCATCTATTTTATTCTTGCAAATTAAAAAAACACACAAAAAACAGAAGAACTATTCATGCTGCTTAAGTCAGAAGCAATGTACCAAACTTAATTTATACCATAAATAATTTAATTCTTTTGTATAGCAACCTTTGGATTTGATTTACATTCTCATAAAACTGCCTAATATCAATATTTTCTTTTCTCCCTCAGAACTGGCCCCTCACTTAAACCAGTCTGTGGAATGGTGGTCACATAAAATAGCTCTCTACATGATTTAACAGGAGTCATAAACGAGTATCTTATCTGTAAAAGCCTGCAGGAGTAAATATGTTATATCTTTGCAATCCAAGTATGTTTGCCCTATAGGCTTACAGACTCTATTTCTGATACAGTTACTTTTGGCATATATTTTGGACAATTGTTTGCTCTACCCGAAAATTGAACAAAGATACACAAACGCATTATTTCTTTACCTACTGACACGGGGTTCTATTACCCGGAAGGGCTCACAGGTTCTTTGCAGAAAAGCAGGCAAGTGATACAAATGCTTTCCTTGGTACTGTCTATAAGGATAGTTTCTTGGGTTTTGTTAGGACTTTTAACAGCTAGGCTTCTCAGATGCATGCACAGAACAACTGTTCGGAGCTTGTGCCTGCAACCTCTCATAGTCTCACAAGATGATCCCTGGAAATGGGCCCCTGCCTTCATCATCGCATCCTGCCCTCAGCACTTGGGTTGCAAATAATCACACCCTGGCAGGCCCAGCTAATGAGAACAAATACCTTCCAATGTCAGCTGACAGCTTTCCTCTCCAAAGAAAGAAAAAGAAACGAGCAGCTGGGCTGGGTCACAGGAACCCGAGACACACTGAGCAAAGCTGATGGTCCCTAAGCTCCTGGCTTGTTTGACCATTTCGCTTAGGCTCTTTGTGGAAAGCGCCCCCTTTGCATCTAGGAGAGGAACAGGGGTCGGCGGGCACTGTGGTACATCTCTTCTTTCCTCTCCGTAAGAATTCTCTCAGACAAGCCAGCTCCTCTGACACCTGGCTCATCTTTTTTTTTTTTTTGCAGTAAAAGTTTATTTTTTTTTTATTTTTTCTCTAATTTTATTTTATTTTTAAACTTTACATAATTGTATTAGTTTTGCCA
>NW_011494902.1:1296330-1332318 GCF_000754665.1 Bison bison bison
TGAACATTGGGGTACACGTGTCTCTTTCCCTTCTGGTTTCCTCAGTGTGTATGCCCAGCAGTGGGATTGCTGGATCATAAGGCAGTTCTATTTCCAGTTTTTTAAGGAATCTCCACACTGTTCTCCATAGTGGCTGTACTAGTTTGCATTCCCACCAACAGTGTAAAAGGGTTCCCTTTTCTCCACACCCTCTCCAGCATTTATTATTTGTAGACTTTTGGATCGCAGCCATTCTGACTGGTGTGAAATGGTACCTCATAGTGGTTTTGATTTGCATTTCTCTTTGACCCACATGCCTCTTTGTTCTTCCCTCTCAGGTGTGGAGGGATCTCAAAGTGGGTGGGCAGAGGGAGGAGAATAGGGGATGCAGATTTGTCTGTTACTTTATTGCACAACAGCCCCTGAGGCTGAATGAGAAGCCATATCGGGGAGTTCATTCCAGAGGGAGCCAATTCTCACCACATCCAGAAGACAATTGGAGATGGGGTCGAAGGTGGGCGAGGGAGGAACTCAGTGGACACTGTGCTTAAAGTCTTATCCTCCTGCCTGGTTGCCCTGCTTTCATCCTTTTATGTGCTTTACATGCAAAGCCACTACCTTGTCAGCCAGGTAATTAAAAAACTGGTCACAAAAGCACACATTTTAGAAATTGTGCTTTGGAGAAGTTTTCTCTACTTTTGACCTTGGTTTATTGTAGGAAGACAGCTGGGGGCAAGTACGAGGAGCACCGGTGGAGAATCACAAGAAAAACCCGGGTTCCAATATGGTCCTGTGTTGACCAATCACTGATATGCACAGGGGTGGGAGAGCAACCTAATTTTTCTCATCTGTAATGCAGGGGAACCGGCGGCCTCTGAAGTTGTTGTGAAAAAAGTATGAGATGACAGACATCATCAGAGAAACCACCTTGGACAGTACCTGATGAAAAATACCTGACAAAAATGTTAAATCTGAATCTGGTCACTCAAACTTCAGGAAGTAAAACACATTTTCAGGTAAGCATTTAAGGAAGGATGGTTTGAGAAGAAGCCCTTTCATTTGTAAAGGGATGAAGTCTGTGTGTGTGTATTTGTGTGTAAAATACATGTATAAATAAAAATCACTAAGCATCTACATTATTTATTTATTCTGTAAAAAGAAACCCTGTAAGATCCTGGGAGTGGGAGAAATTCAACTAAATATGTATGTGGAATTCCAGCAAAAACTAATTTGGAAATTAATTTGCTGCTCATAATCTCCATTCGTTCATTTAGTTATTCAATAAATATGCCTTGAGTGACCTAGTCTGGGCTAAGGATTGTGCTGAATATTGGAAAAATATTGTTAACGAGAACAAAAGTACTGCTAATGGTGGTTAGAGTCTAGAGCAGGCACAAGAATGATCCGTTCATGAAATGGACATGAAATGGACATTTGAAGCATGTGAGAGCCATAAGCAACATCATGTGCCATCTACGTTTGTCAAGACATTGATTTTAAAGATGACTTAGGTCCCACATGTGGTAGATGATTCAGCAATCCAGTCTTGGCATATCCCATAGGAATAAGGAAGAAAAGTAAAAACTGTTCTTAATCTACTTCTGCCTTTAGTTAGTCTTGCTTTAAAAGAAATTCTGCTGCTTTTTTTTTTTCTTTTTTCTTGAACCACACTCATAGGTCTGGTTTTCCCTGTCCTTGTGATCTGAAGTGTAGAGTGTGGAAAAGTCAAAGAAGAACTCAAATACTCTGGTAACCTGGTATGAACTCTGGTCTAACTCTAATGGCCTGATTGGGGAGGCAGGTTCTCCAACTTCTGTGTTCGGTGGCTTCACCTGGGAAGCTTCTTCAAATTGACAGTTCTCTCACCCCTCATTCTGTTTAAGAGTAGTTGAGTGAAGTCTACGAGTCAAATTTTTAACAATTGAGACACCTCATAGTGATGCAGAGGGGTCTGGAGAAACAATTTGAGAAACACTGGGCTGGGGTTTATTTTTTGCTCAGACACTGTTAGGAAATTGGAAATAACTTTAAATTTCTGCATGGGTTCACCTGGCTCTTCTATCATCATACCCAGTTTGGTGGAGCTTTCATCTTACAGATGCCTTCTGAAAATGCTCTCTAAAACACACATTCAGAGACGTAAGGGTAGTGGTTCTTAATCTTGGCTGAATATTATAAACCCCTGGAGTGCTTTAAAAAATTCTAATACTCAGGCTCTGATCTAGAGCAGAATCAGGTCAGAATCTCTGGGGACAGCCAGCTGTTCTTTCAAAGCTCTGCAGTGAGTCCAATGTGCTGGTAAGAGTGAGAATCACTCACCTTTCTAGATCTGACTTCATCTGCTCCAGCTCTTTCACTAAAGATGTCCTTTCAGTGTTGCCCTCTTTACCTCCTGCCCACCATTCCTCCTGACCTTTGGTGACTGTGCTGTCTGTTCTCCAAGTCCCCAGTGCGGCCCATTTCCTCTGTGAGTTTCCCTCACCTCCTTCCTCTGGGATTAACCATCTCCCTCACTTATCCTGCTAGGCTGGGGGCACCCTGAGATCCCAGAGCCTGGGCAAGGTTCACATCTTACAAAGGTTTGGAGGGCACAGCTGAATCTATCCAAATGTAAGACATTAGTTTGAGGAAGTTGTATGTGTCATTACACTTCTCTACTTGGGAATAAACTGGTCTTAAAGGAACTGGCCAAGGAGATACTGCTTGCCAGTGAACTGTTCAACAGCTGGACACAGAAGCTAGATGCAAACATGAAAACCTCTAGTCTCTTCCCTCACAATCAGGAGCGGTCCTTGGTTTTGCTTTTGTATTGCAAGGTGAGGAGATGAGGGGTTGGGTGGCAGGAGAGGTGATGGTGAAGTGACACAGTGTGTGCATGTATTTGTGTGTGTGTGTGTGTGTGTGTGTATCTATGGATGCATGTCTGTTCCTTCTGAATAAACACACCCTTTTTTTAGGGAATCAGAGGGAATCTCTGACCCCCAAGTACTTTCCCCAAATCCTCAATATGTTCATTTCTCAAAAAATAACAATCAGTGCAAAAGGGACTGAGAAGCACTTCAAATTTACATTTCATCCACCTGTGTATATTTTATGAAACCCACCAGCAAGGAAATAACTTAGCATGAGGCCTTACCTTGTTAGTTTGTTTAATTAGTACAAAAAGCCTGGAAAAGAATTTCCAGTTGGCATTATTACTACATTCAACTACCCCTTTGAGAGTGTTCTCTTGCAATGCATAGAAATGGATTGTCTCCCCTCGTGCAATTAGTTACAAAACAACTGGCATGTGTAATCAGGGGCCAGGATTCATGAATACAAAACATTTGTAGTGCTCAGAGGTGGTTCTTTGTTACAAATCACCTCTTTGGCAACAGTTAATTTCTGCAATTAAGAAGGGAGAAATTCTCCCTCTGAAAATTCTGTCTTCAGTGGAAACTTTATACTAAATGATTCTGTGGGTGAAAACTTCGGTTGTGCCAGTCACATTCTAATGAAACCTTTGGGATGTAGGCATAGGGGACATATAGAAAACAGACCCTGAGTTTCCATAAATAAATGCTGGGAGTTTTTTGACTGATGAGGAAGGATGATTTATGGGGAAACTGTGACAAATTAAGTTTATGTGGTATGATTCACATAAATTTGACTTCTGAATAGGGATTCTAATTGGAAATTCCTGTGCAGGAGGTTAAGGTAGTACTTTGCTGATCAATACATATGACCCAAGGGCAGTATTTGTTCCTTTAAATATCCTTGGATCTATTTGGAATTTCTTGCCCTCAACTTTGATTGGACCAACAGCCTGGGGAACAGAGGTGAGAGGGGCTGAACTGGCCTCACTAGACATGAGTCATCACTCCTGCTTTTATGTCAACTGATTTGAGTGATTCTTTTAACTCTGGACATTGTAAAGATGACTCTGAGTCCTTTCAAGTCTTGACAGGGCAAAGGGACTGCAAACACCATTTTGTTTGAGTAACTAATACATATAGCTGGAAAAGTGTTGGTCACTCAGTTGTGTTTGACTCTTTGTGATCCTGTGGACTGTAGCCCAGTAGGCTCCTCTGTCTGTGGGATTCCCAGGCAAGAATACTAGAGTGGATTGCCATGCCCTCCTTCAGGGGATCTTCCCTACTCAGGGATCGAACCTGGGTCTCCTGCAATGCAGGTAGATTTTTTATCATCTGAGCCACCAGGAAAGCCCCATATGGCTGGAGCTATGAGACAATTAAAATATTAAATAACTAAACAACTTTCTAGGGATTGTTTGAAGGTTCTTCGACAAGTGACTGTGAAGCAAAGTGGTGTGTGTTATGAGGATAATGGCTCTTGGTTTGCAGGGTTCAGCAGGATCGTCTGGAGATCTTGCTGATACAGAGATCATAGCCAGGCCCACCTCCACTCCCAGAATCTCTTATTCTCTATGGCTGGGGCTTAAGAATTTGTGTTTCTGGGGCTTCCCTTAGAGTTCATACCCTAGAATAAGAGAAGCCCTTGTGCTACAACAAGAAAGAAGCCTCAGAGCTGCAGCTAGAGAAAGCCTACATGCTGCAACAAAAACCCAGCACAGCCAAAATAAATTTTAAAGGTTAAATGAAAAAAAAAAAAAGAATCTGCATTTCTAACAAGTTCCCAGACGAGGCTGATGTTGCCAGTTCAGGGATCACACTACAAGAACCACTGGTGTAGGAAAATATCAAGCACATGTGGAACTCTGTGAGGAAACACCATTTCTAATTTCGAGGGAGAAGAGAAGTATATGGCAGAGGTGACTATGCCACAACTGGGCTTTTAAATTGTGTTCTTTGTCATTTATTCCATCACCTTCATGGACGGGGTAGAGAAGGGGGAAGGAAATTCAAGAGTATTTGTTGGAAAAAGTTTCCCAATTGATAGTGAGGAGGAAAAGACTGAAGATATACTTCCAGTTTCCATTGCTCAGGAAGTGGAACGTGACTGAACATAATTTTTCTAATTTTCTTGAAATCTCTGTCAGCTCTATCATAACAACTATTAAACTGAATCTTCTAGAAGGATATGTGCAAGTTTTAGGGTATTGGGCAGATGACTGGAAGAGTCATCCCATTAAATGAATAACTTCAATTGCCAACCAACCCCAGACGAGAGCTGGTCAGGGAGGTCACTGGCAAGCCCTGGCAAGGTGACACAGGAAGGATGGATGGTGCACTCCCTGCCAGGAGTGAGGGGATGACTGAGAAGAGAATGAGGGCCTGCCCACTTTCCAATTTTCCTTCCCCTCTCAGGAATCTGAGACACCTGCCATCTTTGCCTTCACCTCTCCATTATCATCAAATCATATTTCTTAAGTTGGCTCATGCTCGTGGCTCTGTCTCCTTCCATTCTGCTCAAATTTTCTTACTTCCCTTTGCCTTCTTGGCTTGTTCTCAATCTACTGACTGATATTTTCCCTCTGGCTGCCAACTGTGAACACCATCCCCACCCACTCTATCAAGGATTTTGCTTTTATTCAGAAATGGCATCCAATTGGAGACGATGCAGTGTGCCCCGAGGCAGCTTTTCTCATTCACAGGCTGGGATCACACTTACTGGACAGGAGGAATTTATCATACAGTGAAGCATCTCACAACCTATGCCCCGAGAATATTAAACAATAACCAAAAGGAATTTGTAGACGCCTGTATAAGGATACAGGGAGGGAGGGGGAGGGGACAGACTGACATTCCTTATCCATATTCCTTGTTTACAACCTCCCTTTCAAGGACTAAATGCTAATGTTTGTTCAGGACTGGTAAGAGACATATATTAAGATCTGACCAAGGAATCCTAAATAGTCCAACCTCTTATCCAGAACCTCTCTGTTCCCCTTACCTCATCAAGACATCTCTCATACTGTTCCCTTTGATTTTCATTTTCCAAAGCCAATGCTGAATTCTCTGCCTGCAGTGAAGACACAAAAATAATACAAATAAATCAATGAAATGTTGTGTTATGTGACAACTTCTTCAATACAGTTACTAAATATATCTCCTCAGGATCCAAAACAATCTTGTAGAAGAATCTTTGACGAGTTTGCTCTAAGTACTATTATAAATCTCTCAGGGATGACTTCTGTCTTATCTCTCACAAAAAGGCATTAGGGCTTAAAGAAATGCAAAACTTGGTATTCTGAACAGGTAGAAAATCAAATCATGGCCTGATGTGAAAGTGTTCTGTAAAAAAGATTACAATGTTTATTTCATTCTATGAAAATGTAAATGGAAGAAATGCCTTACTCTACTTCATTAAGACCTGTCATAAATTCATAACCTGGTATTTGTTTAGGTCACAGAAGAGACTCTCAGGTAAAGTCATGAAAGTGTAATTCCAAAGGCAGACTAAACTTGTTGTTTTCCTGGTTAATCAATGACTTTTGAACATGAGGCTACAATGAGCAACTCAAGAACTGAACCATGCTTGAGTCCCTCCCCTCTCCACTTGCCTTCTTAAAAGTACTGCTTTTCTGCTCCTCAGAGCCTTGTAGGTACCTGAATGCTAAATAAGGTACTGTAGGATCCTAGGTTGAATATGGTTACCAGGTTACTAGCAAAATAACAAAGGAACAGAAACACTCAGTGAAACATAGAGTGGTGGCAAGAGAACTGCCTTCTGCCTCTGGTGACCCGGGTTCACTCTCGCCACTGCTGACCTTGGCCTGAGTCCTAAACTGTGTAAGTTAACCTGTCCCACGGCTGCCATAACCACTGTCTCAATCCCCTAAGGCAACCTTGCTTCTCTCCCCTTCAGGACAGCCCTCCTTGACATTTAGAAATGGGGATACAGATCTCAAAATCATTTTTTTCAAAACTGTGGTATGATTTTTAGGAGGTGTTCGTACATAGATCCACATTTTCTATTTAGATTCTTTCCACCAGGCTTTAAAAAACTTCTTATTTGGAAGTAATTTCAAACTTGCAGATGATGTTCAAGAACAGTATGATGAACTGCCATATACCCTTTCCTCAGATTCAACAATTTTGCCAGATTTTCTGTATTATTTTCTTCTCTTTCATTTTTTTCTTCCTGCAATTCTTTATCCCTAACTACTTCTGTATATATTTTCCAATAATGAAGACAATCAGAGTATAGTTTTCAAAATCAGGAAATACAATGTTGATTAATACAGCACCCAGTCTCTTCTATAGTCCTTATTCCATTCATCCATTGTCCCAATAATGTCATTAGGGCAAACTTTTTCCAACCCAGAATCATATCCAGGATCAGGTATTGCATGTGTTTAGCATTCATCCAAGAGCATGTAATCTGGAAGAGTTGTCTTTCATGATTTCTTCCTTCTATTTTTTTTTTTTTTAAATAGTAACAGACAATTACATTGTGGAATGTCACTTAATTTAGGTTTCTTTCAAGTTTCCTTCTGCAAACTTGGCAATAATGGAACAGAAATGATACTGCATCCTTCTTAGTGCATCATATCAGGCTCCTGTATGTCTATCTGTCCCGTATTTGGATATGTTAACTTTGATCACTTGGTTAAGGTTCAGTTCTGTTCAGTTCAGTCGCTCAGTCATGTCCAACTCTTTGCCTTCACCTCTCCATTATCATCAAATCATATTTTTTAAGTTGGCTCATGCTCGTGGCTCTGTCTCCTTCCATTCTGCTAAAATTTTCTTACTCACTTCCCTTTGCCTTCCTGGCTTGTTCTCAATCTACTGACTGATATTTTCCCTCTGGCTGCCAACTGTGAACACCATCCCCACCCACTCTATCAAGGATTTTGCTATGACTTCTCCAGTAGTCATGAATGGATGTGAGAGGTGGACTATAAAGAAAGTTGAGCACCAAAGAATTGATGCTCTTGAACTGTGGTGTTGGAGAAGACTCTTGAGAGTGCCTTGCCTGCAAGGAGATCCAACCAGTCAATCCTAAAGGAAATCAGTCCTGAATATTTATTGGAAGGACTGATGTTGAAGCTGAAACTCCAATACTTTGGCCACCTGATGCAAAGAACTGATTCATTGGAAAAGACCCCGATGCTGGGAAAGATTGAAGGCAGGAGGAGAAGGGGACAACAGAGGATGAGATGGTTGGATGGCATCACTTACTCAATGAACATGAGTTTGAGCAAGCTCTGGGAGTTGGTGATGGACAGGGAAGCCTGGCGTGCTGCAGTCCATGGTGTCACAAAGAGTCGGACATGACTGAGCGACTGAATTGAAAAGATAATAGATTGGCTCTTCCCCCACGTCCCACTTTAGTGTGGTTATGTTCTTAATTTGAAAATGTATTTTTAAATTCAGTTAATTTGTTTCTGATGGCATTCAAATTTAATTTCTCATCTTCTTGTTGCTTTCGTGTTATTTTTTGAATATGAAAAACATGAACATGATTCCAAAAGTCAAAGTACCTTAAAAAGAGCAAAGTGTTGCTTCCTTTCCTATCTCTTTGATACCACCCACACACCTCTTACAGGTCCTTTTATTGCTCCCTCTGTTGCTACCATCTAGTTACAATTCCGTGCCTTGCCTCTTATTACACATGCAACAATCAACAGTCCTTGCCTCATTCCTTTTCCTAACCAGCTCTCCCGTACATTCTTCCTGCTTTATCAGAGTCTATCACTTTCACACACTATTCCTCCAGCCTTGCACTATATACCCTTGTTTTAGCCTCTTTACGGGATGATGATGGAGGAGGCTGGTCTATTTCCATAGCATCTTGAAATTTTCCCTCATCTTTTCCCCTTCACATTCACATCTCCAAACAGTATATCTTCTCTTTGCCCTCTTCTCCCTAGAGTCACTACCTTGTTGAGATGGTCACCTTAAGGTTGTGCACACCTTAAGGCCTGTCCGATAGCCAGTACTAAGATCTGAGCTTGTGGTGTCAGGTCATCTCGTTCTGGGAGTGCTTTCCTTGTACCCTGTGCCACCATCCTGCCCTGGGACACCAGGCTTGCTGCAGGTAGTGCTGTGGGTATTTGGCGTTTATTTTTCTATGTACAGCAATTGAAGTTCTAAGTGTTCCGTTTTCTGGAACACAGAGGGCGTGGGTTCTGTGTGGTTTTATCAGTGCTTTGATGATTTGAATGTTGTTGGGATTTTGGGGGGCAGATGTATGAAAAGTTTTAGACTTACACCCATTTGTTACGTAACAAGCAAAGCCAGTGGTGTGACTGAACTAGGATGGGGCACAAAAGTCGAAGAAAACTGACAGGAAACAGGCCGTTTCAAGGTGCTCTTGCCACTGTCAGATCGTTTCGACCTAGTCATCTTTCAAGTCCAAGGATTCAAACCTCTGTTTCTTCTTCAACTTCCAATTCTAATACTTGGCTTTGACCTTTTCCCTCTGAGTTTGAATCCCTGTTTTAGTAATCCTCTCCCAACACTCCTGTCCCTCAGGTGGGATCCTGCCATGGTCTTTCCATTCTCATCATGGACAGACATCTGCCACCCAGCCCAAACCTTCTACCCTCATGCTGAACATCTGTTTGGATTTTTAAGTACTGGTTATCCCAGATGGTTCCATCATTTCATTCCCCACTCAAAGGAAAAGGAAACTTTCCTGACTTAATGTTTCTTCCAGGGTTCGCTCTGCTTTGGCCTGTCACACTGAACCCCTTTTGGCCTGCAGCTGGTGCACACTCTCGGCTCCCTGCCCAGCCCAGAAGAGAGAGAGGGCCAATTCCACCCCCTTCTAGTTTGCCTGGCAATACCGTGTTGTGTAACCTTCAACAAGTCATTGAACCCTCCTTGAGATTACAGTTCTTTAGCAGTTAATGAGTGAAGGGGACAAACTAGCCAATCTATAGCCCATCTACAAAGTGACTTCAGGTTCAAATATTTGGATACCATGAATCACAGAGAAACTGCTAGAATTTCCATCTTATAAGGTCACTGCTTTCTTTGGAGAAATTTAGTTTTCCTGGGCTCTGCTGGTTTTATTTAGTAAAGCAGCAGCACAAAGGGTGATAGGGAGAGATAAAGGAGAGAATAGCAACGCCGGCTGACATTACTTTCACTTGAAAAATCTTGGGAAAAAAATGTGTAAGGAAATAAAATTGAAAACAGAGTGTGTATGGGATGTCTAATATTGCTTCTGCCCACAATATCACGTTGCAATAACACTCCAATCGATCCATTCAGATAATTACCGTCATTACACCATTTACATTAGTTGCCTCACGTTTACTGCTCTGACAATCTATTGCAGGCAAGGAAATTAAATACCTAAAGAGTGCTGGGGAAGACACAGCAGCCACATTTATGGTTAACGCATTCAGTTACAGAGACCACTTTAATTAATGTAATCCTACATATCCCAGGGGATGATGGAGATATTAACAATTATGCCAATGAAGTTAAAATACTCTTAAACTCATGATTTTATTTAATCCATTTGTATTTATTAGAAATTCAGGATTAACCTGCTACCAACACAAGACAATAGGGGAAAAAACAGGAAAAGAAAAAAGAAAACTTAATTAAGTGTGATTTAAAGAGACAGCGTCTGTTTATATGGGAGGGATAGGAGAGGATAAGGCAAAGAGAGAAAAAGAAAATGTTGGTGACACTACTGAGAATTAAAGAATGATGACATGGGTTTTGTCACTTTAAATAAGCATGTTATTAAAGCAGTGTTCTCAGAGGATGTCATTAGAGTGTTCAATTAAATGTAACAGTGGGTTTTAGGGTTTAGCTCTGTCTTGCACAATGATGATCAAAACCTTGTGCGAGGCTTAGTCCCTGATTTAGAGGATTTCCTGCTCTGTGCTGTTTCCTCATGACTCCAAATTACAGGGATCTAAATGTTTCTGATTTCATCCCTAAAGTCCTAAAATATCTTTATAAAATTGAAGAGCTACATAGAGTAAATCTATATTGTTTTGGTTTACTATAGAAAATGGGCATGAATTAATATATGGTTTTTAAAAACAATTTTAATTGAAGTATAGCTGATTTACAATGTTGAGTTAATGCATGTTTAATATTAATATTGGAGAAGGAAATGGCAACCCACTCCAGTATTCTTGCCTGGGAAATTCCATGAACAGAGGAGCCTGGTGGGCTATAGTTCTGGGAGTCACAAAGAGTCAGACAGGACTGAGCAACTAACACAGCAATATCAATATATGTTTTAAAGAAACTATGTTTCTTAGAGACCCTGCTCTGTTAACAGACATGCTGGCCAGAGTTTACAAATGACTAAATGGACCCATGTTTCTAAAGGACTGCTCTACATTAATCCTCTAAGTGCTTATTATGTTTAAATCTCTCTACGCTATAAATGCACTTAATCCATCTGCTATGGTTGAATGTTTGTGTCCTCCCCAAATCCTTATGGTCCCAGTGCCCAATGAGATACTATGGGGTGGGGCCTTTGGAAGGACAGTAGGTCAGGAGGTTGGAGTCCTCATGAAGGGGATTATAGTCCTCAAAAAGGAGGCTCTGAAGTTTGCCAATCCCTCTTCCTCCTGTGAGGACAGAGTGAGAAGGTGCTAACTATGGCTGTGAAGCAAGAGGAGGATCCTGACTAAAACTTGACCACTGCTGGGGCATTGGTCTTGGACTTCCCAGACTCTGGAAATGAGAAAAATAAATCTCTGTTATTTATAAACTACTCCATCTGTGGTATTTTGTTAGTGCAGCCTGAACAGACTAAGACAGTATCCTTTTCCACAGACCAAAAGGTAGAATAATTCTGCTTAAAAAATGTTGCTCTGCATAAAATAACAACTCTACTGCAGGATTTTCACCTCTTATACTCTGTGCCCACTCATCTATACAAACTTACATTTCCCACTAGATAGTATGTACCATCTCTCAGGTCAGTCCCAGTCCCTGTTCATCTCATGAAGTCCAAGTTCTCATTCCCCAGGCTATGCCTTTGGTTCCACTGTTTTAGATGGGATATGTTTCACTTGCTCATTGGCTTTTCTAAATTCTACTCATTTTTTTGTGGTCTGGCTAAGACGTGAACCTAAAAACTTAAATGGGGCATATATTTAAATTTTAAAGTAATTTCAGATGTTAGAAAAGGTTTTGAGAATACTACAGAGAATTCTTCCATACCTTTTACTCAGACTCCTCAGAGGTTAGTTTTTACCGCCCTTGCTTTACCACTTGTTTTGTGGAGAAAGGAAGAACGTGGAAAGAGAAGGATGTTCTCTGAAGGGGAAAAAGAACAGGAAAGAGAAAAAACTCCAATTCACAATCATTAAAAGGGCCGCATGCCCGTGGTTTCCCTTCTGTAACAGCTGGTCTTTTTCGGAATGACATCTTCCCAGTTTGCAAAAAACCCTTTAATTCAGCAAAGTCAAACAGGTCAGAATAAGGTCAGGAAAAGGGTATTTTTTTAAAATTGTGGTTAGGCCCCAAGTGGGAAAGCACTCTTTTATGATCGCATCTCTGAAGCAGAGTCCTGTGGCACTCCAGTTACATATCCCAATTGCCCATTAAAGCACCATCCTAACAATCTCACTTCAGATTCAGCCTTCCAAGCAAAACAGAGATGCCCTAAATATCCTTAATTACACTGTAATCTGTTTATTTTGAAAACTATCCGAGGAGAAAGCATCATGGTAGTGGCTAAATGTGCCATCAAGCAGGCCATCCAAGTGTTCACATTTTCATCGAGTAGGGCAGTAGGAAGCCTGAATACAGAGGACACCAAGAACTGGTCCTGGGTATCACATCTCCTTCCTTTTATCTTCATCTTAAAAACTTTTGGAATTTCAGGATCATTCATCTCATCATATCCAGTCATTGTGGTGGTCATGTTGGGGTGGGTAGCCAGCAAAAGGGTCTTTTCCACTGACAGTAATTTTTTTGCAGCACCATGGGGCACAAGGGATCCTAGTTCCCCGACCAGAGGTCAAACCTGCACCCCAGGCATTTGAAGCACAGAGTCTTAACCACTGGACCACCAGCGAAGTTCCCCACTTACTGTATTTAAGAGCTGCAGTCTCCATACCTGGGCAATGTCTAGGGCTGCTATGCATCATGGAGATAAATTTCGTCACTTTAGAAAATTTCAGGAAATATTTACAAGCTCTGTCCTCCCACCACAGGAATAAGATGTGAATTCCTAGAAGGATTAGGAGGAATCTCAGTGCTCATATGCCACAGACACGCAGCCAAAATGTCCTTACTCTTGCACTAAACTAACTTGATGGATCCCAGGAACTGAAGGCCCAGCCCAAGGCATTGGAGACCTAAATTCAAATAAAAATAGCATCCATGTCTCGAGGAGTTCAGCGTCCCAAGCAATGATAACATGTTATGCAAGACACGTCTGCAGGCCTGACTAGAAAACACTTTGCGATGAAACCTCTATGTATTTGCAGAGTTTAAATCCTTGGCTGGGGCTTTAGACCAGGGGCTGGCAGACTTGAGTAGGCACCAGGATGACTTGGTATGATTCTGAGATCTAGGATTGCTTGTTAGATCCCTAGGGTTTGGATTCAGTGTAATTAGGATGGGGCCTGAGAATGTGCATCTCTAACAAGTTTCCAGATGATGCTGATACTGCTGGTCTGAGGGCCACACTTGGAGAACCAGTGACCTGGGGGAATCAGCTTCAGAATGAAGACAGTCATCAGGAACTGCCTCTCCCTGGCTATACCATCTGCCTTTAACTGTGCAGGAGTTTCTTAATGTTTCTCTGCAACTGGAGATGGTCATCATGTTTGCCTTCTCCATCAGGAAGTCTTCATGAGTCTCTTGAGGTGTAACAGGTGCTCTTCTTTACTTCCACAACATGCCATCTACAGATTCTGAGTAGAACACCTATCATAATGATTTTTCACTATATACAGATAAAAACACCATACAATCTTGTACTTCACTTTCTCTGTTTATGAGTCTGTCTCTCTTCTCCTAGATCAGTGATTTTCACTGGGGAGAAATGGCCCCTGAGAGGGCATTTCTGTGTGTGTGTGCATCTATGTGTAGAATAGATAAAAATGTGTGTGATTCAGAAAAATATTATTTGATATTACATATCTGGAAAATAATAAAAGTTAATGTTTTCATAATACAAACAAAAAAAGCTTGATAATTTTATTTCCTATGGGGATATACAGGAAAGATCCATGTACAGATTTCATATGTAGGAATGAGAAGAATCTATCATCCTAGGAGGAAAGTATGCAATTCTAAAGGGAAGTGCCAACATGCTTTGTTAATCTCCTTTGTTATTTTTTTAAATAATGGAACCAGGCCTGACTTTTGAAGTCAAATGTTTATTTGGATCTTGGTGCTACCTCCAGCTTCCCATCACTTCTAGCAGGTCACCTGGACTCTTTGAGTCTGTCTCCTCCTTGATAAACAGGAGTGACAGTAAATCCCCATCACTCTTCTAGGGATGAATGAGATGATGAGTGTAAAACAAATCTAAAACAGAGCCTGGCCCATTGCAGAACTTGATCAGTGTTAGTTCCCTCTGTCCTTTGTAAAACAATTCCCATCTGGAATGTGGGCAACTCATAGGCTTTATCACCAGGAAGGGTGTCAGCCAGGATAGAAGTTATTCTGTTGATTGGGAAGGTTTAGCCAAGACAAGTGTAACCTGGGTCCTCAATATTGTAAACAGCCTCACATACAGATTAGCTTCAGCCACTGGCACCTCTCATCTGTGGGTCCCCCTTGTCTATTTTCCCCTCACTTTCTCATACTTTATTTCTATTTCCAGGTACCCATTTATCAAGCACCATCTCCCTCAGAGACATACTGCTAACTTCATTCACGTTAAGATTCAAAGCTGATAAACAAAGCACCAAAAGGATTTTCATTTTAAGAGAGGATTAAGGAGTGAATCTTTAATTGTAACATTTCAGGAGTTAGAAAGTAGGCAGGTTTGCAGGGGTGCAGGATGGTCTGGGAAAGGACATTACATTTCACCTTGAAATCCTATCATAAGGATATCAATCCTATCACCTTGAAAGCCTATCTCCTGCTAGGCTTTCCTGTAAGGTTTGGAATAATAACCTCCACTAGCCTTTAGGGCGGATGAAAAGAACAATATGCTACTCATAGTTTTCCTGAACTGCACACATGAAATAGTTGCCTGCCTGATTTGTGGATGCCACTGGGCCAGGTCCCTACTGTCACGCTCTTGGAGCATCCTGTCTGCCCTTTTGTTACAGTACCCACCACATTACAGTCCAGGATGGACTATATTCCTCCCCTCCAGTTGTTCTACTCTTTGAAAGCAGGCACCTTTGCTTTCCCATATCCTGTAATGTGCTTAGGATGTGGAAGAAATCCAGATTCGTTGAAATTCTGACCCTTTACGTATAAAACTCTTGCATCGAAGGTATGTAGGCCACTATTAGGATTACAAAAAGAAATATTAATAGGTTTAGGGAAATGAACGCTTCTGCTTTATGCCTCCAAGCTTCTGTCTCTTGATTCTACTCAAACTTCTTTGCAAACTTTTGCCACCTGCACAGGTCTGACATTTTGGCAAATCACTGCAGCTGCTGATCCCATTTCCCCACTTCCCCCTCCCCCTTTCAAGGCTATGCCCATCACGGAAAAGTCAAGTAAGTCCTCAGAATGACACCGAGTAGGGATAACAAAGTCACAGGGTAGGACTCTGGACCTGGCACACTGAAAACAGGCTTCACACACCAGCCTCCAGAATCCTCACATTCTCACACCAGTAAATCAACGTCCTCTTTAGGAGCCCACTGGCAGATACTTAACAACTGGCTCTTTGGGAGAGAAGAGTCCTGCTTTGTGGTTTTTCTGATTTCCATGGTGTCATTACTCCTATCATGCCTCACTTCCAGCTGCACAGAGCTGGCAGAAGATGCAGACTAGCGGTGCACCATCACACAGGATTCCTACCACCCTGCATATAGAATTTAGATGGTGGTAAAACGTTAGCATGTAATTAAGACGTGATTTGTTTTGAGTATGTATTAACTTTCTTTAATTATCTGTAAGTTTATATGATTTAATTAATAATAATTGCTATGATTCACAGCAGGATTGGAAAATTCTTGAAAACTACCAACTGGCTCTTAAAAGCTGGCATGAGCTGGCTGCAGCACACATTGCTCCTATCTACTAATAGATCGCCTGACAGCAGTTCTCTTATGGTATAAATGCGCCCTGCTATCTGCTGTTTCTGACTGTGTTGTTTTTTCATCTAGGAAACCATTTGAACTATACAACTCAACTCCGATGCTATTCCCTGCTCTGCTTTTCTCTTAAGGTCTGTTTTAGTTTATATTTTATTTAAGCATAGTTGATTTACTATGTTAATTTCTGGTGTACAGCAAAGTGATTCAGTTCTACACACACATAAACACACACACACATATATAAATACATAGAGAAAAGTATATATATATATATATATATATAGAGAGAGAGAGAGAGAGAGAAGTATATACATATATATATATATAGAGAGAGAAGTGTATATATGTATATATATATATATAGAGAGAGAAGTATATATGTATATTATAATATTCTTTTCTATTATAGTTTATCATGGGATATTAAATAGAGCTTCCTGTGTTATACAGTAGGACCCTGTTTATCTATTTTGCACTTGGCAGTTTATATCAGCAGTATGTAAACTTCCAGATGTACAGCTGGGTTTAGAAAAGGCAGAGCAACCAGAGATCAAATTGCCAACATTCACTGGACCACGGAGAAAGCAAGGGGATTCTGGAAAAACATCTGCTTCATTGACTACATTAAAGCCTTTGATGGTGTGGATCACAACAAACTAGAAAATTCTTCAAGAGATGGGTGTACCAGACCACCTTACCTGTCTCCTGAGAAATTTGTATGCAGGTCAAGGAGTAACAGTTAGAACTGGACATGGAAAAACTGATTGGTTAAAAATTGAGAAAGGAATACAACAAAGCTATATATTGTTACCCTGCTTATTTACTTTTATGCAGAGTACATCATGCAAAATACCAGGCTGGATGAATCACAAGCTGGAATCAAGATTGCCAGGGGAAATATCAACAACCTATGAACATGGGAGTACACGTATCTTTTCAAATTAGTTTTGTCCAGATATATGCCCAGGAATAGGGTTTCTGGATCATATTGTAGCTCTATTTTAAGTTTTTTAAGGAACCCCCACACTGTTTCCCACAGTGGTTGTACCAGTTCACATTCCCACCAACAGTGTGGGAGGGTTCCCTTTTCTCCATACTCTCTGTAGCATTTGTTAACTGTAGATTTTTAATGATGGACATTCTGACTGGTAAGAGGTGATATAGTTCATTATAGTTTTGATTTGCATTTCTCTAATGATTAGCAACGTTGAACATCTGTTTCATGTGCCTATTGGCCATCTGTGTATGTCTTCTTCTTTGGAGAAATGCCTATTTAGGTCTTCTGCCCAAGGTCTGTTTTGACAAGTTGATTTTGGAAACCCAATACCAAAGCATCATAAAGCTGCTAGTACTTATACTTCCTCCCCTATTAATGATGTTGCTTCCTTTGTCTCTGTACTTGCTAAATAAGAGGGGTTAAGGCCTCTTGATGAAAGTGAAAGACGAGAGTGAAAAAGTTGGCTTAAAGCTCAACATTCAGAAAACAAAGATCATGGCATCTGGACTCATCGCTTCATGGGAAATAGATGGGGAAACAGTGTCAGACTTTATTTTTTGGGGCTCCAACATCACTACAGATGGTGACTGCAGCCATGAAATTAAAAGACGCTTACTCCTTGTAAGGAAAGTTATGACCAGCCTAGATAGCATATTCAAAAGCAGAGACATTACTTTGCCAACAAAGGTCCGTCCAGTCAAGGCTATGGTTTTTCCAGTAGTCATGTATAGATGTGAGAGTTGGACTGTGAAGAAAGCTGAGTGCTGAAGAATTGATGCTTTTGAACTGTGGTGTTGGAGAAGACTCTTGAGAGTCCCTTGGACTGCAAGGAGATGCAACCAGTCCATTCTAAAGCAGATCAGTCCTGGGTGTTCTTTGGAAGGAATGATGCTAAAGCTGAAACTCCAGTACTTTGGTCACCTCATGTGAAGAGTTGACTCATTGGAAAAGACTCTGATGCTGGGAGGGACTGGGGGCAGGAGGAGAAGGGGACGACAGAGGATGAGATGGCTGGATGGCATCACTGACTCGATGGATGTGAGTTTGAGTGAATTCCGGGAGTTGGTGATGGACAGGCAGGCCTGGCGTGCTACAATTCATGGGGTCGCAAAGAGTCGGACAGGACTGAGTGACTGAACTGAACTGAATTGAACTGAACCTGGGATCCACTTCCCTGAAATTTCATCTCCCACCTCCACCAGCTTGAAGAGAAAAATTGGTCTTTTCAGCCTGGAGCAGATTGCACTTGGGAGTCAGACTTGTGTTAATTCAGGGAAGTGAAGCTTTGTATGTTTGACAAGTGCATATTTTTAAAGACTGGTACAAACATTTAATTATTACAAACATTTAATACTACTGTCAAAGGATTTCTATTAAAATCGAAAACTTCAGCAATTTCAAAAATTACATATTTGTGCTCAAGATACAAGTAATTTTTTAATCATGACAGAGCCCAAAATTCAGGTACTCTATAGTTCTTAGCAAAAACATCCTTTAAACATATTTCACTCCCAGGATATGCATTCAGAAATACCAAATCTAGAAACTTCCCTGGTGGTCCAGTAATTAAGAATCCCTCTGCCAATGCAGGCGGCATGGGTGTGATTCCTGGCCCAGGAAGAGTCCACATGTTGTGGGCAATTTGGCCCATGTGCCACAGTGTATGCTCTAGAACCCTTGAGCAGCAACTACTGAGACCAAGCACCACAACCACAGAAGCGTGTGCTCTGCAACAAGAAGTCACCACAGAGAACAGCCCCTGCTCGCTGCAGCTAGAGAAAGCCTGCTCACAGCAATGAAGACCCTGTGCAGCTAAAAAAAGAAAAAAGAGAACAAAGAAAGAAAGAAATCCCAAATCTCTTTCAAGCAATAAGGGGACTACAGTGAATTTTTTGGCTCTGGAAGAGTCACAGAGAAATTTCACAGAACTGAGAAATGTGAACAGATCTGATCACCTTGTTGCGTTCAGAATGTTTGGGACATCAATTGTCAGTCATTTTAATAGTTTAACTATATAAAACTCGATTTGTATAACATAATCCGTTAATATATTGACCTCATTATCTCATTTAAGGAACGACCCCTAGACTGTATGAGGTGCTCCATTTTACAGACAAGAACTTAAAAATCATCCATATACATGCTCTAATCTACAGGGATATTTTCTTTATATACATAGTCCTTATCCTTAAAGTATTTTTAAGAACAGCATGTAAGCAAAGATAGCCTGAGAAACATAGCTTAAGTGTTTGTCTCCAGTCTGCTAAGAAGCAGGCAACTCAGGTTATTGAATTGACTGGGAATGTCTTCAGGAATAGGAAATTTTGACCTCTGAACTGAAAAGCCCTGAAAGATAAACAAGGGAAGCAAACAAGCACACAGACATTTGTGGTTCAGGAATCGTTTTACTCCAGAGAGGAAGTTAATTAAAAATACAAGTTAAAACTAAAGATATACCATTACACATGCACCAGATTGGCATGAACAGAAAAAAGGTTGGTCAACACATGGAGCAACAGGAACTCTCCTGTCCTACTGTTGGCGATGTAAATGAGTGCATTCATTGTAGAACAGTTAACCTGCAGAAGAAGCAGCAGCTCATATACCTCTTGACCCCGCAAAGCCATCTGTAGGTATACCTACTACAGATGCCTGTGAATGCATATACCAGGACGGCCATACACATACATTCGGAGCAGCTTTGTTTTTACCATCATCTAGATGGAGATAATCCAGATGAAGATTAACAGTAAAACTGGTATATAATTTGTGGTAAATTTATATAATGAAATACTGTATGGAAAAAAGAAACAGTGGAACAGAGACAATGATTTATGTATGGCATGTATAAATATTGTAATGATAGCACTAAATAAAAAAATCTTGTTTGGCTTTTTGTTTGTAAAAGTATGCTAAATATACCTTTAAATAGTGACTGGAAAGTCTGTCTTATGTTATTTTTACTATTATTATTACCTTTATGGCAACAATAACAATCATTTTTTTTTTACCTCTAACAATGTGCAAGACAGAATATAGACTAAGACACAAAAGGGAGTGACATTCCAGCAAATCTGTTTTTTAAGTTTTTGACTCGTAAAATACAAAATGATACTGGTCAAGCAAAAACTCATTGGTAAAAATATAAAAATATAGTGGATATATGATGTAGCAATCCTACTCCTGAGCATATACCCAGATGAAACTATAATTTGAAAAGATACATGCATCCCTACATTCATAGCAGCACCATTTATAATAGCCAAGACATGGAGACAACTTAAATATCCACTGACAGATGAATGGATAAAAAAGATGTGGTACATATATACAATGGAATATTACTTAGTCATCAGAATAGTGAAAATAGACCTAAAAAGAGTGAAATATTTGCAGTAACAAATACAAATAGTAATATTATATTTAGCAATAAATATTTTCAGTAACATGGATGTACTTGCTATACATGGAGATTATCATATCAATATATTTAAACATATTTATACATATAGATGACACCATCCAATGGCAGAAAGCAAAGAGGAACTAACAGCCTCTTGATGAAGGTGAAAGTGGAGAGTGAAAAAGCTGGCTTAAACTTCAATATTAAAAAAACTAAAATCATGGCATCTGGTCCCTTCATTTCATGGCAAATAGATGAGGAAAAGAATGGAAACAGTGGCGGATTTTATTTTCTTAGGCTCCAAATTCACTGTGACTACAGTCATGAAATTAAGACACTTTCTCCTTGGAAGAAAAACTATGACCAGCCTAGACAGCATATCAAAAAGCAGAGACATCATTTTGCTGACAAAGGTCTGTATAGTCAAACCTATGGTTTTTCTAGTAGTCATGCACAGATGTGAGAGTTGAACCATAAAGAGGGTTGAGTGCCAAAGAATTGATGCTTTTGAACTGTGATGTTGGAAGAGACTTCTGAGTGTGCCTTGGACAACAAAGAGATCAAACCAGTCAATCCTCAAGGAAATCAACCCTGAATATTCGTTGGAAGGACTGATGCTGAAGCTGAAGCTCCAATACTTGGGCCACCTGATGTGAAGAATTGACTCATTGGAAAAATCCCTGATGCTGGGAAAGATTGAGAGCAAGAAAAGGAGACAAAAGAGGATGAAATGGTTCTATGGCATCACTAACTCAATGGACATGAATTTGAGCAAACTCAAGGAAATAGTGAAGGACAGGGGAGCCTGCCATGCTGCAGTTCATGGGGAGAGTCAGACATGACTTAGCAACTGAACAACAACAATGCACACGCACGCGCGCACACACACACACACACACACACATAACCTCCCATTATGACTTCATGTACACGTTAAACTGGAAAACTTACATTGTTCAGGAATATAAAAATAGGAAGTAAAATTATTTTTTCTTTTGAAAAGCAAGGAAAGGATTATCCCAGAAGTCAGATGAATCATTGCCTTCAATGGGGAGAAAGGAAGCTGTGATGAGAGACAAGCTCAAGGTAGGGGGCAGAGGGTGGTACTCTGCACTTTTCCTGATATTTCATTGGCTGATCGAACAGCAGTTACTCAACTGTTTGCATTATAATTTTTCACTGTAAATATGTATTTTATGGCTTATTTGTAAACACATTTCACACACACAGACAAACACACCTATAAATAAGTCATAGAGTACGAGG
This sequence comes from Bison bison bison, assembly GCF_000754665.1. NCBI lineage: Eukaryota > Metazoa > Chordata > Mammalia > Artiodactyla > Bovidae > Bison > Bison bison. The sequence continues at coordinate 1,318,045 of NW_011494902.1, forward strand.
CAGAGCTTGAGAACAAGGGGGTTCTAGGAGGGCCTCGGTGTGCTCTGGTAGCCAGTTCTGCTCTAACAGGGTCAGAGGGCACAGAACAGGGGCACTGATCAGAGAGAAAACCAGAGAGGTGGAAGGAGCGAGACACTGTGGGGAAGACAAATGACCAAACACATATTTTAAGTAACTACCCCTCCAGTACCAGCAACAAAGAGAGACTGCAAGGGCAGGTGGGGAGATCAGAAAACATGTGACTGCAGCATCCTGCAAGGACCACCTACCCCTGAAATACAATGGCAGCATCGGGGAGGAGGAGGAAGACACACTGAAGGGAGAATTAAGAGCTTATTCTTCCAACTCGTAACCAGAACCTGGATGGGAAGGATAGTTGGGAACCAAAGACAAAACAAAGGTTGATATTCTAGGTCTCTGAGAGGGTGATGAGGTCTTTGACAAAAAAGCAGAGCAAAGTGAGATAAACAGTGTTATGGGAGATTTTTAGGAAAAAAAATCTATTGCTCTGCCATGGAACAATGTTTTCCCTTTCTACAGAGAAGACAAAATGACAACAGATGTACAACTCTTGCTCTTAAGCAACATATGTGTGCAGTCACACTGATGCCTCTCCCCTTTGTGTTGTTTATGTGTTTCCAGGAAATCCTTTTCAGCAATGCTGATGGCTCACTCTGACTCTCTCTTTCTGTTTAGGGAAGAATATTGTCTCTTTGCTTAAGAATTCACAAGGGAAATGGTATTAAACTTTAGGAAGACTGTGATTAAATCTAATTATCAAACATAACTTCTGGCCTGTCCGCTCAGGACAACTGCCTGGTAATGGCTAGAGCAGATGGGTAGCAGAGAGTCAGTGCAGGCTGCCTCGGCTGCCTGCTCTGCACTCTCATCTGTCCCCTACGTGAGTGGGCAGCCACTCGGAATCTTCTGCCTTCCTGCAAGGATCCAGTGCCATGGGGGTAATCCAGTGTCTAAAGATAATTGAGTTTTATTATTGCCTTTAGCTGAAATTATAAGGACAAGTGGGACTTCCCAGGTGGTGCTAGTAGTAAAGAACCCTCTTGCCAATGCAGAAGATGTGGGTTTGATCCCTGGGTTGGGAAGACCCCTGGAGGAGGAAATGGCAACCCACTCCAGTATCCTGCCTGGGAAATCCCATGGACAGAGGAGCCTGGCAGGCTACAGTCCACGGTGTCACAGAGTCGGACACAACTGAAGCAACTTAGCACGCGCACATGCATAAGGATGTGTGACATCTCTTGATTCATTTGCTGTCCTGAAATTTCCTCAAGAAATCAGAGTTGCCCTCAAATTTATAGCAGTTCTCAAAACCATCAATTTTGAAAAAACAGTTCAGTTTTGTATATTTGAGATGTAAGAGTAACATCTGGAAGAGATCCATCTAGATGGTGGTGGTGGTGGTGGTTTAGTCGCTAAGTTGTGTCTGACTCTTGTGACCCCATGGACTGTAGCCTGTCAGGCTCCTCTGTCCATAGGATTCTCCAGGCAAGAATACTGGAGTGGGTTGCCATTTCCTTCTCCAGGGGATCTTCCTTACCCAGGTATTGAACCAGGTCTCCTACATTGGAGGCAGATGATTTACTGGCTGAGTTATGAGGGAAGCTGTTTCTGCTGCTAAGTCGCATCAGTCGTGTCCGATTCTGTGCGACCCCATAGATGGCAGCCCACCAGGCTCCTCCGTCCCTGGGATTCTCCAGGCAAGAACACTGGAGTGGGTTGCCATTTCCGTCTTCAGTGCATGAAAATGAAAATGAAAAGTGTAAGTGAAGTTGCTCAGTCGTGTTCAACTCTTAGCGACCTCATGGACTGCAGCTTACCAGGCTCCTCCGTCCATGGGATTTTCCAGGCAAGAGTACTGGAGTGGGTCGCCAGTGCCTTCTCGGATGAGGGAAGATGCTGCTGCTGCTGCTGCTGCTAAGTAGCATCAGTCGTGTCCGACTCTGTGTGACCCCATAGATGGCAGCCCACCAGGCTCCGCCGTCCCTGGGATTCTGCAGGCTAGATGTTGGTAATTATGTCTAATTTAAGACAGAAGCTGGGGCTAGAGTCATTGGGATAGCTGTGACAGAGATAAGCAAGGAAGCTCTAGAAAATGATGGTGACGATGACAACGGGAGCTAATGAGTGTGGATGTATGTGCCAGGCTCTGTGCTCAGCACTCAGTATGCTTTACTTCATGGAATTCTCATGACAACACTATAGAGAGGCTGTTCTGTCCATTTTCCAGATGTGTAACCTGAGGCTCAGAGAGATTGAGTGGCTTTCTTCAGGTCACACAGACCCAACTGAATTCAAGCACTCTAAACCATTACAGCAAACTTCATAGCATCCTGAATTCCTAGTTGTCTCTGATTTAATAAATGTATGCTAAACTGAATCCTCTTCCAGAAATGACATTCCTTGTTTGCAAGTCCAGGAGCTGAAAGGGGGTGGGTGATCTGCTTCCCTTTAGAGAACCAGTAAGCAGTGGAATTTACTTTGAAAACTGTGAGGAAAGAGGAAACTAACACACTGACACATCACCTTCATGCTTCTCATTTTTGATTTGAAAATTTCCTGGGTTACCTCATGTGGGTGAGTGGATGGGCGCTGGCAGATATTTTTAAGCAGCTGGGACCTTTGTGGTGATAAGGGATGAGGCAGCTGAAATGTAATTCCTTATTGAAGGCTGGATAAAAGAAGAGTAAACACCTTAGCTTACAGTTCAGCTCAGGGGCAATAATAGACATGTAGGTTGGAAAGCAAGCAGCCACCAATTTTATTAAAAGACTTTTCTGTTTGAATTACACATCGTTTTACCAAGATAATATTGGATCAGTGTGTACATTATGTACTTATCCGATGACGCTACTAAGAAGGTATTTTATACCAGATGATATCTCAGAGAGACATTTTAAGGATAAGCATAGTACGATATCATGAAACCTGGATTTTTAGTTTTCGTTTGGTGATTTTAAAAAGATTTTCAGCAGAATAATATGGCAGAGATCACAGCCAGGAACGCATGGTTTCAAGTTCTGGCATTTACTTACTGTGACCCTGATCAAGTTGCTTAACGTCTCATGGCTTTACTTTTTGTTCCCTCATCCTTTTACTGGATGTCATAAATTGTAGTCATTAATAAACTATGTGCAAAAAAAAAAGTCTTTTCCAGATGTAAGTCCCAAATTTCTTTGCATGTATATAATAATTATCCAAGTATAAATAATTATAAAATCCTAAATTCTAAAGAGATGATGAAGTGCATCATACTTTAACTTCTGTCATAGTTCAACCATCTCTTTTATAAAATACTGAACATACATACATGGTTCTCCCTCCTCCCTTCTTTGACTGTATGAGAGAGTCAGCCAACTTCCACCAGAAATCACAGAGCCTAGCTGGTCTCATGTCTCTAAACCAGACTTTGATACAATCTGTTGAGCAGACAGAAATGTAACCAAACCAGAATGAAGTCTCATTAAGACAAACATGGATAAAATGTCAAACTATACACAGCAAAGCTTATTTCTATGTCTCAACAGATGGTTAGGAAAACAATATCCCGTTGATCTGTTGAAACAAATTAGATACAAAAAATCTTCTATATAATGAGTATGTGTGCAGTCTAGCTGTGTATGTTTATCCATGTGTATGTGTGTGTATGTACCCAAAACATAAGCCAGTTCCTGTGGGAACGGGAACCATTCAAGTGTAGCAAGAGGAAGGTCTAGGAAGAGTTCTATAAATAGAATCCTATTTCATGTCAAAGGAAATCACCAGCTGATATATGAAGGGCCTGCCACATGTTCCTAGAATTGTCTAGAAATGAGCAGGTTACAACTGTTCTAAATGTTAATACCTGTTCCATTTCCACTATTTCCACTTGCTATCATGCCAGTAAGCTCCAGGAGCACTTTCTGTACAACTGTGTAGTATTTTCTGTTTCTCAGGTTATACTGATCAGACTTGTGACACAATAAAAATAATGCCTGTGATCTCTAGTACTATTGATTTTGCCCTTGGAACAAATGGCAAAAAACAAAACCAAAAAGATTAAAACTGAAATAACAACAACAACAAAAATCCCACAAACAACACACACACAGATCCCTATACCTACATACAAACTAGGGTTTCTCCACCTTAGCACTAGGGGCATTCTGGGTTAGATAACTTTTGGTTTGGAGGGACTGTCATCTCACCCACTATATACCAATAGCATCCTCTTCATTCAGTTTGACACCAAAGTTGAGACTTTGCCAAATGTCTTCTGGGAGAGATGCACACACACACACCCCCGCATATATATCTTTCTATGTGTATATATGTATGTGCTGTGTGCTGTGCTCCGTCGCTCAGTCAATTCTTTGGTGACTCCATGGGCTGTAGCCCATCAGGCTCCTCTGGGTAATTTTCCACGCAAGAATACTGGAGTGGGTTGTCATTTCCTACCGCAGGGGATCTCCTTGACCCAGGGATCCAAGCCATGTCTCTCACGTTTCCTGCGCTGGCAGGCAGATTCTTTAGAATCAACCACCATGCCACCTGGGAAGCATACATGTATGCATATATGCTCATATTTTCATGCATATATGTCAATAACATCAGATATATATTTGCACAGGACTTTCAACTTCATGAATAAATGCTGTGAACTTTTAGAGGTAGAACAGACTGGGAGCTTTAGACTAAGCACATAATTTTATAGATAAAGCAAACTGCATCTCAGAGATGTAAACAATGACTATCCACCCAGTCACTGTAATTCATCTTTTGGTATTACTCACAACAATACCAGAGCTTAAAGAGATCTCAACTTCATTAAATCCAGTCTCTGTACAAGAAAATTTGATCTTTGCTCTTTGTTTTTCTGCTCTTCTACCCATTCTACTGATCATTTGGATCATTTGCACACATAGATTATTGGGTATCAAATAAATCTTATCCCTCAAGGTTAGATTTTATGCCTCAAGACATAGAAATTGTGCCCAATTAACCTGTGAAGAGACAGTTTCACAAAGCATGTTCCCTTTGATCAAGTAAGGGACAGCAGGGGGAGACAGGTCCAGGCTTGGGTCTCACCCCTGCTGAGTTCTACTTAGGACTCATGGCAGCGAGAGAACAATTATCTAGTCAGTTGCTTTGCAGGGAACATCATCTCAAAAACATGACCAAGTTCACACTATTGTAATTAATCAGACAACTGTTCTAGTGTGATGGCAAGTTAGCACTTCACAGATTTGGAACTGTCTTCTTAGGCCCATAATACACTGTTACATTAAGGCTGAGTTCTATTTACAAAAACCAAGTCCACATTCGGATGCTAATTAGCAAAATAATACCCACATTGCAAGCCACATTTATGTTTCACCTTTGGATGGATATACATTAAATAAATAACATATTAAGTGAAATAGGATTGTGTTAATATAACATTTTTGTTATAGAAAAAAACTACTTAAAGTCCCTTTTGAAAAAAACAGACTTCACATTTTTTAAAGCTGTCCTAGAATTACTGTCTTTTAAAAATGTAGCTTTTGCGGACTATCAAGACAGGGCTATATAAAGAACTACTTTAAAAGAGCAAAGAGCAGAGCTGCTCTGTGCATTAATTGCATGTAAATATATGTCAGGAGTTTGAAAGGGGCTGGTTGCGATTTGCAAATGCTAGTAGAGGGTTTTCAGCCATAATGATGTTACATCACCTTATGTTTGAGAGCAGAAAAAAGACACTCATACTTCTAGATGACATACTTCTAGGTGACTTCTAGGTGCATGTCACCTTTTCAAAACCAAAGGTTCTTATTTTCTATCACCACTTGAATTATTAGTTTCACAGCATTTGAGGATTCCTGAGTTTCTGTGCATATTGATTTTTCACTTATCAACATTTATACACCAAAGCAATTATTATTGTGTATCAGAATGATAATAAACCTGATTTTAAAGCATGAAGATAAAACCTCTATCTATCTGGAATGAAATATTTTTAAATCTGAGAAAATCAATTACTATTCCAAGAGCAATTATGACATGGGTAAGAAATAAGTGATCCAAGAGAGGGGAAGGCGTAAAGCAGGCATTTATTGGGCACTGAGGGAAAAGTGAACGAGGGTAGATGTCCAGTTAGAACTCAACTAGCAACTCAAATTTCTGCTAGGTATCATGATAAAGGTCAAGGGGAACAGAGTTATGACAGTGAACTTTAAAAATACTGACAGCAAACAGGAGTACTGGTTTCCATGTATGTTGCCTTGCTATTCACATAAAACCATTAGTCCCTTCACAGAAAGGTTTATTGATTTACACAGACACTCGTTTGTCACATCCTGTAGAGTACATTAAAAGCTGCCTGGGTATTTCAAATATACTCTGCAAATTTGCTTTGTCACTTGTGTGTAGTCTGGGATCTTGGCTGTATTTTCAACATGAAGGGCTTGATTCAAGAGAAAGTCAGCAACTTAAGCTTTGAGACCTCTCCCTGATGACTTACTGAGAAGTTGTTCTTGTGGTTCATGGACACTGATGTGGAATTCATAATGTAAGAGGATGACAATCACTGGATGCAGACTGGATCCACCAAGTTGGGACAAGATATGGCCGCTGTCAGGCTCATCTCCATGAAGTTCCCTGACCTCCCTTGTAGTTTGCCACTTTCACCTGCATGTGACTGCCCGGTTCAAGGCCCAGTATTATGTATGCGAGGCAGGATGGGGTCATGAATTGGGGGGTGGGGAAGAGGCTAGCTCTGGCATCCTCCCATGTGGGTGTTCCATACCTTATTAGCACTCTCACCCTGGACAACGGACTTACCCTCTTTATCAGTCAAGTTACTTATCTATAAAATGGGGGTACAAATCATACGTGGACCACAGGTGGTCACGGGGTTCAAATGAGATAATATATGGAAAGCACTGATGCCTGATTCATAGTCATGCTACACTGTAGAGCAATAGCCACTTGTCACCTGTGGCTACTTAAATGTAATTTACATTAATTAAAATGAAGAATTCAGGTGCTCAGTCACACTGGCCAGATTTCAAACGTGCAATAGCCATGACTGGCTACCATGTCAGCACAGATAAAGAACCTTTCCAACATTACCGAAAGTTCTATTGGATAGCAGTATTCTAGAGGTTGACATATATTTTTATGTCTATTAACTAATATTAAATCTGAGGCAGAGGCCCATACCTAATAGTCACTGAAAATTATGAAATGTGTTGACTTGAGAAATGTATGTTGATAGACCTCAACTCATTATATTTTCTTACATTGTTTTCTTCTACATGTTTTCTTATTTATCTCAATTTATTCTTATAATGTCCTTGTGAGGTAACATATGTTAGACATTCATCATTTTCATATCACAAGAGAAACAGATACAGGGAGAGTATCTATGTTCATATGAGCAAACAATGTCTGTTCCTTGGAGAGTTTTGAGAATATGAAACAAATAAGGTAAGGGATATTACTCAGGAAGAATGGAGATTTACTTTTCCTTGTTCACAATTAACAAGAGTGTATTGGAAAAAACATGAAAAATGCACCAACATGTGAAGAAAACAAAACTTGCTCAAAACTATACAGCCCACAGATAGCCATCATTGATGCTATGTTGTCACTTTCTAGAAATATAAAATACATATTGTATATTACAGTTCATTTATTAGGTGACAAATTTGATTTCACTTAGGATGAATCTTTTCTCACTCCATTAAAAATTATTGGGCAACATATTTAATGAATACACAAGAATTTCTTATGGGGCTATACTAGATTATTTATCCATTTCCCACATTTGCTGTTGAAAATAATGCTTCAAATCTGCACTTAAACGCAAGTTTCATTTTAAATCATGAATTGTTTCTTCGGGATGGAGCCCTGGCAGCAGGATTACTGGGTGAAAGCCCTAGAACGTTGCCAGAGACTGCTGATTCGTCATCACCACTTAGCCTTTGCGAAAGCCTTTATCGATGTTCACTTCCCCAGGAGCACGTGTGAGCATCACTAGTCTTTCTCTAACACTGACTAGCACCTTCTAAACATTTTGCCAATTCTTCAGGCAAAACCCCCTTTTGTTATTTCATGTATTATGTCATTCATTACACATAAGGCTAATTTTTTTCCCCTGTGTTTCTAGCTAAAGGTATTTTTTATTCTGTGAATTGTCTGCTCATATACTTTGCCCAGAATCTTGTTACAATGTTTTCATTATGAATTTATATTAAATTCTCATATATTAAAGATAGCAGTAATTGTTTTAGTTCTGAAATATTTTTTCTTTTCCTGTCTTTTTATTTGTGATATTTTCATCTTCATAAATTTTAAATGTTTATGAAGTCCAATAAATCTTCTATTTCCTTTGTGATTTCCTTCATTGATTTTAAATTAGAAAGTCCTTTTCCCACTGGAGAGCAATTAAATAGTCACTTTTGTTTTCCTCAAGTTTAATAATATTTCTATGTGTTTTTTTGGAGCATTTACCTCTGTGATCCATATGGAATTTATATTATGCTTCATTATCAGATAAGCATCTTATTTTCTTTCCAAATAGTAATAAAATGACTTCAGAACATTTACGGGATCAGTCTTTGTTTTCTGGTTGATATGTGATATCCCTTTTGTAAGTATTAAACATTTAAAATGATAACGGCTACTAGCCAGATAACTCATACTATTTTGTCTGTCTACCTGATCTAGACTAATAACCATACTGCTTTATATGACATAAGTCCATATCGTTCTAATATTAGAGTAAGCCATCATTTGCTATTCCTTTTATTTTCAAAAATTTCTCATTTTTTCCCTACATGATCTATAGAACCATTTTAAACTTTTATTAAGTACTCCCTATTCCCCTCCTACAATCCAATTTATTTTTATTTCTTTTAGAATTTAATTTGACCTTAAATTCTTTGGGGCAGAAATATCAGCTTTGTAATATTTAGTCTTTCTATCCAGGAACATGGTTTGTCTCTTTATTAAATTCTTTATTTATCTTACTAAGTTCAGTATTTCTCTTTAGATGGGTTCTGCCCTTTCCTTCAAATAGTATTTTATGACCTACATTACAAGTATACACCAACTTCCCCTAATTATTTTTTGAACCATGTTCCTCATTAACATAAAAGTACTGACTTTTGTAATACTTATAGCTAACTTATTGCACTCTTTTATTAATTCTAGGTTTCTCCACCTGATTTTCTAATTTCTAGTATAGATAATGTCACTTGCCAAGAAAAATTTTTACTTCTTTTCAATAACCAGTTTTATTTCTGATTCACATACAGGTGTCCCTAGATTCTGAAATGTCACTTTATGCCACTTTGGTTTTATGAAACACATACATTTGTACCTGCTTTCATTAATGGAAAGAAATTCAAAGAGGACTTTTGCTTTTATGAAAAAAAGGTGAAAAATGAAAATAGCGTTTAGCATTTATTTTGCAGAAGGAAAGCCATTAGACAGGTGCCATGCACCTCAGCAGGGTGCATGGGGTGTTGGCCCCACCAAGCTTCTTCCCCAGACACTACACTCAGCATCTGAACATCATGCCACCACAGGTTTGAACTGTGTGAGCATCTGCGCTTTATCTGAATTTATCTTGTGCATCTATTAGCAAGATACGTCCTAAGATCTTCACTTTTCTTCACATCCTAAGATCTTCACGTTTCTTCACTTTATATCACTTTATCTTACAAAGGATTTCATAGAACACTCTATTTTCAGACAGCAGGGGACACCTATGAGGCAGAACTTCCAAAATGATGTTAACTAAGGATGCTAATTGCTGGCACTATGGTTCCTGACCATAGTCTAATATCTACAGCACATTTTCCTACTGATAGTGATACTGGCTACCAGATTAAGATAGTCTTTATCCTATTAAGTAATTATACTTTTAATTTTCTAAGAGTTTAAACAGGAATTGGTTTGAAATTGACTGAACAACTTTAATCTATAATTTTATCTATGTTGTACTTCTTTTGTCAGATTTGGATATCTTTTCCCTCATTTTAACTTATAGAATAACAGAACAAGAAAACTATCTAATACTTGAATGTGACTAAAGAGACTGAATTCCAACAGATGAGGGGCAATCCATCTATTAATAAAAGTGCCAACAAATTGTAGAAGCAGGTGGTCATTTTCCAGATGAGGGATTTCGGGGTAAAGAGGGAAGGGTTCTTGGAGTGGTCATCACCCTGCAGAAGCTATACGGACCCATCACCCCCAGCCAACATTTGGTGTGGATGTTGAAGCCGATGATACCACATATATACCAAAAGGTAGGAACAGGTCTATTTACTGAACAAGGTGCCTTTCTGGGAAGATGAAAGAAATCTTCCAAGTAGGTCTGAAAATGCGGTGGGAAAGCCAGAGTTCTCGTGGTTCGAGTTTTCTAATCATGCCAAAAAAGGGAACGTTGGGGCTTTCTCATCAACTGGCCCAGAGGTGGGACAGAAAGGGTAAGGAGAACAGTGGTACTGGAAGACTGTCAGCAAACATTCAAATGGAGTACATGTGTTTCTTACAGTCCAGGCAGAGGGGGGAAGCAGAGGAACACGGATCTGATGGTGGAGAAGAAAGGAATGAAAGTTGAGGACAGGTGACCTTAGGAGCTTGGGAGGCAGTAAAACAGCAACCCTCCTCTATATTCAAAATTGCACAATGGATAAGGGATTTGGAGTACAAAAGAATTTTTGTTCCTGACAGGTGTTACCTGAATGATTCACTATTTGGAAAATAATTTACTGAACTCATACTATGTACTAGAGTGTACAGTACAAAAGTACTGTAATCAAAATACTTGTTATTGGGATTCCAAAAGACTATTTCAAACATTCAAGAGTAGAAATAAAGAACTTAGCCACTTCTTAGCATTATAGCTCACATTTTGGTAAACAATTACCTAGAGTAGAACTGCAAAATCTAAATGAATAGGTTTTCCACAGGCAGAGGTAATTGAATCAACAGTGACTAACACACAGTATATTAATAACATCTACAATTAAATGTACTATATAATGTACTATATACAATATACTTTGTATGCATTAGCTCATGTAATCTTCAAAGCAACCTTATTTGTTGGTATTATTATGACCCCCCCAAGACACACACGTGTGTGCACGCATGTGCACACACACACACACTTTACAGAGGAGGAAAGTAACTAAGGTATGCACTTAAGATCAGCTGCTGCTGCTGCTAAGTCGCTTCAGTCGTGTCCGACTCTGTGCGACCCCATAGATGGCAGCCCACCAGACTCCCCAGTCCCTGGGATTCTCCAGGCAAGAACACTGGAGTGGGTTGCCATTTCCTTCTCCAATGCATGAAAGTGAAAAGTGAAAGGGAAGTCGCTCAGTCGTGTCCGACTCTAGCGACCCCATGGACTGCAGCCTACCAGGCTCCTCCATCCATGGGATTTTCCTAAGATCAGAGAATTAGTAAATAAGGCGTTACATTTTGAACCTCGATCCTTTGTATTCCAGTACCACTTGCTTCTACCCCCTGGGCTGCACTGAATATTGTCTGTGAACCTACATCATTACAGTGTTGTGGTTCATAGTATGGGGGTTTGAGGTCATTTGAATCTCAGCTGCATTTGCTAGCATTTTGAACATGTTTTTAAAATTTTGCAAGTTAGTTTCCTCATCTGTAATATTGGTATAATAACAGTATCTACTTCCCAGAATCTCAAAAATATTAAATGATATAATATTTTTAAAGAACTCAGTGTACTGCATAGGACACACTATAAAATTAAACAAGCATAAACATTAATGTTTATTTGGGAATAGTGACAGAATATTTAGAATAATACATAAAGAAACACAAATACCTAGGAAGTGGGAAACCATTTCTTCCCCCTGTCCTCAACTCTAACCAGTTATCACTCAACAAAGTTAAGCATTTCTGAGATTGAATATAGACTTTCCCAGTTATGATGCTTTACTTAAAAGGTAAACTATTTTTAGTATGTATCTGTTTCTAACTTGGGTGTTTTACAGGTTCAGATTATCGAGGCAAAAAAGCCTTCAGGTTTTCTTACCAGTAATTTAAAGAAGTCCCTTCAGCTTAGCCTATAAGTATGATAAACCTTCACCTTAAAATGCATAATTTACTTTCAGAAACTTGTGTTCACATTCTCTATCTTTTAAGAGGGAAAGATACTTCCTATTCCACAAGTCTGAAGCTATCATTGGCAGTAAGTACAAGGCTGAATGACTGCACCACAGTAAGTTTCTCATCCCTGCAAAACACATTTTATAGCCATTCTAACTAAACCTCCTATTTAATTTAATTATTCTTTATAAAGTCTCACACTCAACAGAAGTTTATTTGGTCAATACTTTTATATAGAAAAACTTGTTAGTCCTAATAAGAAGCTTATCCTTTACCTGGACATCTCTAATTTTTATAAATTCTTTCTTTAGATTAGATTTTCATCCCTAAAACACCTACTCATTAACTCCTTTTTGCCTTGAGAGTTTTATTAAAATATATGTGGTTCCAGACAAAGTTCTTTATTTACAGATCTGAGTTATTTCTTCTTGATCTTCATTCTCAAATTAAGTAGCTGTGGCCTGAATTTATCTATATTTTTCTTACAAGAGTAAAAAATTTTTTAATTTCATTTTGCTTTTTATTTTTTAAAAATTTTATTGGAGTATAGTTGGTTTACAATGTTATGTTAGTTTCAGGTGTATAGTAAATGATTCAGTTATAGATACACATTGCTATATCAGAAGGTTTTGATTCCTCACTGTCCTGTTGTCTTTTTTTTTTTTTTCTTTTTAAATGAGTACTTTGGCTTGTCAATCTCTCTCTTGAAATGGGGACTATTCAGAACTAAATCCTTTAAGATGTGGCCTGAATGGAGCAGAGTGTGGCAAGGCTAATCACAGTCTTAGAAAAGAATACTCTCCTTTTATTGAGCATCTTCTGATTGTCTTAGCTTTTAGTACACTCTTTTAATACTAATTGCTTTTAAACCTCCTGACTTCATAAACTGATTTTAAGTCCAATATGCAGGAAATTTTATTCTTGTTCAATTTTACCTTATTTATTACAGCCCACTATTCCAAGATATTAAGGTATCATAAAATATTTAGGACTCTGATAATCAATTATTACCCCTTGTCCTAGATAGTATATATCTTCACCTTAAAAACATGACTTCTAATATTTTTGTCATTGGTAAAATATGATGAGCAATGTTGTTATCAAGGTAGAGTTCTATTTATAATTCTAGAAAGGTTACTCCAGGTTAATTAGTCATTATTTGGCCATATCTGTGTACAGTGGAGCAATTGATTACTATATGCATCTATCCAACTGAACAATCAACCAACATACCTTTCCTCATCCTCTCTGAACATTATCATGAGTCAAGAAAATAGATGCTTTGTTGAAATCCTCAATCAACCAAGTTATGGCAGTCTCTTGACTAATGGCTACTTTAAAAAAAAAATCTACTAAAAAAGAAAATATTTTATTTTTAGTGAGCCTATGCTGTATATAAGTGATCTTGTCTTTGTCATTTTCTCTTTTCTAGAAATCTTCCAAGCACCAATTTCAAGCTTTATATACCATGGTTTTCAGGACTTTTTTTCTGTTATAAAAATGAGGACAGTATTTTTCCATTTCTGATCTTTTAGCTCATCTCCTATATGCCTTTCCATGGAGATTATCAACAGTGGTTGTAGAATAATACCCAATACATGGAATGTAATTTATATGGGCTGGTGGAAGATGAGTCATCCATCTAGTGAAGCTAACTGCTTATATTTCACTGAGTCCCTAATCTTGGGCATAATTCACCTCCTGAGATAATCATCCCATCCTTCTTAATGTGAGGAACACTTTATAGAAACTATAGACAGAAAATAGGAGGTGATAAGTTTTTCCATTTTCTGGTCCTGCTGTTATAAATGCTGCTGTTTTCAAGGTGTTATCAAAAAGTCCAAGTGGTTGAGAAATCATAATATATTTTTCATCTTAGACAATAATAATAGTAAGCTTTTATAAAGCTCTCACTCAATGTGCTAGGCCTTAACTTTTTTATATGAAGTTATCTCATTTATTAGTCACAGTAAACCTATGATGGCAATACTGATTATCCCCGTTTTACAGATGAGAAAACTTAGAATCAGAGCAGTTAAGGAACCTGTCCTATGCACAGCTAGTAAGACATGGAGTCAATAGTCAATATTCAAATCAGGTGTTCCCGATACCAGCAATATTATTATACCTTAATATTAA
>NW_011494902.1:1332418-1355551 GCF_000754665.1 Bison bison bison
TTAACCATTATGCTCCACTGTAATTCATTTTAAAAATGCAAATTTGAGTGACACTCTTTTTGGTAAATTTTGTTCTATTTATTGACATTTGTATTCAATGACACTATTCTTTCAAATTTGTGCTCTCATATATTTTAACACTCCTTCCTTTTAGTGAATATTCACATCCTTTAAAAACCTGATTCTAAAACCGGGCTTCCCTGGTGTCTCAGTGGTAAAGAATCCACCTGCCAGTGTAGGAGATGCAGGTTCAATCCCTGGTCTGGGAAGGTTCCACATGCTGTGGAGTGAATAAGCCTATGGGCCACAACTATTGAGCCTGTGCTCTAGATTCCCAGGAACCACAACTAATGAGCCCCCATGGCGCAACTGCTCAGGCCCATGTGCCCTAGAGCCTGTCTAGGCTCTAAGGAATGAGAAGGGCAAGGAGAAGGCTCCACAGGAAGAGAAGCCCCCACAATGAGAAGCCCACGCATCTCAACAAAGAGCAGCCCCTGCTTGCTGCAACTACAGAAAAGCCCATGCAGCAACCAAGACCCAGCACAGCCATAAATAAATAAATAAAATGTTTTGAAAATATTTGATTTTATCATCGAACTCCCTGGAGGATAATATTATACTTAAATATCTCACTGTGACCTTACCATTTGCCCTACTGAAGTGGAAGAAGCTTGTTAAGCGAGTTTGTGTGCATATGCACACACACGTAAAGGCTGTCACCGTCTTCTAAGCACCGCCAGTGTGATGAGCATACTGCCTGTTACTCTGCTAAGTGGACTCCACAAGATGAGAAAGTCTCTGCCTCCCATTTCTAAGTGATAACGGAGAAGTGTCTCCATAGCACAAAAAGTAGAAAGATTTACTAGTCCCTATTACACATGTCTGTTCTGCTCCCTGCTGACTCCCGTCAACTCTGGGGCTGCTGAGTAGCACCCCTCCAGCCTCTCCAACCTGTCCTGAGAGATTCAGCCAGTTTCTGCTTCTTGCCAATGGCTGGGGGCATGACCTGGCTGAGCTGGTGAGCTGGGGCTGCTGCAGAAACTACCAACCTGAGCCACACAAGGTAACTGGAGAAACAGCCAGGAAAGAGTGCACACAGTCACCTCAGCAGAGGCCTAGATGGATAAATCCTGTCTAAGGTCTGGTGCTGGTCTGAGGTGACCAAACGGTAGTGACAGAAACAGGCCGGCCTGGGGACCTCCTGCAGGACTCTACAGGGGATGCTCTGCCTGCCGTCAGCCAAGCTCTCTCTCTGTGACATGATGCCCTTTGTAAAAGGTCACCGTGTCTGAACTCATGATGTAACAAGTGTTTTCCAATCATGACAGAGTCCAAAGTTCAGGTACACTAAAATTCTTGGTAAAAAAAAAACCCTTTAAGCATGTTTTACCTCCTGGATGTGCTTTCAGAGAGAATCAAATCTGTGACTTTCAAGCAACATGGGGACTAGAGTGATGTTTTTTTGCCTCTGATTCCTGGCCTACTACTTAACTACCTTGCAGTTAAGCACAAGTTGGAGAGTAACACAATGTGTTCAAATAAAAAATTCTTCTTTAAAAAATGATATAAGTGAACTTATTTACAAATCAGACTCACAGACTTAGAAAACAAAGTTATGGTTATCAAAGGGGAAAGGTGTAGGGGGGAGGGATAAATTTGGAGTTTGGGATTAACAGATACACACTACTATATATAAAATAGATAATCCTATTGTATAGCACAATGAACTCTATTCAATATTCTATAATGACCTATATGGGAAATGAATCTGAAAAAGAATGGATACATATATACATACAACTGAATCACTTTGCTGTATACCTTATACTAACACAACATTGTAAATGAACTATACTCTAGTATAAAACAAAAATTAAATTTAAAAAAGGTTTGAGATCGAGTACTCAGTTTTTCAGACCAACATTTCTTTTTCTCTTTTCTTTTTGTTGGTGCAACATGTGACACAGAGAATCTTAGTTCTCCCTTGGGATCAAACCCATATCCTCTGCAGTGGAAGTGCAGACTCCTAACCTTTGAACTGACAGGGAAGTCCCCAATATTTCTCTTTTAGAACCTTCAATCCTTTGTGAACTGTGTTAATCTTCAGAGGGTGTCCATGATTTCATCACTACTTTTTCAGTACACATGTTGGTATATCTCTTAAAGACCAGGCAAAGTGAAAATATCTAACCACTGCCCTGTTTCCAATTTTCCTTTGATGCTGAGTTTTCCTTTACCTCCAAACTAGAAATCAGATCCTTCCAGATGCTCAGAATTAAGTGCACAGTAGTTGACCCTCTCACTGTTCCCTTTCAGAGAGGGGAAACTATTTCCAGGACAAGCCAAGAATTTATCAGATGCACTGCTTTCAACAATCTGAAACTTCCAGGGGTGTTCAGATACCTGAGATTCCATTTCACTGCCTCTATTGATGGTTCCTTTCAATGCAGAGGAGATTAATTATCTTCCACCTGCATACTCTGGCTTTAATCTTATCTCTTAATCTTCCTGATATGTGCTGTATAACTGTATGCAGTCAAGGTCCGCATGCAACTTCACAAAATTCTTGTTAGCTTTCAAACTTGACTCTTCTCCCTAAGGAATATTACAAAATACTCAGTTTTAGCTACCTGATAATTGACCCCACTGGCCTTAAGTAAACTACTGTGGTTCCTTCTCTAGACTTAACACTTGGAGTTGGGCTATACCCTGGAGATGATATAGCTGAATCACTGATGAGGATGAAGCATGTATCAAGCGTCTACAGTCTGCACAGAAATGTCATGTGGTAATTATGCAGACCTAGCTTAAAAAAAAAAAAGAGAGGTCTTAACAAATATAATTATATAAACACAAATCTGACTATAACTAGGCTACACAGTGGCTCATAGTGTAGATGGTCTGGTCCTGACATTATTTATTAGCTGTGTGATCCTGGGGAGTCATTTAACCTCTCTCTGTCTTGGTGTAAAGTGGAAGCCATAAGAGAAGCTGATAAGTTTTGTGAAGAGTGAAAGAGATGAAAAATACTTAGAATATGTCTGCTACATAGTTATCTCTCAATAAGTGTTAGCTGTCCTTCAGATTTGCATCATCGTTATAGTGCTTTCCCACAAAGCTGGTTAAGTATTATAGATGTGAATGACTGCTTTTGGGGTAAAGGCTTACTGAGGCTCTTGACTGAGTCCTGTGGCTTTGTATCCTACCAAAAATGCGTTATACGGTGCCTTTCATGAGCTTATAAAAAACATTTGTTGAACAAATGTTTGAATAAATAACCTTCAGATTTTAATATATCCATGTTTGGAAATAACTAAAAAAAGGCATAAAAAACAAACAACAGAGTTGGTACAGACTGCGTAGATTCTTGTCATAATTTTTCATTTCTTTATCCTCTATTAGCATATTTATCTTCTTCAATCTGTAAGTAAATCTGAAAAATAATGGAATTCAGATTCATTTACAGAAATGAATATCCTTCTTAGTTTAGCCCAATGGACCCAGTTGGTAATATTTCCCATGGGGTCCTTTTAAGATTCTTAAAGTAAACATATAGTTAAAATTTGAACCAGTTTAATACACCTTGAAAAATAAGCATAAGAGTCTTAATTGCCTTTTTCTAGACATACATCAATTTCTACACATAAAAATGCAGCACTGAATAACAGCAGTAAGCCAAATTCCTTTCAAATAGTACATCTGTGTGAATACTAGCTGTCTATTATGTTTCTTCACATCTATGAGGCTGAATCTTATTTGTGAAAAGAAACTTTTTAATAACTTTTAAAAAGCCTAATTCTCATGCATGGGAAAAAAAATCAGAGAAATAGTTCTCTTTTAATTAATACAAAACCTTCCCACAGGCTTCAAAACAGTAATAATTTTATTTTAATATAACTCATTACATAGTCTTTTACTATCATTTAGAAAAAACAGTGAAGTATAAAATATAAGAAAAATGAGATAGGAAATTTGGGGAATTGTAAACTTCTACCTGAAAAAGGAGATGGATTCTAAGTCCTGACATTGTTCTGCTTTCCCTGTGGCTCACTCTCACAAATATTCTCATGGAACAACATTACCTTTAAAAAGTAAACCCAAAGCACCATCCACCAAAAATCTTACCTAAAGTAGATTTCAGAGGTTGAGCTCTACAATGATCATGATGACAATGATGACTATAACTTATAAAACTAAAATGAACTCATGCTAGTGTTATTATGCATATCAGCAGCTCTTCTCATGCAGTGTCCCTACATTTTATGCTAGAAATGCTCATTGAAAATTCAACAAAGTATATTTCCCTCATTGGTTTCTTGGTAAGCTATAAAAATGTCCTCACTGGTGGTCAGGAGAACTGAGTCCTAGAGCTGATTTCACTAATAAACAGAAGTAACCTTGTCTGTATCTCATCTCTATGATGCTAATCAATTGATGCTAATTCTAATGAAGACTGATGTTTTTTATAAATAAGGCTAACAATATACAGCCTTGATGTTTTCTAATTTGGAACCAGTCTGTTGTTCCATGTCTGGTTCTAACTGTTAATTCTTGACCTGCATACAGGTTTCTTAGAAGACAGGTAAGGTGGTCTGGTATTCCCATCTCTTTAAGAACTTTCCAGTTTGTTGTGATCCACACAGTCAACAGTTTTAATCTGGTCAATGAAACAGAAGTAGATGTTTTTCTGGAATTCCCTTGCTTTTACTATGATCCGACAGATGTTGGCAATTTGATCTCTGGTTCCTCTGCCTTTTCTGAATCCAGCTTGTACATCGGAAGTTCTTGGCACATACTGCTGAAGTCTAGCTTGAAGGATTTTGAGCACTGCTTTGCTAGCAGGTGAAATGAGCACAAGTGTATGGTAGCTGGGGCTTCCCTGGTGGCTCAGTTGGTAAAGACTCTGCTTGCAATGTAGGAGAACTGGATTTGATCCCTAGGTCAGGAAGATCCCCTGGAGAAGGGAATGGCAACCCACTCCAGTAATCTTGCCTGGAGAATTCTATGGATAAAGTAGCCTGGAAGGCTACTGTCCATGGTGTTGCAAAGAGTTGGACACAACTGAGCGACTAACACTTTCACTTTTTGAACATTCTTTGGCATTGCCTTTCTTTGGGATTGGAATGAAAACTGACCTTTTCCAGTCCTGTGGCCACTGTTGAGTTTTCCAAACTTGCTGACATACTGAGTGCAGCACTTTAACAGCATCATCTTTTAGAGTTTTAAATAGCTTAGCTGGAATTCCATCACCTCCTTTAACCTTGTTCATAGTAATGCTTCTTAAGGCCCACTTGACTTCACATTCCAGGATGTCTGGCTCTAGGTGAGTGACCACACCATCGTGGTTATCTGGGTCATGAAGATCTTTTTTGTATACTTCTTCTGTGTATTCCTGCCACCTGTCCTTGTCTTTTCTGTTCTTTATTGTGGTTATTGCAGGGAATGGTAAAAAAAAAATCTAATTCAGGATGAAGTGTACATTCCTGGATATGTGTGCCCTATGGCTTCACTATCAGAGCAATATTCTTGCTATGACCTCCATAAAAATCATCAGTTCTTGAGTGTCCCCAGTGGCGAAATAAGATGCTGCCGAAACTCAACCAGGCATTAAGTAAAGCTATAGCCCCCAAATGCCTATGGCATACCTTCCATTTCAGCAATTAGGTTTCTAAGAATTTATCTAAGGGCACAATTTAATGATAATTGGAGATGTACACAGATGTAGACAAAAATTTAGGTAGAAGGGGGCTTATTGTTGAGCTGTCCATGTGATGCGCCTAGGTCAGGATGGGTAATCTGATGCTTCTGCTGGACATAAGGCCAGGGCTGCCCCAGTATTTTTTTGCTTGAATTTATATTCCTGGGAAAGTTGAAAAGTGGATTACTGCATAGTGTTTTAAGAGAAAGGAGAGGCAGGGTGTGCACATTCTAGTCTGATCAGGTGTGATTCCTATAGATGAGGCAGAAGGCTGAAGTAGAGGGTAATCCCAAACAGGATTTGGGAATTACCACTCCAGTTACCAGAACAGCACTTTGGGGGCCACGTGGGAAAACAGTGTTCTACCATTTTTTCCCTATGGGAACCAGTGTGAATGTGAAACAACAGGAGAGAAATATTTACAACAAGGCAGAGTAGAACTTTCACTATAAGAAGTTGTGAAATACTGGAACACAGGGCAGCCTAGGGGATGGAGCATCAGGGTCCCTGTGTGAGTTCCTAAGCAGAGACAGGAGAGTGGTCTTTCTTAAGCTGCCTTCAATCCAGGGGTGTGTATGTTTGAAGGTCAATCAGATGACGGGAGAACATGTTTTCATAAACATACATATGAGCTTCCCGGGGATTTCTAAAATAACTGAGAAGCAGTTTCTTGCAGGGAAGAGTGAGCTGAGCTTCTCTTTCAGCTGGAGGTAGGAAAAGATGGAAGAGAGCCAGCAACATCTGGGTTTTTAGTGTGACCTCATGTACACCCACAGGCAGATGAGCTATGGAGATTTGTGGCTATATTTATATTCCAGTAAATCTGGAAACAAGTAAAATGTCCAACAAGAGGGGATTATCACATATTCCTACAGTAGGCAGGGTTATGACTCAAAGAACGAATGTGGATATTTTCTGTGTATTCCACAGTCCCACTACATTAATTCTCCCTGCTATCCCAAGAGCATCCCTAGACCTCACCAAGCAAAGGCAAAGCTCAGAGAAGTTGATTGACAAAGTGATGACAGAAACACTGATGCAGACAGTTGAAGAGCCTACTCCCCTTTTTTAAACAGACACCAGAGAGGAGTCATTCTGTGGCTGAAAAAAAAAAAAAAATGGGGCAATCAGGGAAACCTGGTACATCTTACCTGGGATTAAGAAGTTCCCAACATATAGAGTGGCCATAGGCTTTACAATCAAAGTTGATCACTTTAGACAGTGAAAGAGGACACTACCTGGATAAGTAACTAGACCTTAACTACAATATTTATACATGGAGCTGGCGGACCCACTGCCATTGTTATTAATGGATCACAACACAACCATTAAAGTGATATCATCAAACACACATTATAACATGAAAAAGTCCCACTGTCACATTATAAAAATGTTACAAAATAGTATAAATGTATGATCCCATTAATATGGGGGAGGAATGCATAGAAAAGTATGACTGGAAATCTAAATGCTGTTAGGAATGATTATTTCTGGGTAATTGTAAAAATGAATACTTAAATTATATTATTTTCAATTTTCCTATTAATAGACATTTTGTTACTTGTAAAATTAAAGTTTATGTAAAAATATAAAAAAGAGTTAATTTGAGGACCAAAAGCACAGTTTATATGTGGCCCTGGTTACTTAATTTTGAAATTCAACTTCTGGATCACATTTGGAAGTGTCATATTAAATCATCCAATTTAAGTTCATTAGACTTAAATTATAATTTTATCAAAAGTATGATCTTGATCTTATTTCATCTTTTACTTCTTTAGAGGGATTGGAATAACATCAGTTTCTAGTCTGGATATAGTAGTATATGGCCTCCTTTCTGAAGTAATCATATTGAAATATTTCATTTTAGGTCTTGATTCTCTAATGCAAGCTTGACGTAATGGTAAGACTGAAGGAGACTCAATAATGACATTTAATGTTTATGGAGTGATTTCCATATATCTCTATGTCAGGTACTGTTCTAAGATCTTTACTTGTTTTATTTAATCCTCACAATAATTTAATCCTCACAGTGAGCTAGAAACTCCCCAATCATCCTTGTTCTATAGCTAAGAAAGCTGAGCAAGAAAGATCATTAGTGACTTGCAGGTTTCAGATGCATAATCTATCCTCCATCTGCAGTGGTCTTTACGAGAACAGTAAGCTACTCTTAAATCTAGGAATCTAGGAGGAAAAAAACTATTAGTGGTCTTTAATATTTTAGCAAACAGCTCTTCTGTCTTAATTTTAATACATACCTTTTGATAGCTTACATATAAGATATATATTACATATATTATGTTGCTCATTATAAATAACCCATGTTGCTAGTACATCACATTGTTATACAAAAAGAAGCATTGAAAAGAGAGTGCTGAGTCTCAGGCAATGGGGCCCTTTTACTTGTGGCTTGTCCTTTAATATATTGGGATAGTTTGCTCATTTGTTATAATTTCTTATAAATACTTGATGAAGCTTTAAGTAAAGACATCTTTTCTGCTAGAACATTCATAATCTACGATTATTTTAATTTGCTTATCAACATGAAGAACAGACATATATGAAGTCAATACTGGGCAGAATATGAATAAACACTCTGACTTGATTGGCTTCAGACAAAGAAAAACCGTCCTGCTGGAGCCCCTGTGTTCACTTGCAGATGTGGGGCTTAAATAGCCAGTCCCTGGGTTCTTTACTGAAGGCATCTGAGACATAAGCCTGTGACTCTCATTCTTTTTAACATGTTTTTCAGCTTTGGAAACCGTAAGACTTCCCTCCAATCACTCTGTTACTTCACTCTAAATTCAACTTACATCATTTCATAAATCTAGTTTCTCTGAGGATCTTCTTCCCCATCTGCAGGACAACCAATTTAAATCATCCTTAAATCATCACATTAAACACTAGCTACCATTGGCTGCAAGGGGAGCCAAGACGTGTATTATACCAAGTCTTAAAATGCTATCCATGCCTTTCTAATTTTACCATAAAATCAGAGATAGCTATTTTATCATGAAGGATTTAATAAGTTTACCTTTTAAACTAATGGACTATAATGGGTTCTTTAAATTTTGCATGTAAAAACCCCTGGGATGGGAAACTTTCAATTTCTCCTTAATAACTCATCACTATAAATCAGATCTCTTTAATATACTACTATATGCTGATGTTGTAAGACACTTAGAAAGAACCTGTACTATTTTCCTTCTGATGTTTCAGCCGTAAGGAGAGGCTAGTTTATTTCTGAAAAGTAGTACTCAAAGCAATTTCATTTTATTTCTGTCCACAGAAGATACCAGATATTTAAGCACTCCCATAAAAGATTTACCCTTAGATATTTCAGAATGACCTGTTTCTGAAGATTTCATTGGTTTCTTTCTTGCCGGGAGGGCAGTGGGAGGGGGGGAATTTTTTTATAAATAGGTTTTAAGTCTGTCATGGCACATTCAGTGTGTATTTTGTAATAATACTGGTTTTTTTCATAGTCACTGGTTAAATATTAAAGTATAACACATTTATTGGATCATTTCCCCTCCAATTAAAATGTAACATGAATAATTATCATGGTGATGACACTATAATATCAATAATGATAATAGTAATGTTATTATAAAACATTAACACTGACTTATTTTTGGTCCCTCTTCAAAGCTTGGTACTTAAACAGATTTCTAAAACAAGAAAGAATAGGATAATAAAATACAAGTTGATTAAAAGGTCAGTATAATGTAAATAACAATGCTTTCTGAAGATCCCAAGTTTAGAAAAAAGTCATGAAAAGACATTGCTTCTTGAATATTGCACAGTTAATCACAATCTGGTGCCTGAAGGTCTCCTATAGTGAAATGCCAGCTATCAGGATAAAAACTTAAAGATGTTTTCAAAAATTCATTTTTCAAACATCTGATTTCAAACAAGACAAAGATATTCCCCAATCATTCTGAGAGTAGGCATTATGTTAAGTCATGAATGGTCTGCATTAATGTCTTCTTTAACGATGAAAGGATCTATTACTCATTTCTGGGTCTATCACCTAAAGTCAAAGAGGTAAATGGAAATTGTCAAGCTTCTTTTATTTCAACTCAGCCAATATAACCATATGACAAAGCAGATTTGCAGTGACAAGAGAAGAAACAATTTCCATGCATGGCTGGACTGTTGATACTGCATTTTGGACTGGGAAGTGGAGAAAGAGGGACAAGAGCACCTACAGGCAGAGCGCTCCAAGACCATGTTTATTTCAGCTACAATTCATCAATTACCATGCCACTGGGAATTCCAGGATTATAACACATTACACAGTGGAAAGATGTCAAGGGGCAGAGTCGTTGGTAGAAAATGTTTCAGGCTATTCATTTTGAATATGTGATCTGCACAGCATCATACAGAGCCTGCCAGAGCCTGGGCACCTGGAGAGAGGTGTGGATGGAAACAGCTGCCGGTGGGGAATCATTCATTGAACACATATCACACAAATTAGCTAAATGCTACCAAGCCAAGAAATTAATGTAAACACCAATCATAGGATTAACTACACAACATTTGATGCAAAATCAACAGGAAGATGATGGTATGGCTTCTGAAAGTAGGTATACTTGCCCTTAAAGAAATCAGATTGAAAGGAAGAAAGGGCAAGATCAAGAGCAGAAGACAGGAAAGAGAAAGACAACAAAGATGACAAAGGAACAAAATAAATGGAGGAAAGAAAAAAAAAGTGATCTTTAGCTGATGTACTGTATACCTCTTACAATATCATGCATTGGTATCTAGGGAAATTCAGGGTTTATGTGAAATATTGAAATTTGCCTCAAAGTCTGAAGATGCTGAGTCTAAATCATCTCCCATGCAGCTCCCTATGGGCAGAAAGCCCCAGAAAAGTTATGAAGAGAGGCCAAGCATGGCTGTCTCTCTCTCCCTTGGGTGTGAATGGACAGGAAAAGTGTCCTTGTGGCCCGTGGGTCACTGCTGGTTATAGTGCAAGCTGTTGGAATGAATCAGTTTAAAATCCAAGAATCAGGTGTCTTGCTTGCTGGCTATTATATACCTAGTCATGCCAACTGAGTGCCTTTCCAGGTCCATCATGGCCCTCACCTTCCCCTTATCATGACAGGGCTTATTCAGTTCAGTTCAGTTGCTCAGCCGTGTCCAACTCTTTGCGACCCCATGAATTGCTAACTTTTTAAACAATTAAATGCCTGATGCTAAATCATGGAATGGAGTCTCATGTGGTTCTAATCACATGAGGCTCTACATGGATGCCAGTTTTAACATCAAACAGTTCATAACCCAGTTTCACCACTTATTAGCTCTATTCACCAGGCTGGGTTGCCTGCCCTTTCTGAGGTTTGTTTTTTTCCCGGGTAGGAATACCAACATGAATCTCAGAGGTGCCCTTGTGGCTCTCATATGCTACAACTATCTTCAATCATTCTCCTTCCTTACTATGGATGGAATACTCTTAATTGGTAAGAGGCATAGGTTTGATGCCTGGGTCAGGAAGATCCCCTGGAATGGGAAATGGCAACCCACTTCAGTATTCTTGCCTGGAGAATCCCATGGACAGAAGAGCCTGGCAGGCTACAGTCCATAGGGTTGCACTGAGTTGGACATGACTGAAGCGGCTCTGCACCTAGAAAAGGACCTCCTTTTGTTTATTGCTGCTGCTGCTAAGTCGATTCAGTCATGTCCGACTCTCTGCGACCCCATAGACAGCAGCCCACCAGGCTCCCCTGTCCCTGGGATTCTCCAGGCAAGAACACTGGAGTGGGTTGCCATTTCCTTCTCCAATGCATGAAAGTGAAAAGTGAAAGTGAAGTCGCTCAGTCGTGTCCGACTCTTAGCGACCCCTTGGATTGCAGCCTAACAGACTCCTCCGTCCACGGGATTTTACAGGCAAGAGTACTGGAGTGGGGTGCCATTGCCTTCTCCAATAAAGAACTCTTATAACTCAACACATAAAACCAAATAGATTTAAAAATAGGCAAAAGATTTGAAAAGACATTTCTCCAAGGATTATATGCAAATATCTAACAAGCATATGAAGAGATATTCAACATCACTAATCACTAGGGAAATGCAAACCAAACTACAATTTGATACCACCTTATATCCATTTGAATGAACATTATTTTTTAAAGAACAAATAGAAAAATAACAAGTGTTGGTAATGTGGAAAGATACATGGAAGAAACATTGATTCTTATGACACCGTCTGGGCCTGTGAATATAGCTATGTAGGTAGTTGCTACTGTTGCTGCTCAGTTACATCCAACTCTTTGCAACCCTATGGACTGTAAGAAGAGCCAGGCTCCTCTGTCCATGGGATTTCCCAGGCAAGACTACAGGAATGGGTTACCATTTCCTTTTCCTGAAGATCTTCCTGACCCAGGGATCAAACCCACATCTCCTGAGTCTCCTGCACTGCAAGGGGATTCTTTACTGCTGAGCCACCCAATTCTTTTGACTTCTGGTCCATGGATCTGTATATTTCACAGCTTTGTCTTTCAATGGAATAAATTCAATTTCAGAATATCAGGGGTGGGGACTGGAGAGATACTTATTAATCCAGTCAAGCTATATTTCGCCACTAAAATCAACATACTTTGTATTTTCTTCATCTAGTCTACAAACACTTCTGAGCATCTCCTTCATGCTAGGGCCTGGGCCAGGGAAGAACAAAGCCAGCCACAGTCCCTGGATTCAGAGTGATTAGAGTAATCTATTTCCTTAACCAGGTTCTAATTTTGAAGGTTTCCTTCCTGGCTTCATGTGAGAATAAATGCCTCTTGCTTTGGTATACACACATGGAACTTCATTGCCGCTGCTGCTAAGGAAATATCACATGCATTATTTTCAACCAGCACTGCTCATGAGTTATAGCAGAGATTAATTGATCAGTTAAATGGGATAAGGTGAGAATAGACTGGGAATAAATCAATGAAGGAAAGTGTGCCGTGTCTCATATAGTTGGGATCAATTGTGTTACAGCTCACTCAGCCAGGCTCCAGATTGCAAAGCAGCCTGCTTGGAAGGGGTCATGAACAGGGCAAATCACTGATTTAATCACATACGAAATTTTCATTGCCTTATTTTTATTCTATATCTCACCAAAGTGAACAACATTTCTAAATGCATCAATTCTACAGGATCACAAACTAGAAATGCCTTCCTTTCTTCTGACTGGGACAAAACTGACCATCACTTAACAGGCTCTTTGTATGAAATATGCAAAAACTAATAGAGAAAGAACATATTTTAAAAGCGAAAAGGAAAGAAAGAACATACACCACAAAGTGGGCACCAAGAATCCAATGAAAATAAAAGAGCAGTTTTATTTTAAGGTCAAATCTTTAATGGTATTGTGTGTCCAACCCTTTGCGACTCTATGGACTATAGCCCACCAGGCTCCTCTCTCCATGGGATTCTCTAGGCAAGAATACTGGAATGGGTTGCCATGCCCTCCTCCAGGGGATCTTCCAGACCTAGGGATTGAACTCGCATCTCTAATGTCTCCTGCATTGCCAGGAAGGTTCTTTACCACTAGCACCACCTGGGAAGCCCAATAATTATTTAATAAATCTTACTTGTTTTTTTAAAAAAAAGGCTACTGGAGTTACGGCAACTAAAACGTTGTAATAAGAAAATAAAAAGTTGTTGAAAAATGAAAAATTAAAAGGGCAATTTCCAATATCAAAAAGTCCACCTTTGTAAATGTGTTAAAGTGGATCAGTC
Organism: Bison bison bison; assembly: GCF_000754665.1. Taxonomy (NCBI): domain Eukaryota; kingdom Metazoa; phylum Chordata; class Mammalia; order Artiodactyla; family Bovidae; genus Bison; species Bison bison. The sequence continues at coordinate 1,345,845 of NW_011494902.1, forward strand.
CTTTTACCCCCCAAAAGAGTTAAATTGGGTTCAAGAGGTTGAAAGCTGGCCACGAGCCCAGCTCATCTGAGTGCAGAGGGATTAGAGAGTCATGGGAGGGAAACTGAGCAGCTGCCCCATAACCCATAGATAAATGATGCTTGCTGTCCCTTGGGTCTGCAGAAGTGAGTGGAAGTGGTGTCCAGAACAGATCCCTTGGGCAGGTGACCCACACACACTTCAGCTGCTACTCATGGGCAGGGGCTTTTTCTGCCATGAAAATGTCAGGCTAGGCAGTAGACATTCTGTGAGCAGAAAAAAGCCATTACTCGACCCAGGAAAACAATTTTTTCCCCTAACTTCAGTGGCTATCAAAAAATCAACCTGTTTTTCTTGTGCTACACCCTGGACCCATAAAATAGTTACAGGATCTTAAAAAGACTGTATTGCAGGTGGAAGTTTTGTTACAACCAACTGGCTAGAAGTGAGGATGACTTTAAAAGATTAATATTTTTAAAGGCTCTCAAGTCCAAAGATTAAGAAAATATAAAATGTTACTGAGAGGTATCTCCTTCTGTGTTGTATGTGTTAATCATGCTTATTCAGTAAGTCACACTTTAAATGCAGGATACCAAAACTTGAAATATTATTCTTAATTCCTTTAAAATTACATGAGATTTCCTCTTATTGGCATAGAAAATTAAAACAGAAATAGGCATAATTGATGGAAGACAACCCTTAACATTCAGGTTAATCCCTTGGCATGGATTAGATTATTAAAGGCTCAAATGACAACTAATCTCAAAGCTTTACATATATATTAGAGATTTAATTTGACTAAGCTTAATGATTACTTGAGTGTTAACCAGAGCGACTTAAGAGGCAAGGAAACTCATGCAAAATCCTGTTTAAGAACACAGTCTAACCTGCAATGGAGAATTAACTAAAACACAAAACAACAAAGAAAATCCTATAATGAACATGAAATATGTTCACTATAGATTTAAAATGTGTGATAGATCAAGACAGATTTTTTTTTTTTTTAATCTATAGGGGGAAATGAATATTTAACACAAAAAAAGTTAGGGATAAGATGGCACCTTGAGAACTAGAATTGTATGACTGGCATCTCACATTCCCTCTGATACTGGCTGTGTCTTAGTCATGATAGCTGTTTGCTACTTTTGGAGGGGTAGTTAATTCTAGTCTAAAGCTTCCCTGTTACATTTGATAGAGTGACTGTGCCAATATTGACACAGCAAGGTAGGGGATAAAAAGTCATGAAGTTGTGATTTCCTGACTACCAGGTGTTATGCTCTTTTCATGATAGTAACTACTATACTTTAAACAAAGAACTGGGTTTCATCCCTAAGAAGTAAGCCATGGGGTTCCACCAAGACAAGTTCATCTACGATATTTCCTTTGTTCTTTTTCATGGGGAAGAGACAAAAGGGCAAAGCCCTGCAAGGTGATTCATAATTATTTTCCAGTTTCACAAGTATAGGATACATTTGTCTCTTCAAGCAAAAGCAGAATTCCTTATTCTTCCCTTACTTGTCTCCAAAAGCCATCATAATGCAGTTTTTGAAGACGGTGGGAAGCAGAATAGGGTACTGGTTAAGAGATCAGACTGCCTGGAGATCTAACTTCAGCTTCATCATCTGTTAACCAACTGACCTTGAGTAAGTTACTCATGCTCTCTGTGCCTCAGTAGGTCCAAATTTAAAACAGCTAAAATACTACTATCCAAAAAAAATAAATAAATAAAATATTACTATCTATCTCACCAGGTTATTGTGAAGATTAGATGAACTATTCATGAACCTCTTAGAACAATACCTGGCATGTGGTCAGCATTATATATGTGCTAAGTTAAAATAAACTGTTTATTGAATGACCAAATGTTTCTTTGCACTTATACTAATTAATATTATTCAGCAATTGATAAGGTTTCCCTAAACAATACTTGGTTTAGGAATTTGCTAAACCTTGAACAACTCCATCTCTTATTATTTGAGATAAGCCAATTGATAAATAACAGCCATGACACATATACTTATCTTGTAAGGGCCTCCACAATCATTTATTACTTGCTGAAAAACTCAAGTCAGAGAAGAGAGAAACAAAAGTCATGTTAACATCTAAACCTCATTAAAGTTTCATCTTCTTTTAAAGTCCAGGAAGACAAACAGGTTACCAGAGGAATTTCCTTTCCCCTGTAAGGCTTATTCCTATATTTGAACAAAACTGCAAAAGTGAATTAAATGGGATTTCCTAAATGGCCAAAGGCACAGTGGTGGGGTTGAGGGGATAAAGCCAAGTTATCAGCATTGATATGAATTTCAATGCCAGAGATGACGCTGGTATACTCTAACAATTAGACTCTTATCATACAGTATCTTACAATGTTTTTGCATCAACATTGAAAAATAAAAGTGATTATTGATTTATTAAAAATACAAGTGAGAAGACAAAGTTGGAGAAAGTTACCCTCTTAAAAACATACCAATGATTATCTGGCATGGAAGGTGAAATAAATGACCAAAATGGTCACACTTTTCCATCTCTGTATGTATATCCTTTATGATGTGATTTTGCCATGCTGGCCATCAAGATGTGAGGTCTATTTCCAACCCCATAAATCTGGGGAATACCAGACCACCTGACCTGCCTCCCAAGAAATCTGTATGCAGGTCAAGGAGCAACAGTTAGAACTGGATATGGAACAACAGACTGGTTCCAAATAGGGAAAGGAGTACGTCAAGGCTGTATGTTGTCACCCTGCTTATTTAACTTACTATGCAGAGTACATCATGTGAAATGTCAGGCTAGATGAAGCACAAGCTGGAATCAAGATTGCCAGGAGAAATATCAACCTCAGATATGCAGATGACACCACCCTCTTGGGGGAAAGCAAAGAGGAAGTAAAGAGCCTCTTGATGAGAGTAAAAAGTTGGCTTAAAATTCAACATTCAGAAAACTAAGACCATGGCATCCAGTCCCATCATTTCATGGCAAATAGATGGGGAAATGATGTAAACAGTGAGCGACTTTATTTTGGGGGGCTCCAAAATCACTTCAGATGGTGACTGCAGCCATGAAATTAAAAGATGCTTGCTCCTTGAAAGAAAAACTATGACCCACCTAGACAGTAATATTAAAAAGCAGAGTCATTACTTTGCCAACAAAGGTCTGTCTAGTCAAAGATATGATTTTTTCAGTAGTCATGTACGGATGTGAGAATTGGACTATAACAAAAGGTGAGTGCTGAAGAATTGATGCTTTTGAACTGTGGTGTTGGAGAAGACCCTTGAGAGTCCTTTGGACTGCAAGAAGATCCAACCAGTCCATCCTAAAGGAAATCAGTCCTGAACACTCATTGGAAGGACTGATGCTGAAGCTGAAACTCCAATACTTTGGCCACCTGGTGCAAAGAACTTACTCACTGGAAAAGACCCTGATGCTGAGAAAGATTGAAGGCGGGAGAAGGGGATGCCAGAGGATGAGATGTTTGGATGGCATCACCGACTCGATGGACATGAGTTTGAGTAAACTCCGGGAGTTGATGATGGACGGGGAAGCCTGGCGTGCTGCAGTCTGTGGGGTCACAGAGTCGGACACGGCTGAGTGACTGAACTGAACTGAATCTAGGCTGGTCTTGTGACCTTCTTTGACTCATAAAATGCAGAAGAAATAAAGTCATGGGGGTTCTAAGTCTTGGACTAGCTAGGTCTTATAGCTTCAGTTCTCACTTTCTTGTATCACCATGGGAAGAAGCCTGGTCTAGCTCACTGAAGGATCAAAGGTCACTTGGAGCAGATATGATTCATCTCACCAGAAGCCCTCTAAACTAGACAGCTGACCACTAACACCAACCACCTGTAGTATGACTGAGACCACTTTAGACAGCTGTCAGACAACTATAGCCACACACATGACCCTTAACCAGAACAGCATGAGAAACATCCAGGCCAAATCATTGGTCCACAGAATTATGAGCATGCAAAATATTTGTCATTTGAAGTCACTGAAAGTCTGGGGGAGTTTGTTACACTGCAATAGATAACTGATAGAGATGGTTTTCAAAGTCCTTAACAGGAAGTTAAACTAAGGAACTATAGAGATTCAAAACCAGGCAAACAAGGAAAAGCATACAAAATACTTCTATTGTTTCTAACCTATGGATGTTTGATACAGAATATTTTCAAAATTTAAAATTAAATTTGAGGATGCCTGGCTCTCCATGTGGATGTGATTGGTTTTGTTTGATTTGTGTTACCTGAGATAATAAAGTAAAAAATCAAATAAAATATCTGGCTCATATTCCAAAATCTAGAAGGTATTTTGGGAGTATATTTTAAGAAAATTAAATATTTATTATGCTTTATGAGAATAGTTCTAAGTCATATTTAGGAAGAGGGATCCACTAAGGAACAAACCACAGGTCCCTGCTTTATTTAGCATAGCTCTTGAGGGATTGAGGCAGATACATGAGAGATCTGTAGAACTTTGTCGCAAAATCCTCAATACACATTTCCTTCAAAATAGAGACAAATCAAGCTCAATGTATATCTCATTTCCTCTTGATTTCCCTCCTTTTTGTCCTCTCTTCTGCCCACTTCTTCTTCCTACTAATGGTCACTCTGCTGGCTCTGTGATATACTTACCTGGGTAGGCTAAACTACATTTCCCAGAACTCTTTTTGGTGCACATTTCGGAGTCACAAGTGAGACCTTTGGGGGCTTTGAAGGGTAGAAATGAAGCAGCAGTAATTTGTGGCCCACACATGTTGTTGATCTGCTGATTCAATTTGTCATGAAGCAGCAGCTGGCCTGCAACTGCTCTATCTTCCTCTGGATTCTTCTTCACTTCTTCCAACTCTTAGATCTATGACAAATGGTCATGCAGGGTACTCTTGAACCCAAGGTCAGACACAAGAATACTAGGTTCAGTTCATTGTTATGGCATTCTATCTCACAGATAAGGGCATCAGCTTACTTCTGATCTTCCCTCTTTGACTGCCTGCCCTGTAAACTTTAAGCTCCAGCCTCAGGTGCAGAGACAACACCCTTACAGAGGCTTACAGACTGCTTAACCAGTCCCTACAACTGTGTAAGCTGAGTTGCTACAACAAATCCACTGGTTCTGCCTCTCTGATTGAACTGTGACTGGTATGGTCACTTACTTTGACCATAATGATGCTGACAAGGTTATCTCCAGTCATCTCATTGGTAAGTCCTCCACATCTATGAAGAAAGGCAAAGAGCCTCCAAGAGGTTATGGATATGGCTTAGGAATTTAGAAGTGACAGATAATGAAGATAACGATGGAGTGATCTCACACACACACACACACACACACACACATATTGCACTTACAATGTATATGGTCCCAATACTAAAGATTAATTTTATTCAACCAAAAAATCTATGTGATAATTTCTATTATTTTGTCTTCCTCTGCATATTCAGGCACAGAAAGGTTACATAACTTGATAGTAAGTGAAAGATCAAGGGTTACAATTGGGCATTCCTGCTCCAGAATCTATGTACTGTGTACTCTTATGTACTATTCTATGGCTTCAAATCGACCTGCATCTAAGAGTTTTCATCCTCTTGGTACCCTGGGTTTTAGAAACATTTCATAATGGAAAGCTGCTGCTGCTGCTAAGTCGCTTCAGTCGTGTCCAACTCTGTGCAACCCTGTAGACAGCAGCCCACCAGGCTCCCCGGTCCCTGGGATTCTCCAGGCAAGAACACTGGAGTCGGTTGCCATTTCCTTCTCCAATGCCTGAAAGTGAATAGTGAAAGTGAAATTGCTCAGTCATGTCCGACTCTTCGAGACCCCATGGACTGCAGCCCAACAGGCTCCTCCATCCGTGGGATTCTCCAGGCAAGAGTGTTGGAGTGGGGTGCCACTGCTAGCTTATGACAATTCATCAGGAAACTTCAGTTCTGGTCTTAAATGCACCACTAACTAGCTGTGTAGTCTTGAACAGGTCATGCTAATTCCCTTATTGGTGAAATAATCTCAATGTTCTCTTCCTGCTCTAAAGGTTCACAACTCTAGAGTGTTAAAACTCTGATATTAGAAGACCTTTGAAGGAAAGCTGCTAGATACAATAAAATCAGGTAATAAAACCCGCCACTGTGTGTTTGACTTCCTCCTAATAGCTTTCCACCATTTCCTGCGTCAAAAATTCCTCTGTAGCTCCCTACATCATTATAATAGTAATTTTTATCCTTTGTATGTGTGAGGACCCTTGGCGTTTTCTCTTCACCCACCTTGGGTCCTCAGTGCCCACACTAGACAGTCATGTTTTGGTGAGTTCCTCACTGTTATTCATCTACTTTAATTTTCTTCAACTTATCTTGCAAATATAACTATTCCCAAGAAATAGATGTAAAAAATCAAAAGGATGACTTTTGTGCCACAGTTTTATTCTCTTTAGATTTACTATTTTTTATTATTGTTTGTTTTGTTGTTTTTTAAACTTTATATCTTGGGTAAATATTACAAAAGGTCTAATCAGGAATGTCACTTTTTAGCAAAAGTTTTCCCAAGAGTTAAAACACCAAGAGGCAGGCATCAAGTTAGTGACAGGAAAATAACACAGAGTGTAAAAGCAATTTAAAAAATTGGACAATCGATCCAAGAATAGATGCTGATTATCTTTACAGTCCAGAGTCCAAATCAGCGACCTTCAGAATTTGATCAAACCTGTACTGCGCCAATGGATATAAAATAAAATGGTACCACTGGCACTCACCAGAAAGGTTAAGGTGACACTGCACTTGGAAATGCAGCAACAGCTAAAAACAGAAGGTGACCACCTTATGAACACCAGCTGTGCTAGTTACTTTTCTTGTGCCTGAGCCTGTGTCAGCAATGGTCTTACTTTTCTAAGAAAGGGAGATGTATGCTCACATGCATGCATAATGATATTCCTGGGTATGCATTCTAGAACTTATTGCTTAACAGGAACATGGTGAAAAAGCAGCTAATGAAACCCATCCCAGGGAAGTCAACATAATTCACTCTTGGCTGTCTTCTCTAGGCAACCATGATGGGGTATTGCAAGGAACTAAGAGGATTAAACATGAACAGGCATAGTTCAATACCACCCATTCAGGCAAATCTTTCCTTATTATCCTTTCATTCTACCCCTCAGCCATGGACTGAATAACCCTCACTTCTATATTTTTCAATAATTTTGCTATTATACATATCCCTGTATCATACTAGAAATGTACTGTACATCTCTCCCTCTCCCATTAGACTGTGACTGACAGAAAGAAATGTCTCTCATTCATGGATCTGTCCTTAGGATCTAGCATGGAGCCTGACATATAAGAAGTACTCAGTAAATGGGCAATGGAATTAAATGAATCCTATCATTTTACTCTTGATATCCAAATTCAATATAGGAATCCAAGTGGAAATTTTTCCAAGTATTGTAATAGTTATCAAACATTGTATTTCTATGGAATTGATGATAACTATCTTTAACTGCATCTAAAAAAGGTATTATCTATTCTTTTAAAATATCACAAAAGGCAGTGGCAAAAGTCCCAATATGATCATGATCCCAATCAAAATTCTTCAACCCCAATGAAACAACTCTGATCTGATAAAAATGTATGAGTTGCTTTTTTTGTCACCATAATTTAAAGACAGAAAAATGGTTTTTAAGATTTACATAAACATGTGGAGGTCCAACCTCATTATGATGATTGTACCTAGAAGCCAGAGAGTTGTGAATGTTAAATATATTTTCAGAAAAAAATGCATTTTCAGAGAAGGGAAAAAAAATGAGCTCCAACAATAGCTCTAATTTAACTGGAGACATTCATTGCACAATCGCCAAAGAAGAAGATGCACTGTTGAGAACATCAGCAAACTGTCTATTCATCTGGCATATTAAAATGAAAGAGAGCTCTCTGCCCAGTGGAGCCTGGCTTCTTCACTACAGGATCTTGCTTTTGAGATCTTTGAAATTGTTATTTCAAATACAATACAACAAGATTTGCTCCTATTTAATCATGGGACTTGAAAAACTCATATAACTTTAAGTATACTTGTTGATCTGTCCAACCAAATCATGAATCTTGCCCTTGGGACCAATATCTACATTATAACAGAAAATAGACATATGTACAACCAATTATTAGTTTCCTCTGGTAATGGCATGCAAAAAGTATGTAAAATCATGGATAACTGAATATGACAAAATCACTGTATGAAAAAAAGATGTTATTAAAAAGTTAAACAATGACTCCAAATGAAAAATTAACTTTGAAAATCAAAGTTAAAAAAATTCTTTAAATCACTTTATTTTACTTCAACTCATTAAAGCATATAAATTCATTGCATATTTACTAAAGACCTACTTTGTGTCAGACAAGGGTGACCATTTCTAAGAACTACAACCAAGAAATCACACATGTTGCACATAATATACCATGTCATCTCTAAGCGTCACTGTGATCTATTCTAGTATGGAGGACTCTGTGGCTATCTACATAACACTGATTTCATCTTTCAGATATTAATATGTGGAAGTCACTGGATTGGTCAGTGTTGATCCATTTTTCAGGGACAGCAATTCTAATTTGTCTTATCTATTGAGGTCTATATCAACTCCCTTGTCCTAGTGATTGCTCAACCTATACCAAGAATAAACCTACTTAGTACATGACTTTCCTGTGGCCACAGGGACTGATTTAGGAAAGAGAATATAATCAAAGGTAGGTTCAGAAAGGGGAGGTTCCATAGGGACTTTCATGAAAGATGGTTCAGTATTTTCAGGGACTCCTCTGAGAAATGTTGGGTGATGTAGCAAGTGAATGTGAAGCTCAGATCTGCTACAACCATTTATCTACCCTGAGGGAAGCCATTTTAGAATAATAATGGCACATGAAAAAGGGCAAAGGCAATAAAATTATTAAAAAATGGAACCTGAAAATTAATCAAATTATGGGCAGAAGTCCAACCAATTTCTGGAATCCTTTGAAACTTATGATAGCTAGAGCTGAATTTTCTCTTACTTGCAGCCAAGTGTATCCTAATTATTACAACTATGATAGGAAAAAGCTGATTGCAGAGGGCCATTTCAGTAATCTGGATGAGAGATAATCAAAACACTCACTTGCATATTGGCAGAGAAAACAGAGAACAGAGGATGAGTTCAGAGGTACTTCAATAATAGAATACGTGGGTGTGACACTCCATGGGAGGAAAAGAGAGAGTAAAAAATGGACTGTAAATTTTTACTCCTGAGATATTTAGTAACCCATGATGGGCGGGTCATGGTGGAGAGATCTGACAGAATGTGGTCCACTGGAGAAGGGAATGGCAAACCACTTCAGTATTCTTGCCTTGAGAACCCCATGAACAGTATGAAAAGGCAAAATGATAGGATACTGAAAGAGAAACTCCCCAGGTCAGTAGATGCCCAATATGCTACTGGAGATCAGTGGAGAAATAATTCCAGAAAGAATGAAGGCATGGAGCCAAAGCAAAAACAATACCCAGCTGTGGCTGTGACTGGTGATAGAAGCAAGGTCCAATGCTGTAAAGAGCAATATTGCATAGGAACCTGGAATGTCAGGTCCATGAATCAAGACAAATTGGAAGTGGTCAAACAAGAGATGCCAAGAGTGAATGTCGACATTCTAGGAATCAGCAAACTGAAATGGACTGGAATGGGTGAATTTAACTCAGATGAG
>NW_011494902.1:1355651-1355774 GCF_000754665.1 Bison bison bison
GGTTCTATGAAGACCTACAAGACTTTTTGGAACTAACACCCAAAAAAGATGTCCTTTTCATTATAGGGGCCTGGAATGCAAAAGTAGGAAGTCAAGAAACACCTGGAGTAACAGGCAAATTTG
>NW_011494902.1:1355874-1356948 GCF_000754665.1 Bison bison bison
CAAGGTCCAATGCTGTAAAGAGCAATATTGCATAGGAACCTGGAATGTCAGGTCCATGAATCAAGACAAATTGGAAGTGGTCAAACAAGAGATGCCAAGAGTGAATGTCGACATTCTAGGAATCAGCAAACTGAAATGGACTGGAATGGGTGAATTTAACTCAGATGAGCATTATATCTACTACTGCAGGAAGGAATCCCTCAGAAGAAATGGAGTAGCCATCACGGTTAACAAAAGAGTCCAAAATGCAGTACTTGGATGCAATCTCAAAAACAACAGAATGATCTCTCTTCGTTTCCAAGGCAAACCATTCAATATCATAGTAATCCAAGTCTATGCCCCAACCAGTAACGCTGAAGAAGCTGAAGATGAATGGTTCTATGAAGACCTACAAGACTTTTTGGAACTAACACCCAAAAAAGATGTCCTTTTCATTATAGGGGCCTGGAATGCAAAAGTAGGAAGTCAAGAAACACCTGGAGTAACAGGCAAATTTGGCCTTGGAATACGGAATGAAGCAGGGCAAAGACTAATAGAGTTTTGCCAAGAAAATGCACCGGTCATAACAAACACCCTCTTCCAACAACACAAGAGAAGACTCTACACATGGACATCACCAGATGGTCAACACTGAAATCAGATTGATTATATTCATTGCAGCCAAAGATAGAGAAGCTCTATACAGTCAGCAAAAACAAGACCAGGAGCTGACTGTGGCTCAGACCATGAACTCCTTATTGCCAAATTCAGACTTAAATTGAAGAAAGTAGGGAAAACAACTAGACCATTCAGGTATGACCTAAATCAAATCCCTTATGATTATACAGTGGAAGTGAGAAATAGATTTAAGGGACTAGATCTGATAGATAGAGTGCCTGATGAGCTATGGAATGAGGTTCGTGACATTGTACAGGAGACAGGGATCAAGACCATTCCCATGGAAAAGAAATGCAAAAAAGCAAAATGATTGTCTGGGGAGGCCTTACAAATAGCTGTGAAAATAAGAGAAGCGAAAAGCAAAGGAGAAAAGGAAAGACATAAACATCTGAATGCAGAGTTCCAAAGAATAGCAAG
>NW_011494902.1:1357048-1357355 GCF_000754665.1 Bison bison bison
TGGTTTGGTGGGCATTTATCCTGTTCCTTTATCTGCTGAGTATTCCTCTGTCTCTTCATCTTGTTTAAATTGCTGAGTTTGGGGTGTCCTTTATGTATTTTAATTTGAAAATGTATTTTTAAATTCAGTTAATTTGTTTCTGATGGCATTCAAATTTAATTTCTCATCTTCTTGTTGCTTTCGTGTTATTTTTTGAATATGAAAAACATGAACATGATTCCAAAAGTCAAAGTACCTTAAAAAGAGCAAAGTGTTGCTTCCTTTCCTATCTCTTTGATACCACCCACACACCTCTTACAGGTCCTTT
>NW_011494902.1:1358259-1358422 GCF_000754665.1 Bison bison bison
AAAGGAGTACGTCAAGGCTGTATATTGTCACTCTGTTTATTTAACTTCTATGCAGAGTACATCATGAGAAATGCTGGACTGGAAGAAACACAAACTGGAATCAACATTGCCGGGAGAAATATCAATAACCTCAGATATGCAGATGACACCACCCTTATGGCAG
>NW_011494902.1:1358646-1363121 GCF_000754665.1 Bison bison bison
AGGATGAGATGGCTGGATGGCATCACTGACTCGATGGACGTGAGTCTGAGTGAACTCTGGGATTTGGTGATGGACAGGGAGGCCTGGTGTGCTACAGTTCATGGGGTCGCAAAGAGTCGGACATGCCTGAGTGACTGATCTGATCTGATCTGAATGCCTTGCTGTTAATCAGGAATAAGAATTCAGGCATAAGAGTTGCAGTTACGCATACTCAGTTGTGTCTGATTCTTTGCGACCACATGGACTATAGCTTGCCAGGCTCCTTGTCCATGGGATTCTCCAAGCATGAATATTACAATGGGTTGCCCTGCCCTCCTTATATCTATACATATTAAAAGCAGTCACAGAAACAAACTAAATCCAAAATAACAGGAATGTAAATAAATTGTGGTATATTCACTAATGAGTAAAATACTATACAGTGAGTTATTAACATTTCTCTGTTGGTGACTCACTTGATTGATATTTACCCCATAAAAAAGGTCTCCAACTCTATGTATTTGCAGCAAGGCTATACGTTACATGTTCATTTCAACATCATCTCTTTCTAAGTCACTAATAGACCCCTTGGCATGCTATAGTTGAGAATCATTATATAAGAGAATGTCACAGAAACCACTTCAACTTGGGGGAAAGAAAAGAAGAAACACTGTTCTGATATGATCCTAGTTTTGAAAATTACGAAAAATACAAACACACAGGAAAAAGAAAAAGGTACATACCAATATGCTTATAGTCATTAACTCTGAGTGATAGGATCTGGAGTATTTTTTCTTTGACTTCTTTACAGTTTTTCTTTTCTTTTCCTAAAATACACATGCATCAATCTTTATAATTTTAAAGGACACTCACTGTCTATGTTGAGTTTCCCAGAAGGAGATAATGAGACGAGGATGTGTATGGAAATGATTAGAAAGTATTCTACGGAGAATCCAGTAGGTGAGTAGGAAGGTGGGAATAATCAAGGAAGGAGGCAAAGCAAGGGTGTAATACTAGACAAAGTCTCATTGGAGAGAACCTGAGGTCAATCCATCAAGGTCAAGTCAGCTAGAGACTTGATTACTGGTCCTCAAGTCTTTCATTGATTAAGGGCTGCCTCTGGGAAGATGCAAATATTTCTCCTTACAGGTAGGAAAACTTGATGGCAGTCTGCCAACCAAGAGACACAGGTACTAGCTGTTACGAGCATGCATGAAAATAGCAAAGGGATTTGAGGGAATATGCATGGAAGACTGATGGCAGCTGCTAGAGATATTCATGATATGAAGTCTTTATTGTTTTATTTACAAAACTATGAACAGCTTCATTGCATGAGTATGTCCATTCCTATTAAAAATGTTTACTTTGGGTAAAAAAAACAGGACTGAATAATACTGTATTATTGGCTAGCACTGCTTACTGGGAAGGAAACTTTAAAAGTCTTACATTCTAAAATGAGTAAGTTAGAATCTAGGACCACTGGATATAAAAGCTTGATGATATCTGGGGACACTAAATATGGATTACTATTTCTTGTTATAATGACAAGACTTCTGAAGTTTGGGGAGAGGAATCTCTCTTCCTGACAGAAACATGCCAGATTGTTAAGAACCTTTGCATAAACCAATGGTGGCCTGAATTATTCAATTGGTATAAAACAGGTTAGAGAAGAATGTAAATTTTCTGGCTTCCACCAATAAATTTGGGTCTGGCATTCATTATGAGTCCCCAAAGAAAATAAACCTAGGGAGACAGAATATCAGATTTGAGAGAATCATCCAACCAAGATGCTCCCAGCACAAACTCCAATGCTTCACTGTATTTGCTAATATAAAGGGCAGACCCACTGGCACATTACATGTTGATAAGATCCTGGATTCCTGTTGTGGTTCAATATGGACTGGACCAGTCTATCTCATCCGTTAAGCTTTGAGTCAATAAGTGGATTATATACTATTATCTCCTTCTCCCAAACCAGAAAGCCCAATCACACATCTATGTAGGTAGCTGTCAAGATGGCATAATTTAAAGTGTACTGGGAAAGTCTTGTTTATCCTGAAATAGCTTCCTTCCATTGACCTCTCAGCCACAGAAAGTCAATCAATATGGCATTTCAGAAATTGAGCAAAAATGCACGGGAGTATTCAGGGATTCTTACCTCAGGGGTATGGGACTTATGAATAAACTTCAGGAGTTCTGGGATCCCATAAAATTATTTGAGAAATGTTGCATAGATACACAATGAGTGCATTTTCAAGTAAGAGAATTTAGAGCTTTCATTATATTTTCAAAGTAATCCATGACCCAAGAAAGTTTAAGGTACTCAGGGATAAGTCAGGACGGTTCTATGCCTGACAGGCTACTAACTAAACAGGTGTTCTCATACTGAAACTTTTCCCTCCATCAGTTTAAGATTCATACACATCTGACAGCCCTGCCCGGTTAAAGTTTCAGCATTCCAACAGAGGCAAATGGCTTCCTTTCAAGGATTGCTAAGGAAAATGTCCAAATGCTTCTTTTGTATCTGCTTCTTATGTATCCCTCCTATAGCTAAGAGAATATTGATAAACTGAAACAATATTCCTGGAGACAAAAGGAAGGGCAAAAAGAGATGGGAGAAAAGGAGCAAAGAAAGGAGGAAGGGAAATGAGAAGGAAAGGGATGGGAAGGGGAAGAGAGACCAAGTATTTTCATATGATAAAGTTGTCTCTATGGAGTGAACTTGAACAGAATTGACAGAAAATGGTTGTAGGAGACTCCCTATCACTTCCTTCCAGTAGTTACAACATTCAGGTTTTTGAAAGTTCATTTTTATCAATTAACTAGGGCAGGGAGCAGGGGCATTACATACATGTGTATATTCTCTTTAATATTTATGTTTCAAATTATCAAGTCATCATATTCCCCTAATGAATGATAAAATGCAATAAGGGAAGAATTTTTATAAGCTTCCTCACATGTTTAATAATGATATATGGGAAAAAAATGAACCTTTTAAAAAACACTTAACCATTTAACTTTTGATCCCAAGTCTTTTCCCCATGGCTTAGTGTATTAAAACTAAACACATCTTGACATTATAAATTAGGAAAGATGAGAATGCAGTCCACTATAATTAGAAGCCTCTAGGCATTCTAAGGATAGATAACTACAACTATTATAATGCAGTTCATTGAAAATTTTACTGAGTTTCATTCATGTACAAGTCACAGAACTGCCATTCATTAATTAGGCTTGAATTAGGATAGTCAAAATTCCAACAACTTTAGGAATCTCCAAAGACTGAAATCAGTCTTCTTTTGAAAACTCATAGCTGTTCTTCTTACATTAAAGAAGGGGAAGACAATACAACGAACTCGGTAAGAGAGGCAGTGAAAATCTGTTAAGTTCTTCTTTGGAAAGTTAGGACACCTAACCTCACACTCATCACCACTACTGACCATCGGCAGATGGTGCCAGAAGGGATTCTGTTGGCACCAGTGCTTTAAGGGCCCATTTTCACTTACTATGCATCTAATGTGCCAGACATAATCGCATAGGATTACTTCTGGGAAAAGATCAAATGGAACCACCAAAGACGGAGCCCATCGTCCCCACCCAGAAAAGACCATACCATGGATGCACTTCTAGGCTTCCAGGAGATGTTTACACTTAGAATATGTCAAATAGAAAGACATGGATTTACCATCTATAAGCGCCAGCTACATCTCTTCTTGGAGGACATGAAAATGACAATGAAACTAAGTTAACTGAAAAATTACCACACTCTAAATGTTCATCAAAAGAGTCACACAATGACGTAACATTGACAGGATATTATACAGCCATTAAAATGACAGTTATGAAAAGAATGTACTGTTGTGGTAGATTTTTATGATGAAATGTTAAATTTTAAAGAGTAACATGATTTTATACGTATTATTTTTCAAAGATATGGATGTGTAATCATGTTACATTATTGTAATTAAGGAAAATATACAAGAAAAAAGTACTATAAGAAAACAAACCAAAATGCTAACATATAATGAAGAACATGTATAAGTATTTTTAACTCTTCTTTTTCATTTATTTTATAATTATATATTATAATACATTTAAATTACTTGTATACTGCTAAATATATTAATGATGGAAACAGACATAACTTCTATATTACTTATAGTCATATATGAATTAAAATTTTAAAATACTTTCTCCTTCTCTATCTCAATTCTTCAATTGCTATGTTAAATTCAAAGTAAAAATGTTAGAAACCAAGTTGTTAAATCTGCAAACAAGACAATGGGTGAAGGTTGGCAAAGTCCAGACCTTGATCAGGACAGAGCACATCCTCAAAAATAGAGCTGCTAATACCCATCTAGCACTTCCTACCCCCAAATCAGACAGCTATTTCTGGTATAAAAGTAAGTACACCTTCTAGATAATGCACTTGGGGGGAAATCTTTCTATTATTGCCTTTTAGTACAATATCTCTGTTTTTTTTATACCAGAAATAG
>NW_011494902.1:1363221-1371594 GCF_000754665.1 Bison bison bison
CTACCCCCAAATCAGACAGCTATTTCTGGTATAAAAGTAAGTACACCTTCTAGATAATGCACTTGGGGGGAAATCTTTCTATTATTGCCTTTTAGTACAATATCTCTGTTTTTTTTTTTTTTTTTTTACTTGCCTAGGCAAGCTTCCTACCATTCTCTGGCATCTTGTCCTGATTTTCCTTTGGTAAACCACTCTTTTTTCATTCATGATCCATAGTTTTAGGTAAAGCTGCCAACTCATTATATATCAAAATATCCTGATGCTGGGAAAGACTGAAGGCAAAAGAAGGGGGACGATGGAGGATGAGATGGTTGGATGGCATCACTGACTCAATGGCCATGAGTTTGAGTAAGCTCTGGGAGATGGTGAAAGACAGGGAAGCCTGCATCCATGGGGTCGCAGAGTCAGACATGATTGAGTGACTGAACAACAACAAGCCTAGAAAATAGCACTGCAGATAATCCTATTTACTACCATTTCTATAATCTTGCCTAAGAATAAAATAACCCAAAGAGAAGCACAGCTGAGAATACAGTGCAATGATTTCTGGTGATATTATCTGAAGCCTGGATATGAGGCTTAATACCCATCATTGGACTTTTCATTTACATGAGTCAATAAATTCTGTTATCTCTTTGAACTAATTTGAACTTTGATGCTGTTGTTACAAAAGACCCCTGACTCATGTTTCTGCAGTTACCCAGCAAAGTGTACACAAATATACTTTCTGGTTAAACAAATGATTAATGATTAATATAGAACCACTATGGTTCTATATGAGGTCACCAAAATTGTCTCTGATCATTCACCACTGTTGTGATCCATTACAAACTTCTTCCTTTAGTAAATTTTTGAGCATCTTCTAAGATGCTAAATTCAGGGGAAAATACTGAATTACACAGTTATGCTACTTCATTTATCACAAATATAAACAGTATTTAAAAATGTTTTCATAAGCAAATCGTAATTGATAAAACAGAAAAGGAAGGTGTTTAGCCATCCTTATTCAATCTGGGTTTAGATTTTTCAATATACATCAACCTGAAGATATTTTTTTATTAATGGTAATTAAATATACCATAAATAGTAATTAAATAATTCAGATCTGTGATTCTCAAACTTTAGCTTGTGTGAGAATGATCTGGAGAAGCTGCTTAAAAACAAAAAAATTGCTGACCACACTACATTGCTTCTGAATCAGCAAGTCTGGGCCTGTGACTCTGCAGTTTGAACAAGTTCCTAGGTGATGCTGATACTAACTGCATTGGTCCAAGAACCGCAGTTTAAGAAATACTGATTTAGAGTAAAAAAAAAAAAAATTCTACATGTTGGTATGCTGCTGCTGCCAAGTCGCTTCAGTCATGCCCGACTCTGTGCAACCCCACAGATGGCAGCCCACCAGGCTTCACCGACTATGGGACTCTCCGGGCAAGAACCCTGGAGTGGGTATAATTGCTGGTATTTATTGAATATCTCTTAAAAATCAGGGCCCATGTTTCTTAGATGCAGGCATAATTTAGATCTGAAAATTGTGGACGTAAGGATGATGGGGTTTAAAGATGAATGGGATATAACAGAGTTTAAAGTAATCTGGGAAAAAGCTTAATTAAAATATTTCATTATGGAAATCAATCAACCTTCATTTCCAATAGATGACATGACCAGTCAGGCATTCTGCTACATCAAGGAAAAGGGAGACTTAGATGTTGCCCTGCTGCATTTATTAGCAAAGTTCACCAGGTCAAAGTAATCAAGCACATGACAAATTCCTAGGTGCCTTTCTACCTTTGCCTAACAGAACTATGTGGTTTCTCTCTGCCAGTTGGATTGGAAGCTCTTAGGAAAAACAGGTAAACATTTTAGCAAAACCTGGTTAATCTGCATTAAGTCACTAAAATAAGAATATAATCCAAACAATCTGCTGACTTCCAGGGCTTATTACTTTCTAAAAAAACTGATAATGTTCAATCCATTTAATTCAAGTAAGAGGTTCTCAGACTTAAAAATAGAAAAAAATAGAAAATATATATATATATGTGTGTGTATATATATATATATATATATATGTTATTCAGCCACAAGAAAAGGAGGAATCCTGGCATTTTTGACAACATGGATGGATTTTGAGGGCATTATGCTAAATGAAATAAGTAACACAGAGAAAGACACATCTATATGGTCTCACTTATATGTAGAATTTGGAACTAAACAAAACCTACACACACAGAAAAGAGGTCAAATTTGTGATTACCATTGTGGGGTCAGAGGGAATTGGATGAAGGTGGTCAAAGTTACAAACTTCCAGTTTTAAGATACATAAATCCTGGAAATGTAATGTACAACATGAAGACTATAGTTAACATGATATGGTATACACGAAAGTTAAGAGAATAGATTGATCCTAAGAGTTCTCATCCAAGGAAAAAAATACACATTTGTTTGTTTTTATCTATATGACATATGAAATGAGGCTTCCTAGGTGGTACCAGTAGTAAAGAATCCTCCTGCTAATGCAGGAGATGTGGGTTAGATCCCTTGGTCAGGAAGATACCCTAGAGTAGGAAATGGCAACCTACTCCACTATTCTTGCTTGGAAAATCCCATGGACAGAGAAGCCTAGTGGGCTGCAGTCTATGGGGTCACAAAGAGTCAGACATGACTATGCATGTATGCATGAATGCATGCACACATGAGATGATGGACGTTAACTTACTGTAATCACTCCATGATATATATAAGTCAAATAATTTTGCTATAAACCTTTAAGCTTAAGCAGTGCTATGGTAACTGGAAAAAATAAAATAGGTAAGAATAATTTTATAGTACCAAAGCACAATGTCCAACTGACTTTTTCTAGAATCAGCCAAATTAGTTTTATTTTCCACTGATAAACCATCACATTTACCCCATCTTCCCATTTAAGGTATAACCACTTACATATACAGTGGAATATTACTCAGCCATAAAAAGGAACATATTTGAGTCAGTCCTAATGAGGTGGATGAACTTAGAGCCTATTATACAGAGTGAAGTATGTTAGAAAGAGAAAAACAATTTATATATACGGGATCTAGAAAGAGAGTACTGATGAACGTACTTGCAGAGCAGCAGTGGACACACAGACATTGAGAACCAACTTATGGACACGGCTGTGGGGAGTGGGAGAAGGACAGGGTGGGAGGTATGGAGAGAAAAACATGGACACTTATATTACCATATGTAAAATAGACAGCCAATGGGAATTTGCTGTATGACTCAGGGAACTCAAACAGGAGCTCTGTATCAACCTACAGGGGTAAGATGGGGAAGGAGATTGGAAGGAGGTTCAAATGGGGGTGGACATGACTGATTCAGGTTGATGTTTGGTAGAAACCAATGCAATACTGTAAGGCAATTATCATTTAATTAAAAACAAGTTTAAAAAATGGTGTAACCACTGATGAAATAAGACTCTTTTATATTTTAACAACTAAGATTAGATTATGACAGAAACTTCACTATACATTACAGGTAAAATATATTCTCTGACTGGAAATCAACATGAACACAGCCCATTTTCACATACTGCATCAAAAATATATATACTTTTTAAAATGTGCCAACACTAGCTTTAAGGGTGATAAATCATGACTGGCAATAAGGATATTTATTTCTGTACAATGGAGATAACATGAATGCATAGAGCTGGAGGAAGTCTTAGAGACCATCTGTTCAAATCCCTCCTTATACAAATAGGGAAACAAGCTCCCAAAAGGGTAATTTCTTTTCAGAAGAGTTCATTTAGCTGTAAAAACTGTGTTGCTGATCAGAATGTTTCTCATTTTCCCAATGGAAAACAGTCCCTTTTCAACATATCTGCATATGATACAGGGCAGGACAGAGAGCACATATATTGGACAACAGACTCCAAGACTCAGAAAGACCCTGAGAGTCTGAAGCGATAGATTATGATGGAATGTATCCAACCAGTAAAACTCAGCTGGAGTCAACACACTGCCCAGCACTCTGGTCGAAAACAACTGTGCAAGAACAAGGTGGGGAAAAGGCATGGTACCAGCGCACAGCAAAGAGGATTCAGGGAGTGTGGACATGAGCAGGCAGACTCAGCAGGAGTTAAGTGTGACCCACACACCTGGTCTGCCATAAGAACTGTGCAGCATGCACAGAGCGGACAGAGGGACAAGATTTTACTCTGCCCATCCCCACTCAGAGGGGACCTTGAGCTATGTTGGTCGGATTCCACACTCAGAAGATACATGCATAAAAGATCAATCAGAGAGAAGGATCAGAATGGTGAAGGGATTTGAACCATAGGAGGTCCTCCCCAGTGGCTAGTGGTAAAGAATCCGCCTGCAATGTGGCAGGAGCCCTGAGTTTGATCCCTGGGTCAGGAAGATATCCTGGAGAAGGAAATGGCAGCCTATTTCAGTGTTCTTGCATGGAAAAGAAGCCTGGTGTGCTACAGTTCATGATATCACAAAAGACTTGGTCATGACTAAGTGACTAAGCAACAACAAACCTAACTGTAATCGTGTAAAGCAACAGCAGAACAAACTATGCCTATTGAGCCCAAAGAAGAAAAGTCCTGGAGGGGATGTGAGGGCTGTCCCTGGATAAGACAGATTGTTAGAGAAGAGGAATTAAATTGTTCTCTGTGGCCTCTGGGGAGAGAACTAGCATGAGTGGGTAAACCTCCTGGGAGACCAACTTCAGAGAGGTCATTCTAAAAGATGAAAGCTGCTTAAAGATCACTCATTTCAGTCACTCAGTTGTGTCTGACTCTCTGCGACCCTATGGGATGAGACCTTGAAGAGGGCTGCAAGTGGACGTGACAATGAGCTGGCCGGTTACCCCAGACACCTGGCAGGGCAAAGGCTGTGATGCTGCTCCTCAAGGGACAGGAGAAGGAAACTTTTGGATGATACACTCCCTGTAACCACATTCCTGAGGAAATCAGGGCCCTGGGAAAAGGTCTAACTGAACAGTCTCCCGCCAGTTCCACTTAAAACATGGAACGCTGAGGGGAGGACTTGCCCCTTCTGTGGGGGAGGAGGAGGGAAAGGTGACCAGAAGCACTGTCAGGGGTTTCTCTGGCTCCTTAACTTGGAGGGAAGACAGGGCAGCTGAAGAAGTAGGGCAAGGGAACTTGGGAATCAGTGGCAGCAATAAAATTGCCCAAGAAGCATATACAAGGAACTCTCAGCACTTAGGAATAACTGGAATTAATTTCCCATCATCTGGATTCCTTATGAGACATTAAGAAAGCACAGCACCTATGGTTAACATTCTTCATAGATCATTTTTCCTACAAGCTGTGTGAAAAGAACTGCCTCAGATCAGTTCAGTCACTCAGTTGTGTCCGACTCTTTGCAACCCCATGGATTGCAGCACACCAGGCCTTCCTGTCCATCACCAATTCCTGGAGTCTACCCAAACACATGTCTATTGAGTTGGTGATGCCATCCAATCACCTCATCCTCTGTCGGCCCCTTCTCCTCCTGCCCTCAGTCTTTCCCAGCATCAGGGTCTTTTCAAATGAGTCAGATCTTTGCATCAGGTGGCCAAAGTATTGGAGTTTCAGCTTCAACATCAGTCCTTCCAATGAATATTCAGGACTAATTTCCTTTAGGATGGACTGGTTGGATCTCCCTGCAGTCCAAGGGACTCTCAAGAGTCTTCTCCAACACCACAGTTCAAAAGCATCAATTCTTCAGCACTCAGCTTTCTTTATAGTCCAACTCTTTATGATCCATACATGAATACTGGAAAAACCATAGCATTGGCTAGATGGACCTTTGTTGGCAAAGTAATGTCTCTGTTTTTTAATATGCTGTCTAGGTTGGTCATAACTTTCCTTCCAAGGAGTAAGCGTCTTTTAATTTCATGGCTGCAGTCACCATCTGAAGTGATTTTGGAGTCCCCCAAAATAAAGTCAGCCACTGTTTCCACTGTTTTCCCATCTATTTGCCATGAAGTGATGGGACCAGTCCATTCTGAAGGACATGAGCCCTGGGATTTCTTTGGAAGGAATGATGCTAAAGCTGAAACTCTAGTACTTTCGCCACTTCATGTGAAGATTTGACTCATTGGAAAAGACTCTGATGCTGGGAGGGATTGGGGGCAGGAGGAGAGGGGGACTACAGAGGATGAGATGACTGGATGGCATCACTGACTTGATGGAGTGAACTCCTGAGTTGGTGATGGACAGGGAGGCCTGGAGTGCTGCGATTCATGGGGTTGTAAAGAGTCGGACACGACTGAGCAACTGAACTGAACTGATGGGACCAGATGGCATTATCTTAGTTTTCTGAATGTTAAGCTTTAAGTCAATTTTTTCACTCTCCTCTTTCACTTTCATCAAGAGGCTCTTAAGTTCTTCACTTTCTGCAATATGGTGTCATCTGCATATCTGAAGTTATTGATATTTCTTCTGGTGATCTTGATTCCAGCTTGTGCTTCCTCTAGCCCAGCGTTTCTCATGATGTACTCTGCATAGAAGTTAAATAAGAAGGGTGACCATATACAGCCAAGAAGTACTCCTTTTCCTATTTGGAACCAGTCTGTTGTTCCATGTCCAGTTCTAACTGTTGCTTCCTGACCTGCATACAGATTTCTCAAGAGGCAGGTCAGGTGGTCTGGTGTTCCCATTTCTTTCAGAATTTTCCACAGTTTATTGTGATCCGCATAGTCAAAAGCTTTGGCATAGTCAATAAAGCAGAAATAGATGTTTTTCTGGAACCCTCTTGCTTTTTTGACGGTCCAGTGGATGTTGGCAATTTGATCTCTTGTTCCTCTGCCTTTTCTAAAACCAGCTTGAATATCAGGAAGTTCACAGATCACGTATTGCTGAAGCCTTGCTTGGGGAATTTTGAGCATTATTTTACTGGCATGTGAGATGAGTGTTAACTGTGCAGTTGTTTAAGCATTCTTTGGCCTTGCCTTTCTTAGGGACTGGAATGAAAACTGACCTTTTCCAGTCCAGTGGCCACTGCTGAGTTTTCCAAATTAGCCGGCAAATTGAGTGCAGCACTTTCACAGCATCATCTTTTAGGATTTGAAATAGGTCAACTGGAATCCCATCACCTCCACTAACTTTGTTCATAGTGATGCTTCCTAAAGCCCATTTGACTTCACATTCCAGGATGTCTGGCTCTAGGCCAGTGATCACAACATCCTGAATATCTGGGCCATGAAGATCTTTTTTGTATAGTTCTTCTGTGTATTCTTGCAACCTCTTCTTAATATCTTCTGCTTCTGTTAGGTCCATACCATTTCTGTCCTTTATTGAGCCCATCTTTGCATGAAATGTTCCCTTGGTATCTCTAATTTTCTTAAAGAGATCTCTAGTCTTTCACATCCTATTGTTTTCCTCTATTTCTTTAAACTGATCACTGAGGAAGGCTTTCTTATCCCTCTGTGCTATTCTTTGGAACTCTGCATTCAAATGGGTATATCTTTCCTTTTCTCCTTTGCTTTTTGCTTCTCTTATTTTCACAGCTATTTGTAAGGCCTCTCCAGACAGCCATTTTGCTTTTCTGCATTTCTTTTTCTTGGGGATGGTCTTGATCCTTGTCTCCTGTACAATTCATGAAACTCCATCCATAGTTCATCAAACGCTCTATCAGATCTAGTCCCTTAAACCTATTTCTCACTTCCACTGTATAATCATACGGGATTTGATTTAGGTCATACCTGAATGGTCTAGTGGTTTTCCCTACTTTCTTCAATTTAAGTCTGAATTTGGCAATACAGAATTCATGATCTGAGCCACATTCAGCTCCCGGTCTTGTTTTTGCTGACTGTATAGAGCTTCTCCATCTTCGCCTGCAAAGAATATAATCAGCCTGATTTCAGTATTGGCCATCTGGTGATGTCCATGTGTAGAGTCTTCTCTTGTGTTGTTGGAAGAGGGTGTTTGCTATGACCAGTGCATTCTCTTGGCAAAACTCTATTAATGCTATTAAATTTTTCCCTGCTTCATTTTGTACTCCAAGGCCAAATTTGCCTGTTACTCCAGGTGCTTTTTGACTTCCTACTTTTGCATTCCAGTCCCCTACAATGAAAAGGACATCTTTTTTGAGTGTTAGTTCTAAAAGGTCTTGTAGGTCTTTATAGAACCGTTCAACTTCAGCTTCTTCAGCATTACTGGTCAGGGCATAGACTTGGATTACCATGATGTTGAATGGTTTGCCTTGGAAATGAATACAGATCATTCTGTCATTTTTGAGATTGCATTCCAAGTACTGTATTTCAACCCTTTTGTTGACTATGAGGGCTACTCCATTTCTTCTAAGGGATTCTTGCCCACAGTAGTAGATATAATGGTCATCTGAGTTAAATTCACCCATCCCAGTCCATTTTAGTTCACTGATT
>NW_011494902.1:1371694-1374619 GCF_000754665.1 Bison bison bison
TCTAAGGGATTCTTGCCCACAGTAGTAGATATAATGGTCATCTGAGTTAAATTCACCCATCCCAGTCCATTTTAGTTCACTGATTCCTAAAATGTCGACATTGACTCTTGCCATGTCATTTGACCACTTCCAATTTGCCTTGATTCATAGACCTTACATTCCAGGTTCCTATGCAATATTGTTCTTTACAGCATCGGACCTTGCTTCCATCAGCAGTCATACCCACAACTGGGTGCTGTTTTTGCTTTGGCTTTGACTCTTCATTCTGTCTGGAGTTATTTTTCCACTGATCTCCAGTAGCATATTCGGCACCAATGACCCGGGGAGTTCATCTTTCAGTGTCCTATCTTTTCCCTTTTTATACTGTTCATGGGGTTCTCAAAGCAAGAATCAGTCCTTAATACTCATTGGAAGGACTGATGTTGAAGGTGAAACTCCATACTTTGGCCACCTAATGCAAAGAGCTGTCTCATTTGAAAAGACCTTGATGCTGGGAAAGACTGAAGGTGTGAGGAGACGGGGACGACAGAGGATGAGATGGTTGGATGGTATCACCAACTCAACTGACATGAGTTTAAATTGGTGATAGACAGGGAAGCTTGGCGTGCTGCAGTCCACAGGGTCGCAAAGTGCTGGACATGACTGCGCTACTGAACTGAACTGAATTGGTGGGAGAGACTGACTGAGGGGGAAACTGGGTCTTGTTCTGGTACACGGGACCATCAGTAAATCTTTAATCCAATTTTCTCTTGATGGGTGGAGCTGTGTTCCTTCCCTGCTATTTACCTGGGGCCAAACTATGGTGGAGGTAATGAAGATAATGGTGACCTCCTTCAAAAGATCCCATGCATGTACTGCTACACTCAGTGCCCCCAACCCTGCAGCAGGCCACCACTGATCTATGCCTCTGCTGGAGACTCCTGGACACTCATAGGCAAGTCTGGGTCAGTCTCGTGTGAGGTCACTGCTCCTTTCTCCTGGGTCGTGGTGCACAAGGTTCTGTCTGCCTCAGTCTCACTTAAAAAGAATAACTCTAAAGATTCTGCTGTTCAGTTTAGGAAGAAAGAAAACAGGGAGTCTTATTGTGCCATATCCAACCCTAGCATTTAAAAATACTACTTTTACATTTAATCCATTTGCATATGTATTACTATACCCATGGTATGGGTGTGGAACTGAATCTCTAAAGTATTAGAGAATTGCCCCAGAGTTAGTGACAGGAGAAGGATTTGAACCCAGGAATAAAGAGTTCAGTTTCTGCTTATTTCTATAATGCTGCTTCAGCATTAGGAACATTTCAAAGTTCAGAAAATTACAGAACCCAAAACCATAAGCTCTCTTTACTTCCCTGGCTAACAGGTATTAAAGAGGAGAAAACAGGCCCAAAATGGAGTCACCGGGCTTGGCAGAAATTGAGACTCAATACTTAACCTAACTGCCGTTTCAGCCTTTCTCAGGAATGTAATCTTTAATCAGTCAACTTGGAATTACCTGTTCAGCACTAGTGAGATAATCTGCCCAACAGACCCACAGACTCCTTCCAGTCCCCTTAGGAAGGCAACCTTGCCTGAAACAATGCATTTTTTTTTTTGCTAATAGTTTCCCCTTACAGCTCCCTTTCCACCTCTAAAACCCCTTCCTCTTTTCCACAGCTCAGCAGAGCTCCCTTCTGTTGCTGGATGGGATGCTGACCAATTCATGAATCACCAAAGTCAATTTGATCTTTAAATCTATTCAACTGAATTTTTGTTTTTCTTAATATAGGTAAAGGCATGTCCTACTTGCTTCTATCAGAAAATCCATCGTCATGTAATAGTTATCCTAAGAGATTTGAATTTTAATATTAGACTCTTAGAGTTGGCGGGGGTGGGGGGAGCTAAAATACAGGAAATTAGTGAAATGGGCGAGTTACTGAAGAAGTTGGAGTTGCCAAGGGAAAGGAGGGGAGGCTGACCCTGGGATCTCTCCTCAGACTGCTTGGTAATCAATTTCCAAGTTTGCTTCTGTGAAAGGAGCTGGGGGTGAGGTTCTCAGCAAGATATTCTCTAAGAAACGGCCTAATCTCTGGCAGGTAAGTGACCTCCTAAGGCATCCAGAGGAAATGGGGCAACAGATACCATTTCCAGAGTCTTCGGGGTGAACACCCACGTTTTAATTCAGCAATAATGAGTAATGATGATGTTTTGCTGGTCTTTGGAATTTATAATGACCCTGCAGAGGACATCTGCCCTTAAAATACCATCAATCTTTCTGTGGGTACTGGCTAAGCTCTCACTGCCTCCCACCTCCTCAAAACATCTCTAATTTCTCTGGGTCAAAAGTGACAAGGAAATGAAAGCTGTAAAAAGTGAGTCAGTAGCTTCAATTCATGATTGCTTTATCACCTTCAGAAGTTCATATATGAGGCCAAATTATCACAGGATTCATTTTAGAAAAGTGGTAGTTAAAAAGGATTGATCAAAACAGACAAAGTAAATTCAGTGGTGTTTTCCACACATACAATAAAAATTCAGTTTCACAGGGGGCATGTTGGTTACCTCTACTCATAGGATCAGAGCAGGGTTTTTGTCATATGCTTAAGGTGAATTCAAATAGAGGTAGCAATCCATATAGTAAAAGAAAATTAAACATTCTGTGACATAAAAATCAAAATGGGAGAAGACTCTTGAGAGTCCCTTGGACTGCAAGGAGATCCAACCAGTCCATTCTGAAGGAGATCAGCCCTGGGATTTCTTTGGAAGGAATGATGCTAAAGCTGAAACTCCAGTACTTTGGCCACCTCATGCGAAGAGTTGACTCATTGGAAAAGACTCTGATGCTGGGAGGGATTGGGGGCAGGAGGAGAAGGGGATGACAGAGGATGAGATGGCTGGATGGCATCACTGACTTGATGGACGTGAGTCTGAGTGAACTCCGGGGGTTGGT
>NW_011494902.1:1375069-1378563 GCF_000754665.1 Bison bison bison
AAAACAAATTAGTTCTGTGACTATTTATCTTGGTATACCATCCCTTTAGCTAGGGCCCCTCTTCTTGTTATAAACCTTTTGTATTCATATGCAGAGTGTTCTGCCTGGGTGATTTAAGCAAATGCTACAATTCAACACAGTCAGTTCTGTTCAATAGAAATTCGAGGTGAAACTGTACTTCCTTGTCTTACCCTCTGGGAACCCGCACTTTAGAGAGGGATGACAGGATACTAGTTTTTCTTTTTGTGGGGGGGGGGGGGGAAGGGAACTTAAATCCCAAATAAAAGAAATGCAGATTTACAGAATCACATTATGGGGGCTATATAAAGTGCATTTTTCACCAGTTTCAACTGCTCCCTATCCCGGATTGCCAATGCACTGTCTTGTGAGAATATCTTCTTATTCTTCAGGAGGGATTACTATGTTACTAGCCTCAGTGCTGAAATATATATAAACTTGCTACTGAAAGTGAAATCACCCTGACCTGGGATACACAGGATCTTCCAAAATCTTTCTCTAATACACTGGCATCCTTATAGCATCCTCAATGAATGCCCATGGGATACAGGGAAGGGAGGGGAACAGTGACAAGTGCCTGTGGGCAGACTTGGATAATGGTAGAACCACCATAGTAATGACTTAGTTATTTTTATACCAAAACAGCTCCCACTTTATTTTTATATCCTATAGACACTTTCTCTATATTTTTTCTGATGCAACCATGCATGTGAGGCTTCCAAAAAATAAGTGGGTCCTCTTTATGAATGGCTGGTTTAGAAGGTTAGTTTGGTTTTCTGTAGGTTTGTAGCTCATTGCAACAAGATTCGTCTCAGCTGGTTCTGGGCAGAGAGCAGCTGGCAGCAGGTAACCAAATAACTGCAGAGAGAAGTTAAAAGGGACGGTTGCCTGCTGAAACAGCAGAAGAATTGCTTTAAGGACTCCCTGAAGCACAGCCTCCAGTAGCAAAGGGGCATAAGCAGCGAGGCAGAGAAACT
The DNA here is from genome assembly GCF_000754665.1 of Bison bison bison. Classification (NCBI taxonomy): domain Eukaryota; kingdom Metazoa; phylum Chordata; class Mammalia; order Artiodactyla; family Bovidae; genus Bison; species Bison bison. The sequence continues at coordinate 1,376,065 of NW_011494902.1, forward strand.
ACGCAACTGACAGCCCCGCTGATGAGCAACTGGAGAAAAGGTAAACTGGCTATTTAGAGTAAAGGTTTGGGGAGCAAATTTGAGCCTAGGAGATGGGAGTCAGAAATAGTGATGGGGTCTCTGGACAGCTTCAAAGGACAGGCTGTGTGGCAGAAGAGACCCATTCTCCAGATGCTCCATGCAAATTCCAAGACGAAAGGCACCAACACAGAGGTGTATCTTGATCTCCTGACCAGTTGGAATTTGGTCTCTTGGAAGCTGTGGCTTTCGAAATGACTGCAGACCCAGGTTCAGCATTTGGGCCCTCCCACCTCTTCCCCACACCTCCACCTTGGCAGGTGGATAGCAATCCCTGGGCACAAATAAATCAAGTTTAGAGCCACTGTCTGATTCATTATAACCAATCCATTATGTGTAAGGAAAAGAAAATTCCAGTGGATGAGGAAAGGCCTATGTCACACTGAATCTTTGGTGTCCTGATTCAGAAAAACAAGAAAACAGAAAAATCAGAATAAAGAAACATGGAAAAACATGAAGATTCCCTAAAAAAAATAAATAAATAAAATAAAATAAAAATTGAGTTGCCATATTATCCAGCAATCTCACTCGTGGGCAAATATCTGGAAAAATATGAAAACTCTAATTTGAAAAGATACATGCATTCCAGTGCTCACAGCAGCGCTATTTACAATATCCAAGACATGGAAGTAACCTAAATGTCCATCAGCAGATGAATAGATGAAGAAGGTGTGGTTATGTATCCACAATGGAATATTACTCAGCCATAAAAAGAATGAAATTATGCCATTTGCAGCAAAATGGATGGACCTAGAGATTATCATACTAAGTAAAATAAGTCAGACAGAGAAATCTAAATATCATGATATCTGGTATACGTGGAATATAAAAAATGATACAAATGAACTTATTTACAAAATGGAAACAGAGTCACAGACACAGAAAACAATCTTATGGTTGTCAAAGGGGAGGGGTGGGAAGGAATACCTTAAGTTTGGGATTAATATATACACACTGCTATATACAAAATGAATAACAGAGTCTTACTGTACAGCACATACACATGACTTTATATAAATAACAAGGCCCTACTGTATAGTGCAGGGAGCCACATGAATATCTTATAATAATCTATAATGGAGAAGAATCTGAAATATATATGTGTATATATATATATATACACACATATGATTGAATCAATTGGCTGAAACTAATGCAACATTGTAAATCAACTATACTTCAATAAAAAGTAAAGTTAAAAAACAAAACAAAACATGGTGAGAAGGAAAGACAAGAGATTCCCTCCCCCTTTGAATCACTCCCGGGATGAGAAGATACAAAGAAACTGGTGAGGAAGTGAAATATGAGAATCAGTGATAAAGGAAACAGCCCAGAAGTCTGGAAGCACAATATCTCAGGGCCCTCAGGTCACCTGCGTGACTCACTAAAACAGTGTCCACTCTCAGACGCCCCTGCAGCCTAGGGTAGAGGGAGGCTGGTATGTACAACACAGACCACGTATGTGTGTGTCTGGGTATCTACTCATTTGTCTGCAAATCAGTGAAGAATATACGGGTACCAGGGTGATGGTAGAGGAGGAAGAACAAAGAATTCTTTTCTAGCTCTTTGAAAACTGTCATAACAGGTAAAAGAAATTCATATTTTTTAACAAACCAAACTTGAATCTGTTCATTAAATACATACTCCTAGAGTGCACCTTACTAGAAATACTTCTGAAAAATTCTTTTTTGAAAATTGTGAGCTGAGCTACTAATAATTTAAGATCCTATATAAGATTATCAGATATGTCTCTTTTAATATTTGCCCCCCAAAATGTATTGCCAGTGAATTTACCAAATTTACATCTGGCTGGCAACAAGAGGTTGTAATATTATATCATTTTTATAATTATAATATCATTATTTTATAATTATAATAGCATTATTTTAGTGAATATATACTTATTAAATCTGTTATAATAATTATGTGATTATCATAATAATAATTACTTGATAATGAGCATGGTTTAGATTTTTTTGATGATCCATAAAGGGCTTATGCCCTTGCCGTGAAACCCTCGGGATCAGGTCTTGGGCACTGAGAACTGGGAAAGACCATAAATGGGGTCTGCACTCAAGAATTTACATTCATCTCAGGAAACAGGCAGACACTGCTTTGGGAGGAGAAAAACCTGTTTGTTTGCTTATTCGTCTCTCTCATAAAACAAGACTGCAGGGAGATTTTTGGTTACTTGGATTTCTGAGGAAAGCATTTTATCATATGGACTTCGAAACAGCAGCACGTCATATGGTTTGCCTGTGGTTGCTTCTCATTTTAAGCTGGAATTACTTAGAGTTCTTCTTCCAAGTTACTATGCTATAAGGGAGGCAGTCACCTCTAAACGAATTCACAATCATCTTGGTATTTTATGAGATTACCAAAGCCAATTTGACTTTGGCTCTAGGCATATAAAAAGCAATA
>NW_011494902.1:1378663-1388104 GCF_000754665.1 Bison bison bison
AAAGATGTCACAGGAAAAGATGCTTTTCCTGTTTCTAAGAAAGCCCCCATGGGTATGACTACCAATGAGACACAAGTAAAGGAAAAGACTCTGCCTTGAGAAAAAAAGATGCAAAATTTCCAAACAGGTATTGTACCCTTGTGTATTTTAAAAGCATTTCCTTTTTCTTTGCTATGTTGAGATCTTGTCTGTCCAAATCAACAGGCACATTTTACAAGCTGTATCTTTAAGAGCACATCAGAAAGTTAACTTTCTAGAAAAGCCCAGTCCCCTATATTAGTTGAATACTTGCCAACATTGAACACTGAAGAGGTCAAGCCTACCCTGGGTGACTGTAACTAATGGGCTCCAATTAGAAAACCAGGGATGCAATTAAGCATCATGCTGAGGACAGTTATATTTAGAAAGTTAAATTCACAAATAAAAACAAAGATATTTTTAGATAGTTCTGAAATAGGACTAATTGCCCAAGTCAATACTGCAGAGAGATTTTTTTTACATCCAGGACAGTTTGTATTTATAATCTCTCCTCCCACATTCAAATTTTAAATTCCCTGATCCGCTCACAGAGTACTTGATCACAATGCTTTGGTTATAGACTAAAACTGTATATTTCCCATTCCCAAAGTAGAAAGCCCCTAGGGTTGGGGCTGATTTGAATACTAATTAATTAGGTCACCCTCAAAAGACTGTCATCAGAAATCAGAGTAAGTGGATTTCTTACAACACTATTGCAGTCAAGAAATTAAAAGACGCTTACTCCTTGGAAGGAAAGTTATGACCAACCTAGATAGCATATTCAAAAGCAGAGACATTACTTTGCCAACAAAGGTCTGTCTAGTCAAGGCTATGGTTTTTCCAGTAGTAATGTATGGATGTGAGAGTTGGACTGTGAAGAAAGCTGAGCGTCGAAGAATTGATACTTTTGAACTGTGGTGTTGGAGAAGATTCCTCAGAATCCCTTGGACTGCAAGAAGATCCAACCAGTCCATCCTAAAGGAGATCAGTCCTGGGTGTTCATTGGAAGGACTGATGCTAAAGCTGAAACTCCAATACTTTGGCCACCTCATGTGAAGAGTGGCTCATTTGAAAAGATCCTGATGCTGGAAAGATTGAGGGCTGGAGGAGAAGGGGACAACAGAGGATGAGATGGCTGGATGGCATCACCGACTCGATGGACACGAGTTTGAGTGAACTCCAGGAGTTGGTGATGGACAGGGAGGCCTGGCGTGCTGCGATTCATGGGGTTGCAAAGAGTCGGACACAACTGAGTGACTGAACTGAACTGACTGATATTACTGACTCAGCACATAAAGGCAATACCTATATAACAAGGGCATTTTTCTGGACCTCATTCTGGAACTACAGCTTTTCTTTTCCCCCAAGGCTGTGTAACATTTTCTCCTGGAAAACTATTAGAGTTTATAGAATTCTGTGAGTCTGTAACTGGGAACTGGTTCTGTTCATCAATCAATTTTTTGAATCACATATTGTAATTTTTATTCATGACACTTAAGTAAGTTATTGAAAAGCACTACATCTAGAATAACTCAGAAACCCACAATGAAAAAAGAACCAAGATTTGGGGTTTTGTTTTCCAATTATACTCGTGACATACCAGGCTTAATCATACTTTGCATAGATAGGATTAAAATGCCTAATTGGTTATGACTAAGCAAACTGAGGCCTTTTGATTAATCAAGCCACCCAGCTTTCAGTTTCTGACATCAAAATTTATACCCTTCATGAAAAAAAACAAGGCCACGGCTACATAATATTAAACCAACACACAATTAACAACACTTTGTTCTAATTACCTCTGGGCACAATTAATGTTGGCCCAGTGGTTCATTTTTCTTCTTTGAGAGCTCTTAGAATATTTATGGAGATTAGGCTTTGATGCATTGTCTTTCTCTAAGATTTGGGGTTTTCTTACCAGCTCCTAAATCTGAGCAGGGCAAAGTACCATATTTATGGAGATTAATTCCTGACATATTGGCTTTTTCTAACATCTGAGGCGCTTCTAACACATTTCCAGTCAAATCAGGCCCTGGCCAGGCAATGAAGTCACAGGTCCCCTTAACACTGTAACTTAACTAACTCACACTGAGGATTTTTTTTTTTTTTTCTTTCCCCTCAGCAGTGAGTCATAACTGATGAAAGGTTATGTCTTGATTAAACAAGCTTCCAGGAGTTGGAAGGCCAAAAGGGCTGCTGTAAAACAGCGATGTAGATGCTAACAGAACCCAAAGTAAGAGGACAGCCCTGCTGCCTACTATCGGGAAGCTAAAATTGCAGACAAGTTCATTTCCTCCACATCTGTACTGAAAAGACAGCAGCAAGACAACGCACACAGATCAAAGGCTTTGGTGATTGGTACCACTTTAATTTATGGAAGGCACACCTTTTTTCCACACTCTAAAAGAGTCGGTGTGGGCATAAACTTTAAAGTCATAAATATTCTCTCCGTGACCCAGGTCTGTTTTGCACCCTCACTTGGTGTGTTTCTTTGGCTGTTTCATTTTATGATCTAAAGATGGGCTGAGCCACCCGAGGAGCTGCAGCTCCAAGACACTGGGGAAATTCTAGGGGCTGTTTATCTCTAAAGAGATTAGAGGTTTGATTAGACGCTCCATGAATTTTTTAAATAAACACTGTTAGCTTTTAATACACATGTGTGGAATAGATGAGTGGCTCCATGCACTGGCAATGCCAGGACAGGCCCAGCTTTCCAGTTTAATTTCTGGAAGAATGTACCCAGGCTCTAGGCAGGCCCGCATCCTGATGGCTGCTTGAAGCTGTTTCAGACTTTTCTGCTTTTGTCCAGTCAACTCCCTCTGATGTAGGAGACAGATGGGTTCCGGGTTAGACGTTTACAACTGGCCTCCTGTTTACATGTCACGGAGCACAAAGAAGTGGGCTTCAGGTTGGATACTTAGAACTGTAAGCATTTTCTGAGATAGGAGATAGGTGAGCTCCAGTTAAGGCATTTACAACCAGCTTTCTATTTGCCATCCAAGATGGAAGTAACAGAAACAGGGTAAATACCCAGTGTTTGTCTCTTGTAAACACCTCAAGGTAAGAGTCATGGCAGTAGTCAAGGCAATTAGTCAAGGTAAGGACAAAGAGGGGCAAAATCCTATTTGAGTAAAGGATTAAGGGATCTCCCTCTTCCCTCTTTTGGGACAAGGGAGACATTACACCAGCCAGAAAGGCTCCTTGTGGGTCAAAAGTCATGGGATAACACCAGACCACACTGAGTCTTGCTCCTCCCAGAAGCCTTCACTTAGAGATCCCTCTTGACTGAGGGGTGCGTGCACACTCCAGGGGATGGTTCCAGGGTAGGTCAGGTATGGAAAAAGAAACCAGATGATTGGCCTGAAAGAAGACAGAAGACCTGGAAGAACTGGCCTCTGTAAATGAATTAACCACCTCTTTGCCATGCTCCTCCTCACTAGGTGGGATGCCCATAGCCTTGCTCTCCAGGTGTGCTTTTCTGCCCGCTTCTGTCTTAACTAAACAAAGCATTTCTCTGTGTGCTCTCCCACTTGCTGTTGTGCTATGTCTCTAATAGTGAACTTTGTACCTGTATTTATAGTTTCTTCTTCCGTGATAAACACATTTTTCACTGGGGGCAAAGGTCCAGGGAAAATAGCTTTTTAGCCTCTAGCCCTTGCTGGTCTGGTGGCTAGGATTTCTGGTTCTCATGCAGGCTACCCAGGTTCAATTCCTGGGCAGGGAATTAAGATCTCACTTCACACCACTGCTCACTGGTGACTTGCCAAGATCACCTCTGCCTTTCCTTGAACTGTTTGCCTAGAAGATGAATACAACGCCTCAAAGATTCAGTTCAAATGGCACTTTCTTATCTGCTGGTCTTCTCACAAAAGAATCCAATTACATCCTTCTATTTTGGTGTTCTATTGATCTTGGACATACTTTAAAAAACTTTTTTATAAATGTTTATTTTTTGTTATTTAAATTAGCATATTTGTGTCTTCCTTCCACCAATGTGTCTCCAGGGCAGAGAAAATGCTGCATGGATCTTTGTAACTCCAGCAGCAAGTAACAGTCTAGGCCTAGAGATGTCAAAGAAGGGAGAGAAGGAGAAGTAGAGAAGAGAGAGAGAGTGAAACAGAGATAGAGAAGGGGAGAGAGATAAGAGAAAAAGAAAGAAGACACCACAGAAGACAAAGAAAAGACAATACCCAAGTAGGAACCTACCTTTCTCAGTGGTATTCAAGCAATTCTGACATTTAAATAACTAAACCCCAAGAACTTTCCCAAATGTTAGAAATAATGGGACTGTCAGTTGTGATGTTCCCCCCTCCAATTTTCAGTATGTCCTCTTCTGGAGTCTGAGAGTTTGGATGGAATTACCAGGAAAGAGAAACAAGCTTTCAGTGGTTTGCTGATGCAGTGAGAGACAAGCCTGGAAGCTTCCAATTGCCCTCTTTGCCAGTGAATGGAGACAGCCCGCCTAAGAATGAAACCAACTCTTAGGAGAGTGGGGCTGAGAGATGGAAAAAGCTCCCTGACACGGTCTGAACCCCTGCACTAATCCATGCCTTCATCCACTGTTACCCCTCAGTTTCTAGCTATAGTCTCCCTGTGAAGTCCGTTTGAGCAGGGCCACTATGACGTACAACTGTAAGAGCAATCACAGAGTGCCTTGAAAGAACAGCAGGACTGGCTGCATTGTAGCTTTCCCGAGAACTGAGATCTCTGAAACTGTCCCAGCTATGTCGCTGGATCCAATGCTGAGCAACGTGGTGGCTCCTGGAGGCTGGGTTGGGTGCTTGTCCTAGCTGCTGCCCCATCAGAGCCATTTCTGGGGTTCTTAACTTTGGGGAGCCACTGCTTCATTTAAACAGATATGAAGAAATCGAGCCGCATAACTTTTTGAAAAGAATAGTCATATGGTAAGTATTCTATTAAAATATGTGTGTAAAAAGGCTTGTTGTGCCAGGACACCCATTATCTCATTATAATAAAGAAAAAGTATCAACAACCTAAGCAGCCAATGAAAGTCATTAAATAAATGATACTCAGCATCCATTCGATAAATTTCTGCTAGCCATCAAGACATATTTTAAGGAATGATGGATCACGTGGGGGATATTTTTGATATACTATAGAAAGAGCAAGCTACTATCTGTATAAAGTAACATTTATGCTTTTTAAACTTTATTGGCACCACTGACTCAATGGACATGAATTTGAGCAAACTCTACGAGATAGTGAAGGACAGGGAAGCCTGGCATGCTGCAGTCCATGGGTTCGCAAAGAGCCGGACACGACTGAGTGAGTGAACAACAACTTGATTAAGTACAACAGATGAAAAAAAATGACTGAAAATATACATGCCAAAATGTCAACAGCATATATTTCTGATGGGTGTAATTATTATTTACCTATTTCCTTATCATGGTGGCTCAGATGGTAAAGAATCTGCCTGCAATGTGGGGGACTTGGGTTCAATCCCCGGGTCTGGAAGATTCCCTGGAGAAGGGAATAGCGACCTACTCCAGTGTTCTTGCCTGGAGAATTCTGTGGACAGAAGAGCCTGGGGGGGCTACAATCCATGTGGTCTCAAAGAGTCAGACGCAACAGAAGCGACTAACGCTTTCACTTTTCATTATTTCCTTTTATTTTCCTAATTTTCTATAATGTGACTACTGACTATTTTTATAATCAGAAATCTGTTAGTACAAAGTTACATACTGACATAGGAAGGAATTTTTTTTTAAACTTCAAGCCCCTTTACCAAAGAGGAGTTTTTATCTCTAATCCTGGTTCATTGATTGTTGCTAAATGACCCACAGTTGTATAGGAATTAATCAGGAGAAAGATATACACCATGTACCGTAAGACAGGTATGTCTGGAGCTACCTGTCACCAGGCTGTCATAGAAACTAAAGATTAAAAGGAAACAGTTAAGGATTTCTACTCAGACAACCACCAGTATGCTGCTTCATAACTTGTAAAATTTCTTTTTACATTGTCTTAGGATAAGAGAAGATGGACTTCTCAGGTGGTACTGTGGTAAAGAACCTGCCTGCCCATGCAGGAGACAGAAGAGATGCACGTTGGATCCCTGGGTCAGGAAGATCCCCTGGAGAAGGAAATGGCAACCCACTCCAGTATTCTTGCCTAGAGAATCCTATGGACAGAGGAGCCTGGAGGGCTACAGTCCATAGGGACACAGAGTCGGACACGTCTGAAGTGACTTAGCATGCATGAAGGAGAGGACAAAAATGAGGGGAATAAGAAGGTAAGAACTTGAAGTCAATCAGGAATGCCATGCAGCAGATTGTTTCTCATCAGCAAAGAGCCAAAGTCAGACCTAGGTGTTTCAAACCCACAGCCATGGCAGGGGAGCCATCAAAGGCCACTGCGGGGCACCTTGATTATAAACTTTCCTTAGGTTCAAAAGCTCTCTGGCAATGGGCACATATGGGAAGGGCTTCTGCATTTGAGTCTGAAGATTTAGGAAAAATACTACTCAAGATGGGGTACTGAGTAGTACTGGGAACAAAGAAAGGTTAGATTGAAAAGTGGTTGAAACCAATGAGTTTGGTACTGAACTGGACCTAAGGTGTTTCAAGAGCTTTCAGTGTTATTCTAAAAGCTGTATTGGTGGTTCTCAATTCTGGTTGTGCATCTGAAACACCCTCAGGGTTTTATAAAAACCCAGATATTTAGCCTCCATCAATGGCACCCCACTCCAGTACTCTTGCCTGGAAAATCCCGTGGATGGAGGAGCCTGGTGGGCTGCGGTCCATGGGGTCGCGGAGAGTTGGACACAACTGAGTGACTTCACTTTCACTTTCACTTCACTTAGACTTAAAGACTTGGAATTTCCTGGGTTGTCTCATAGGCGTCTGGTTTTTCAGAAGCTCTGTTCCTGCATGCAATTCATCCCTCTTATGCTTGCAGATGTCATTGCTACATTTATATAGGAGTGAATTATATCTCTCACTCCTAACTCATGGATTTTGCCCTTTCTACTGGATGGTTCCCAATGGCGCATCAGCATGCCCTAACATCTCTTGTCTTTTTAAAAGAGTTCCTCTTATACAATGTCTCTCTCCAGCTATGACTCTCACCCATATTGGCTTGACTTCACCAGAAACCTTAGAAGAGCTATCTATCTCCATGATGTCTCCATGTCTTTACCTGCCTACCAACTCAATCAGAAACTGTTGTTACTAGGCTTTTAGCTAACCCATCCCTTGCCAGAGCCAGAGAGGATTTCTGTGTTTCCTCTCTCTTATTCTCCCCTCAGCATTTGACGAGGTTGTCCTTGAAACACATTCTTCCTCAGGCATCTATGACACCTCATCGTTCTGATTTTTCTCCCAGCTCACTAGCTACTGTTTCCTGGTCTCATTTGCTGTCTCTTCTTCCTCTGCTGGACCACTAATAGAGAGGTGCCCCAGGGCTCTGTCCTCTGCCTCCTTAAGGTCCACCTTCATGGCCTTATTAAGTTCCACAATGTAGAATGTCATCTATATTCTGATGACACTCAAATCTATATATCTAGCCCTGACCTTGGCCTTGGATAGCCAATTGCCTATTGAACATCATCACTTGAATGCTTAATAGGCATCTCAATTCGATGTGGACATAGTAAATTGATGATGGTACATTTCTTTTCCCAAGTCACCTCTTCCCCAAGCCTTGCCTCTCTCAGAAATCTGGAACACCCCACGTTCAGTTACGAAGATCAAAAGCCTAAAAGTCATCCTTGTGTCTCATTTTCTCTATATTCCACATCCAATACTTCAGTAATTCCAGTAGGCTTTACTTTTAAAATATTTTCTTATTTGACTATTTCTTGCCAGCATAGCATAGAGAAATTACACAACTGGAAATCAAATTCTCACACTTAATCTGATCTTGGGTAAGTTACCCAGCTCGCCTGGAACTCCAGTTTCATTATCTGTAAAATGGGGATACTAATCATATACATCTCACTCCACAGGGTTGCTATGAAGATTACAATAGTGTATATGTGTACATGTGTGAAAATCATTACAAATCCCCACTAGTGCACTGATATTACTGTATAGTTTTATTGTTTTTACTCCCTGTTAGTCCTAAGTTGCCCAACTAGACCAGTCTAATAATATGTTTTGTTTGGAATCTGAAACAACCTCCTACCTGATCTTCTCTACCTCTGTCCTACTGCTGCTGCTAAGTCTGACTTTAGTCACGTCTGACTCTGCGACCCTATGGACTGTAGCCTGCCAGTGTCCTCTGTCCATGGGATTCTCAGCCCACAAACCAGCAAGAATTGTCTTTCTAAAGCACACATCAGATCATGCTACTTCCCTAGTTAAAAATCTTCACTGGCTTTCCTTTCCATGTATCATTATGTTAGAAGTCTTTACTGACCTAGAAGGCTTTAAAGGGTATAGCCTTTGTCTACTTCACTGAACTCAATTTCATTCCAGTTTTCAAATCTTATATCTTATTTCCCTAGGACAAAGTTCTTACTTCTGTTCCCCTAAATTGCCAAGTTTTCTACCATCTCTGGGCTTTCACATTTACAATTTCTTCTTGTTCGTCTTCTAGACACTTACACAGCCGTCTCCTTTTTTTTAGTGATATTACCTCCACATGACTCAATATGAGAAGCCATTGGAGATAAATACCTCTCCCATTTCCATCCCCAGAATCTCTACTACTGTATCACCTCACTGTTTCTTATTCAGAGGGTCTTATTTATATATTCCTTGTTTGCTTATTTATTATTTTATTTAAGTGTGTACATTTTGTCTGCATTCCCTGGGGTTGACTGGGGTTGAGGACCATGAAAATTTATCAAATCCCAGTGTCTATAATAGTGTTTGGCCCATAGAAGGCATTCAGTTAATATCTATTGACTAAAAAATCAACATATAATTGTGATGTGTGGCCAGATTTGAGAATTGCTATTCTAGACTACCTCATTTTAAACAGGAGTTACGATTAACAAGAATGCTTAAGCTTAGCACTTTAATTGTCCTACTTTCATGGAAAGTTTAACTGAGCCAAGAAAGCTATTCACTTTAACACATTTAATTGCCATATTTTTTCTGCACAGAGTAAATCTTTCCTATAAGAAGCTAAGTTCTTCTGACTTCAGGCTGTAGTTAGCTTAGGCTTCAGCATGAACCTGGAGGCTCAAAACTCCCAGATGGTCTCAAGCCAGTCCTCCTTCTGGCTAGAGTCTGAGAATGAGAGATGCAATGGGAGTTGAAAGTGAGTATAGGGATGTCCAGGTTGACTTTTGGTCAAGTACGAAGTTGGTTAATGCATAGGGAGAAAGAGCTCTTTGGTCCATAGGGAGAGGGTTTGGAGACAAGGAATTGCGCATTTCAAGGAACATGCCAAAAGCAAACCTGGAGCCTGAGTCCAAAGCCCAGGAGTAGAGAATAAGGAAGATACAAGGTC
>NW_011494902.1:1388204-1415850 GCF_000754665.1 Bison bison bison
TTTAAATCAATGGTCCGGGATGGGGTAGGAGAAAGGAATGGCAGGGGCCTATGACATGGTGGTGCCGTGTCAATGAAAATGGTGAGCTCTGTTCTGAGAAAGCAGTCTCTGATAGCAGCCATAGGAATCTAAACTTTTCTTAAAAACAGAAAATACCATACTTAGCACTTAAGAGTTACAGAAAATGTCCAAGTGGCATCCAGATTGCCTATATGGTCCTTGTGGCATAGACATAAAATATATCAAATGGTTTCTCCAGCAGACATCAGGATCCCAAATGAAAATTATCATTTAGACCAAGGGGAAGCAGTTGCTGGGTGGTGATGTGAAGTGCCCTGCTCTTTTGCATCAACACTTGACAAATGCCAAAACCAAGGCACTGAGTGGAGAAAACAACTGCTAAGAGAAGAAAAAAAAAAAGTGTGACATGCATGTGTATATGAAATTATTATTTTGGCTGCTGGACAAGGAGTTCTTTTTGGAAGGTTAATAAATGTCTTATTTAGCAAAATACCTTGATGAGCCAGGGAACAGTGTGGAATGAGACCATGAACAAGGTACAGAGACCAACAGAGCTCTATGTAACAATATGATGGGGAGTATGGCAAGGGGAGAGGGAACTTGTGAGAAAAAGCTGGTCTCTGCCAGGAGGCTTAGAACTGAGAAGTGGCCAGTGAGGAATGCCCAGCAGCTGAGGGACTTGGAGGAAGCGCTCTCTAAAGGGTAAGTGCAAAGCCCTTAGACTTGGGGACATTCTGCATGACTACATATTCTTTGTGGGATTGGATTTTTGGGAAAAGTGAGTAAAGTGGGTTCTGTTTCACCTGAGATTGATTCTGAAAGAAGAGGGATTGACAGTTGAATGGTATAGAAACACAGCCCCTGGAATGACCACAAGAGAGAATGACTCAGTAGGCGTGGGAGCACTAGACTTTCTTCAGGCTGGGGGATCTGGTGCTTGGACAACATATACTTAATTCTCAAAGTCTGGGATGACTCGACTATAATCTAGGCTGTTCATTAAAAGATTCATTTTATTCAAGTACAGTTGATTTACAATGTTGTGTTAATTTCTATACAGCAAAGTGATTCAGTTATACATATATATGCATTCTCTTTCATATTCTTTTCCACTTGGTCTATCACAGGGAACTGAATATAGTTCTCTGTGCTATACAGTTGAACCTTGTTGTTTATCCATTCTGTATATAATAGTTTGTATCTGTTATTTCCAAACTCTCAGTCTATCCCTGAATCAGTTCAGGCTGGCTTTGAATAATATTGTGATATTCATCAAGAACATAATATTAGAAGTCAAGTTTGTGTCTCTTCTTTTCTGCACCTATTTGTAGAGCAGGAATGAATGAAATCATCTTTCCATCACTCTGACAATCATAACTCTCTGCTTCCTACCACACCAGGGGCCAAGAGATTAAGGTACAAAAATATGATTGTTTCAAAAATACACTGATGGAAAAGAAAATATTTTTGTCTTTCTAAAATCTTGCTGCACGACATCAAAATTCACCAAAGTAATTTTGAAGCATTATGGTTAATTCACTGGCAATCTTCCAAAAGAGCATTTTGTTAAAGTGTAGAAATCTATGTGGGGGTCTGTGAGCAGCTCTGATTACAGTCTATCAAAATCAGTCTTTTATCGTCTCACAGTAATTGTTAACTTATGCAAAGGGTTCTATACAGAGAACACAAATACTAAATCTTAAAAAATAAAGTAACACAAAATTCTTGAAACAATCAGAGGATGTATAACTGTGTGTGTGTGTTTGTGTATGTGATATGATTTCTTTTTATTATCGGTTTAGGTAGACAATAGTGACTACTATTAGGAGCAAGGAGAGAGTTCTTTACTATTCAGTAAAGAATTTTAGGAAACAAGTCATGACATTGTGACTAGAGAACATTAATTTAGGAAATAAAATATTTTTTTAATTAAAATTGCAGGGCTTAATGGCACTTAGAGATATCATCTATTGCATCCAACTGATCCTGGAGGCAAGAGTTGTTGCCTGAAGTGTAAAGATCTCTGTGAAAGAAAAAAGAAAACAAAAAACTGTTCTCTCTTACTCAGTGAGGGTTTAAAAAACATTTGCTGCCAAAGATATTTTTTAGAAACCTCTTAGCTTGATTAAATAAAATATCCTTCAAAAGTTGTCTCAATGACAATTAGATGAACTAAAAGCAATCCTGACTGTGATCATCAATAAGACTAACAATTTAAGTATGTGGTTCTAGGTAAATTGTAATATCAATTCATTTCTACAATTAAATCCAGTTAATTCAACATCAAGACAAATCTGAGTTCTCAAAACTCTCAGATAACAGCCTCAGTTTCCCTTGAGAAGGCCTTTCTACCTTTCACAGTGATTATCTTGAAAATGACAAATGAGAACCTTTCGGGAAACAGGTGAATATTGGCCCTTTGCTCAAAAGGAACTGCCAGAGGGTCCCTAAGTTGACCTCTCTTCTGCCCCATATGTGACCTCACACACTAAACCTTCAGTTACTCTGGCGTGGAACAGCTGAAGTTTTTCATTCATAGTTCTTGTATTAATGATTGTACTTAGATAAAGAGGAGAAAAATCATGTAAGGAAAGGTAGGGGCCTTGGAGTAGGAGGATAGAAAAGACCATAGGCCAGGCACTGTTGTACAAATATTAACTCACTCAGCCCTCATTACTTCCCTGTAAGGTAAGTTACTATTTTCCCCAGTTTTGCAGTTGAGGCAACAGAGGCATAGAGTCTAATTGATTTGCCCAAGGATTCAAAACTAGAAAATAATAAAACTGAAATTCAAACCAATCTGTGGGAATCTGTCTCCAAAGTCCATAATCTTATTCCTTTCACTTTACTATTGCTGAGGAAATTAAAGTAAAAATGGCATGCATCTAGAGACAACACGGTAAGTTAGGATTAGGGACAGAACTGCAGAAGTCAGTAAAAGAAAAGAAGATCTTCCAAGGTCATGTTTCTTTATATTACCGCAGGAAGTTTCAGGATTCTGTAGACCCTGTGGTGAAAGTGAAAGTTGCTCAGCCGTGTCCAACTCTTTGCGACCCCATGGACTGTAACCCACCAGGCTTCTCTGTCCATAGAATTCTCCAGGCAAGAACACTGGAGCTACATTTTTAGATATTGGCTGAGGCCCCATTGTGCCTAGTTTAAGAAGAGGTGGCCTTACCATAGTCCTTGCTTAAAAATAATTACGTTCCAGTATTATATGCAAACAAAACATTTATTGAAAGGAGGTAAGTCAACTCACAGAACAAGGCATCTTTGCTGGATCTTTCAGCATGTGAACTAATAACTAAAATGCTCTTTGAGGGCTGCTATAAACATTCAGGAATTAATAGCTGAAATGATGTCAAATGCCACTAAGTAACAGACCAGAGGTATGGAACTGTTTTGAAGGACTACAGCAGTCAAAAACCCTCCTTAAAGTACCCTTAGTGCAACTTCACCTCTATTTATTTATGTTTTATATGTTGAACTTCAGCATAAGCTTTTTCTGTTTTTTGAAGAAATAGCTCTACTGCTTAACATTATTTTTCTTATAATTGTCCTTACACAGTATTCAATAGTTTGTTTATTCATTCATTTATTCAATCGTTAGGTATTGGGAAAATAAAGCAAGAATATCACTCAGCCTTCCTTCAAGGAACTTGCAATTTTAGGGAAACTGATCTAGTTTGAGGGCCATACCGAATTTAAGATGAATTCTTGTCTTATGTACTCTTTTCAAGGCAAGACAGTCATAGTTACTAGGTTAGGACTCATTCAGTGAAACAAATTTTAACGTTATACTCATCATTGACAAAGGCATCTCAATGGCAGCTACTAGATCCTATTAGTCTGGGAGAACTAAGAAAGGGAGATTTATCCTTTCTCAAAAGCAGTGCCAATAAAAGAAGTAGAATGCGGTTATTTTTCTTTAAACGTGTAGAAAATGGTTCCATTTCTTACCTCTAGAGCTTTCAATCTTTCTAACAGCCATTTGGTCTTGCCTTTCCCCTCATCTGCACTGCTCCCTTCACTCCTCGAGTCCTCATCTAGCGCCATGTGACGGCCTTCCAAAGCTGCCTTGTGTTTTCGCTCTTCTTCTGACAGTTTTTCCTGAAGCAAGAAAGAATTGTTGTTTTTAGTAATCGTCACTGAAAAATAAGAAAGAGTTTAAGGCTGAAAAGTCTGGAACCTTCCCACTCTTTTTGCTTTCTTTCCAGGGCTGAGGTAGAGAAAATTTTGCTAAACAAATTCTGAGTGGTGCTTGTATTAGTGGTGCTTAATACTATAAACACAAGAGATAACTTTAATGAATTTTGGCAGGTCAAGTCATTGGGTTACCACCACTGAATGCACATGTCCTCTGCCCTGCTGGAGAAGTGACTGAGCCCACAAAGTTGTAGGTGAAGTCATGTGGTTAATTCACTCAGATCTGCACCATGAAAGTCAGCTCTGCTCTAAACTGCGGGAAAGTCAGTCAGTCTTGATACCTGTGAATAGCTTAGTTCCGCAAAAGAAGATCATCAAAGTCACTGGACGTGCAACCAGTATAAGGTAAAAGAAAATATGACAAAATATCTAAATGGTAAAGATCTCAGAATTCTATGCTGAAACCACTTAGTTCCTTCTGCTCAATAATGACATGGCTCTTAAGGGCCCTATATAGAGCCCCCTTTCTAGAAACTA
Organism: Bison bison bison; assembly: GCF_000754665.1. Lineage (NCBI taxonomy): Eukaryota > Metazoa > Chordata > Mammalia > Artiodactyla > Bovidae > Bison > Bison bison. The sequence continues at coordinate 1,392,909 of NW_011494902.1, forward strand.
CTTCGGGATCTGTAGTATAGCCTTGAGGCAGACATAAAATGTTATCTTGCCTGGCCTCCCTGTTTGTTGGTGGCTCCTTACTCAACCCTGTCACTTGCAGCTTTTTGGAAGTTGGGAAGTATTAATTTCAGCCTCATGACTGGCTCTTGCTTTCAAGGTAAAAATAAATGTCAAGAGCATATCATATGAAAAAAAGATATCTCATCCACTTTTATACATACATCAAGACACTGTGCTACAGAATCTGGTGTCATCATTCCATCACGCTTTTTAACTCTAACCAGAATGCTGTAGAAATCTTTGTATTGATACAGCTGGTTGCCAACCATGTGGGCTAAACTGGATTTCATTGGTGAGAGGTTTCTTTATATTCAGCACTAGACTGATATCATTTGCAAATATAAAAGTATTAAGAGATAGGATTCTTAAAAAACCCACTGGGAAAAGAACAGCATAAGCAGGAAAAAAAACAAACAAACAGGTTTTTTAACTGTGTTCATAAAAGTGTTTTGCGTATTCTGAAATTATTTAACTTCTTTTTTGAAAATAAAATATGAAGGAAAAAATTCGATGTATATGTACACATGTATAAGTATACTTGCATGTATAAATACATAAAACATTGGAGACTATATAGAAACTTAACCCATGTTAATCTGTTTCCTAACAGATTTAAAGATATAATTTCCATTTCTTTATATAAATGTGCAATTGACTAAGCAGGTGATAGCTCTTTATAAAATCCGGCCTGGGTGTATCCACATACAATGTACAGGTGTGTCCACTTTTGTAGCTGGAGTTAGTTCGGTTCAGATACAAGCTCAACAAGTTTAAAGTGCAGATCCCCAAGCCAAGACAAACATCCAGGACTGTATTTTTATAGCTTTGATTCTTTAAGGTTTGTTCACTCATCAGACCTTTATTTCCATGATGACTTGAAATCTGCAGTTACAACTCAATTTATAAATACAATATTGTAAAGTAAAAAAAAAAAGAAATAAAGAGGTCCTTCTATTTCTCTTTTAAGATTCGAGAGCACTATACTTAAATGCTAAATTGGGATTACAAAGCAAGCTTTAAAAAAATATATCATCTACCACTATTTCTATGTGTGTGTATATGCACAGAAGTAATTAGGATTCTACTTAATTAAATAGAATTATTCTATCTAATTAAAACAAACAAAGAAAAGTCATTGGTATAAACTGAAAGCCAAAAGACTTTGGGATATGGCAGCCAGATTCCACATCTACCATTTATCAGCTTTGCAAATAATATTGGGCAAACTACTTAATTTCAATAACTCTTGGTGTCTTTGTCTTCTAAATGCTTAAATGAGGTTAACAGCCTCACACATAACATGCACACATCTACAGTCAATTCTCATTATTCATGATAGTTGTGTTCACTGAATTAACAAATACTGAATCATTGCTCCTAGGGGAGATATAGGGTTAGGTTTCTGGAGGCCTTTGGTTGCAACAGTTTCATCACTAATCAATACGTAATCTTGTTTTATGAGTGTTTCTATTTAAAGACATCTTGTTTAATATATATTGTTGATTAATTAGCACTGAACTAACCACAAAAGGCACTATAACTCATGCTTAAACAAAGCTTATCTAATAGCCATTTTCTCCAGGAGGCACATCACAGCCTTCTTGCACTTCAGAAAATTAGATAGCAGTTCACACCATGTTTGGGGACTATTTTCAACAGTGAGACCACTCACAAAAAAATATAAAAAAGTGGCACTAAACAGAGTGTTAAAGGACACATTTCCAGTGGGAGAGCTGAAAAAAGAAGGCAGGACATTGCTTTGGTTGACCTAAGCTGGGATAATACGGTATTGAATAACTTAAAGCTTTCACCCCTCTGCAAATGTCCATGAATAACCATGAAAGCACAGCAGGCTTTCATTTTGGGGTTTCAAATAAATTTTCGGTAGTAAGTGAATTCAAAAAGTCCAAAAATAATGAGGACTGGCTATATGTATGCATACACTCACATTAAAGTGTCTAGGCACAGTGCCTAAATATTATTATATGAACAAACTGGACACAATTCAGGATAGTATAGATTATATATGAGTATTTAGGTTACATAAAATTCAAGGGTCACTTTACATAATTGAAGAAAGGGTGATCAATGATGACTAGGAGGAGTGATTTTGTAGAAATGGAAATGACTTATGCTTTGGTGGAGTGATACCACTTGAATAGGTAGAGAGGCATAGGATGGGAGTTCTGGTTAAAGAGAAAATTGGAACAAAGGCCCCCAGTCAGGAATGCATTTTGTCCTTATTGGTTCATGAGGAAACCGGTTTGATTATCTTGCAAGAAAAACTGAGAGGCAGGTAATAGAACTGGAGAGTAAAAGAAAAGGGTTACTGGAAATGAGAAAGAAAAATTCAGATATCATTCATTAATTCATTTATTTATCCTATAAATGTTTCTTAAACACAAAGTATTGGACATTTGATAGTCTAGTACTAGAGGTATGGCAAACAAGACAAAGTTTCTATAGTCTATGAATTTGTATCCTAAGTGTGGGAAACACAATCAACTCCAAGTCAAATCAGTAAGCTCTATAACTGCAGCCAGTGATATGTTTAGGGACAATATGAGATACGGTGTCATCAGTGTAAGGCATGTCTGAGGAGGTGGCCATTTAAGCTGAGACCAAATGATGGGAAGGAAGCAGCTGGACAATGGTCTGGGAGAAAAACACTTCAGGTAGAAGAAACAGCAAAGCAAGTACCCAGTGGCAGGGCTAAGCTTGTCTTGCTGACCAGTTGAGGGAGAGTCTATGTGATGGAGCATAGGAACTCTTAAGAGTAAAGAACAGCACAGAATGAGTTTAGAGAGAACATGGCAGTCTTTCAAGGCATGGAAAGGGGGTTTGGTTCTATTTTAAGTGCAGTAAAGAGGAACTGGAGGCTAAGTAGGGGAGTGATAAGTTCTAGTTTACATTTTAGAAATGGCATCTTAACTGCTACAATGGACAATGGGCTGTGGAAGGAAGGAGCCAGGAGACCAGCTGGGAGGGTTTTCTACAAGAAGGAATAAAAATTAGGAATGCTCTGAAAGTATTGGATGGGAACTCACCAAAACCAGTTCTCATACTGGATGGTAGGCCAGACACCCTGGATTTAAAATCCTGGTTTTACAATTGTGCCCCTTGCCAGGCAAAACATTCAATCTTTTCAATTCCTCAGTTTCCCCCAGATACAAAGTGAAATGGATGGACTAAATGTCCCTTGCAATACAAAGGTTCTAAGAATTCAATTATTCAAGACACAACTTTCAGGGAGGAAAAGTTATTAATATGCTCAATGCTAACAGAAATGACAAGAATGACAAGAGGACACAAAAAGGACCTCTACGTTTTGTAATAAGAAGGCTGTTAGTGGGAACTTGAGAGCTATTTGACTCAAGTGCGATGATGGTAACCAAATTGTCAGTGGTATGCAAAAAGTGAAAAGAGAAAATAGCAGCAATTTTCTCAGATGCTTATTTGAAAGAGTGGCAGGGAAGGAAAGGAAATATAAAGAACTACAGCCAAAGAGCATTGAAGAGACAAGTGAAAACCTTGATTTCAAGATGCAGAAAATTGAGTTGTTTGAAGAAATAAAGAGAACAGGTGGAACTAAAGAGATGCTAGCAAAGGTGGTATGAAGATAGGAAGAGATCTCCCAAGCAGAGAAGGCAGAGCATTTCGAAGGGCTTTGAAGGAAAAGTCAATGTTTTTTTTTTTTTTTTTAAATGTAGTTCCCTGCAAAATATCATGTCACAGCGTAATCTCCCAGTTAGTACTGCTAAGTCCTTAGTTAGTGTCTAGCCTGAGTTCTTAAAGAACAAGGATTTAAATGCATGTAGTCCATTTGAGACATGCAAAAAACATCAGTTTGGAAGTGACTTAAGCAAGGGAGCCACTGGGGGCATATTACTAACCAACTGAAGTTAAATCCATGGAAACTCAGGGAAATGGAACAAAACACAGAGCTCAGAATCATCCCACCCTAGGGCTAAGGGTGTATGTGTGTGTGTGCTCAGTCACGTCCGACTCTTGTGACCCCAGAGACAGTCACCTGCCGGGCTCCTCTGTCCATGGGTTTCTCCAGGGAATAATACTAGAGTGGGTTGCCATTTCCTTCTCCAGGGGATCTTCTCAACCTAGGAATCAAACCCAGGCCTCCTGCATTATAGGCAGACTCTTAACCAACTGCAAGGGAGTTGGGGCATTCATGCACCAACCTCCAAAGAATCAGTAATTGGGGGCGGCTCCTGGGGTGTCAGTCTCCAGGCTGCCACAGGCAGTAAGGTTTTTAAAAATACTTTTCACATAAAAAAGCTCTTCAACACACACACTGATAGCTAGAGATCTCGGGAGCACTCTGGATGACTTTGGGGTATGGGCAGAGCATCGTCGATGTCCTCTACAAGCGGAGAGGAGACTTGTGACTGCTTTATATGACCCCACCAGGAAAGAAACCCACATTTGTACATTTCTCAGGCTTAAACGCACATTTTATTGTGTTTCAATTCTATTAATAAAATGCCCTAAAATCAATCCAGTAAGCGCTTTAGAGTTATCCATCCTATCCTTTTCTTTACTCTTGTCTCTTTAAGCACATACCAATGAGAGTGTTGGAGTGTAATGTAACATTGAGGAGGAAGACAAATGGAAGGGACATATTAAGTAAACAGATGAGCAAAAGAGGAAAATAGGTGGAGAGAAACAAGGAGAAGGGAGAGTTGTGGGAGAGTTGGACGGCTAAAGCCCACTGACAGATGACTACTGTCAATTTCAGACAGGACAGCTGTTGGATTTATACTATGCTTAAAAAGCATGACCATATTTTAAAAAATTAAGTATACGAATTCTATACACACATAAATAACCCATTTCAACCAGAAATATTAGTCTCTTTTCTATTAATAATTAATCTCCTGTGATTTACCTGGTAAAAAGAGAGCAGGACAGAGGTCAGAAACATATTTTAAATAAAATATATTCTTCATATAAACCTCTAACAGGGAAACAATACAAATGAGCCAAGTCCACTCCTGAGAATGGTGAACTGTGAAGAGAATAAGTTGATTCCAGAGGTGACCTGTTTTCATGTTTCAGTCCTTTATGGACTTTAATCAGCAGTGAATTCTATAAAAGTGAGGCCACCACAAAACACTTTCACTCCCCACATATTTCATATATGGTTGAGACCATAAGCTTGTTGCTCTCAACAAATACCAGCGGGTATGCAGGAAGTTAAAGATTTAGAAGTTCAGTTAGTATCCAAGGGTTTAAATCAAACTCTGGCTTGAAGGTACATAAAGCAATCCTTGGAGCTATAAGTTTCTTTAAGCGGTTACCAGGGCAATGATTCACCTGTGGGGGAGCCCTTATCTTTTGTTCTCACGTAGTCAGCATCATCAGACCTATGTAAAATAATATCGATCAACACAAAGCTCTCAGGTGCATCAGCTCAGCTCAGATAGATGACAGTCCGGGGGGCTCAGTTAGTTCAAAGAGCAGGCAGGCCAGCCCCTTACAGATGGCCAGCTACTATCCAAAAACATCATTGAGGAAAGTGATCATAAGACCCTGCTTCCAAATTATGTCCTATTCATCTTTTGGTCACCAGCTTCCCCTAGCCCAGCACAATGGGATTCAGGCAAGGTTTCATGAAGTCATCTTACTTTATAACTAATTAATTAATCCATCCATCCAATACATATGTACTGAGTACCTTTTGTATGCCAGGCACTATGGAAGATGCCAGAGGTAGAAAGGTGAATAAAAACACATGTGGAGCCTGTGTTCATGAAGCTTAGAGTCTTGTAGAAGGAGACAGTAATCAAAATGTCACCAGCAAATATAAAATAACACTGTGATGTGTGCTGGGAAGAAGAGATTCCAGGAGCTCTGAAAAATCATTACTAGAGGGATGCCAGAGAGGTTAGGAAAGCCAATGCTCATGTTTACCACCATGGCAGTTAACCAGGAAATGCCCATGAGGTTGGGGAGGGAGAGAGCAATTTTTAAAAAGTCTGAAAGGAGGTATGTGTAACTGGGGAGGAAAGTGAAGCTCAGTGGACTAATGAGACCATGCCACAGGCCAAGGAACGTTGCCATTACTCCAAGGGCAATAAGAAGCCATGGACTGTTTCCATGCACGTGTGTGTGTGTGTGCACATGCACACACATGATACAGGGTGGGGGAAGTTGACAAGGCAGGATCTGTTTTCTAAAATAGATCCCTGGTAAAGTGTGGAGGATGGATTGGAGTGAGGTTAACATAGACATGGGGAAAATAAGATGCTACTGCAATAGTCTAAACAGGAGTAGACTGACCCATGATTAAAGTGACAATTTCATAAAATGAGACCTCATAGTCTGTAATTATCTTATGATTTTGATTCTTTAATATGCAGTTACTCCAAGAATGACAAATACTAAAATTTCCTTAGGTCACTGTTGTTGGCTGGCATCAGTCAGTCATTGATCAATGGGTGTGGGGAGCAAAGTGTGGCTTCTTTAAAATGCAGATACCTTGGCCAACTTTGGCCCCAGTGGATTACAATATCTAGGAGTGAGGCCAGGGATCTGTAATTTTAGAAAGCACCTCAGGTAATACTAATCTACGTCCAAATTTAAGAGCCTCTGGACAAAGATGCTTCAATATATAAGATAAATCATTTTTACTTTAGATGAGCTTTTGAGGTTGTCCATTTGATTTAATTCTTATAATTATTCTACAGAATAAACAGAATAATTATAAGAATGTTGCAGAACTGCCTGGTGTACAAGCTTGGCCTTAACATGGTGGCCCTGCTGCCTTCCAGCCCATCAACTGGGGGAGTGACATTAGGTCTGAGCCCAGGACTGCGAGGATCATCAAAGATCATAAATTTGGGCAAAGGGGAAAGGCAGTGTATGCCACATGTGGACAAAACTTGGTATTCCATTTGATAGGATAAAGGGAGCGTCAGCCTCCTCTGTTTCTTGAGGGCCATCAAATTCCATCTCACTGTGATCTATTCTAATCCAGAGTGGGAAGAGACCCATTTTAGTTTTAGAACAAATAGAAATAAAAAATTTGCATTCCAGTCCTAACTCTGCCACTAACCAGCTGTGTGATTTTAGTCAAGTCACATAACTTCTCTGTCCCTTAATTTCCTCATCTGTGAATAGAATATACAGAAATAGACTATCTCAAAGGTCCCTCCTAGCTTTAAATGTCTACGATTTTGATCATCTGTAAAAACTCAATTTAGAAGAGTAAGTATTTAAATACTACTGAAGTTCAGGAATGTTAATACAGAATGCCATTAAGGTTAGATCTGCCTAGGTAATAAAATCTGTTTGCTTCTTTCCAGAGTGTGTGTCTGTCTTCCTTGGGTAAAAACCTCCCCCACACTTTTTTTTTTTTTTCTGTATACTTCTCTTGGGCCCTAGGATAGACATCACCTAATCTAATCTTTGCATTTTTTTCTTTTTTTGTATTTAGCATGTTTCATTCTCTGTCTGTAAGAAAGGAAAGACCTGGTAAGCAATATTAAGGGAGAATTTAGTGAAAGATACTTGTAACACTCACAGGAAATCATGCCCAACGTGAGTTCTGTATGTGAAAATAGCCTTTGCTTAGAGGAGGAATAATTTCAAGTATCTTATGGTTGCAAGTATTTTTTTTTGAAATCACCCATCTCTCTATTTTTATTATTTTTAATTCTTATGGTCAACACAAAGCCAATATACAGAAACTCTGCATATGTGGTAATAATAGTTATACTGTATTCCAGGTCATTCATTATTTTTCTAAAGGAGATTGTCCTTAGCTCCTACCATGAAAAGGAAGGAAGGAAGAAGGGAGGGAGAGAGTGAAGAGAGGAAGAGGAAGGGAAGGGAAAAGACCCACCTCAAATACACACAGTGTTCTAACTTGAAGATGGCAAAATGAAACCATGGGGATATGAAGAGATAACTATCTAACTCTGGAAAGACAGTCAGTCAAGGAAGCTGGAACATGTTTTTCATTTTGGATATCCAGCCATGTGTTAAATATCTGCCTACTAATTCATAGTAAAAATATAAAAATACATGATTTAAGACTGATCACATAAGGAAGAGACTTGGGTGGTATCAGCATAAAACATTAAGCCCTTTCCAGAACACAAAAGACATAAATAGCATCTAGTATTTGTAGAACACTTCAGAGTTAAGCCAAATCACCTCATGCATATCATTTAACATACTCACTGCCATGGGGACATAAGACAAACAGCCTGGGATCCCTTTATAGATAAGAAAACAGGTTCCATTAGGTTACAAAAGTATAACTGTTAGTCGCTCAGTTGTGTTCAACTCTTTGTGACCCCATGGACTGTAGCCCCAAGGCTCCTCTATCTCTCTAGGCAAGAATACTGGAGTGGCTTGCCATGCCCCTCTCCAGGGGATCTTCCTAATTCAGGAACTGAACTCAGTTCTCCTGCACTGTAGGTAGATCCATTACCATCTGAGCTGCTAGGGAAGGCCAATAGGTTACAGAGTCCTGTTAATATTTAGTGGCAGAGCCAGAATTTAATTACAGTGCAATTTCAAATGCCATGCTCTTTCTACAGGCCCAGTTACTTCTTTTGGACTTTCCCATGTACCTATAGATCTATCCCTACTGCTAATTCTATCTGAGAATCTGTGATCGTTATCCAACTGTGGGCCATGCTGCGAGACCACGTCTTTCCAAGGTTCCCTGGTCATTTATCTAGGGAGCAGGTGATTTTATCAGAGATGTTGGATCTGGCCTCAGATGACTATCAGCACGGTAGATTTAACAAACCACGACCATTTCCATAGTTAATAATGATTCAATTACTTCAAAACAGAAACATTTACCTACTATAAGAAAAATGAAAATGTAGAGGCCAGTCATCTAGCTGACAGCTGCCCCATTGAGCCCCAGTGGCTTCAGCCTCTGATTTACTTACTCATTTGTTGTCTGGTTGTGGGGAGGGTGCACAGAATATATCGCCACTTTAGCTAGCACTTGGGCAAACACCATAACAACATTCCCAGGGATTGCTAGCAGCTTTTGTTCAGGACTAGCATACTAAATTTTACGGGGGAAACATAACGTCAGATAAATCACAGGGTTTTAAAAGAACATCCAATTTGTTCACAGTTTAACATTAGTACTGTCAGGCAAAACATATAAAACTCTTCTTTTTCATCCCTGGATTTGACTTACAAAGTGAACTCAGCACACAGTAAAATCCCCAAGATTAAATGTGCATGATGGATAAGAGAACAAAGTATTTTCTTTATGTCTCTAATATGAACCACGACCATTGGCATATCAATTCATATCTACTCCACATTATTCTTCACTCAAAACACTCCTCAATACTGCCAACTGTCTTCCATATTGAACAACTCTGTGAAGGTACACTAATAAATTTTCAGATGATGCTTTTATTGCCTGTTCCATCTATCAGCAACATTTATTTCCTTTTAAAAAAAGTTCAATTCCAAAAACACTTTAAAGGAAAACTCTACTGTGGAATAGGATGATGTGAAAAAGTGAGCTGTAATTTTCATTATAGGCATGCTTCAGGTGGTAAGAAATCTAAAAAAAAAAAAGCAACAGAAATGATGTCCTTGTAGCCCATAAATAGTTGTCTGAGTGTAACTCAAGCAGAAGGAAATCAAAAATGCTAAGAATGTTATGCAGGTGGAGAATTTCAGTAGTCAGTGGCTACACTTAAATGCTTGGACATCACTAAATATAATTCATAAGTTAACATCAAAATTTGCATTCAAAATCTATCTCTTTTTCCTCTTCTGCTCCCTTTCTCCCATCTTCCTAGCTTTCAGAGAGAATTCATGGAACAAGAGAGCCAGATAGCCACCAGAGGAAAGAGCTTGGGCTCAGCAAAGGCCATCCCAAAACGAACAAATTATTCAGTCCTTAACTAGTTAGTGGGCTTCCCTGGTGGCTCAGAGGTTAAAGTGTCTGCCTGCAATGTGGGAGACCTGGGTTTGATCCCTGGGTTGGGAAGATCCCCTGGAGAAGGAAATGGCAACCCACTCCAGTATTCCTGCCTGAAGAATCCCATGGACAGAGGAGCCTGGTGGGCTACATTCCACAGGGTCGAGAAGAGTCGGACATGACTGAGCAACTTCACTCACTCACTAACTAGTTAGTGGTGGGTGGGTGCCTATATTACTGATGTCTTTATATACATCTCAACAGTCATATGTTTGCAATTCCCAGACAGAATTTTAAAGAAAATTTAAGCAATTAAAAAATATTTCTATCTCACTGTTCCCATAAATATATAGTGTCAGAAAACCAACATATCCAAATTTTTGTTTCAGAAAATATGATCAATACTATATGTATTCTTATTTTGACAATTATTGCCAGGTCCATATTTATATATCATCTGAGTTTGTTAAACTGAACTGAACTGACAAGTCTCTCCTAAGAAACAATTAAGTGTTCAAATACAATATTATTATTATCAATAATAGTTCAAAGCAAAGACATCACTTTGCTGACAAAGGTGCACATAGTCAAAGCTATAGTTTTTCCAGCAGTCATGTACAAATGTGAGAGATGGACCATAAAGAAGGCTGAGCACCAAAGAATCAATGCTTTCAAAATGTAGTGCTGGACTGTTTACAATAGCAAGGACATGGAAGCAACCTAGATGTCCATCGGCAGATGAATGGATAAGAAAACTGTGGTACATACAAACAATGGAATATTACTCAGCTATTAAAAAGAATGCATTTGAATCAGTTCTAATCAGGTGGATGAAACTGGAGCCTATTATACAGAGTGAAGTAAGTCAGAAAGAAAAAACATCAATACAGTATATTAACACATATATATGGAATTTAGAAAGATGGTAACGATGACCCTATATGCGAGCCATCAAAAGAGACACAGATGTAAAGAACAGACTTTTGGACTCTGTGGGAGAAGGTGAGGGTGGGATGATTTGAGAGAATAGCATTGAATCATGTATGTGAAATAGATTGCCAGTCCAGGTTCAATGCATGAGACAGGGTGCTCAGGGCTGGTGCACTGGGATGACCCTGAGGGATGGGATGGGGAGGGAGGTGGGAGGGAGGTTCAGGATGGGGAACACATGTACACCCATGACTGATTCATGTCAATGTATGGCAGAACTCACTACAATACTGTAAAGTAATTAGCCTCCAATTAAAATAAATAAATTAAAAAAAATTTGGAATTCACGTATGACAACCTGAAAAAAAAAATAAATGTAGTGCTGGAGAAATGTCTTGAGAGTCCCTTGGACAGCAAGGAGACCAAAGCAGTCAATCCTAAAGGAAATCAACCCTGAATATTTATTGGAAGGACTGATGCTGAAGCTGGAGCTCAGCATCCAGCTGATACTTAGGCCACCTGATGCAAAGAGCTGACTCATTGGAAAAGACTCTGATGCTGGGAGGGATTGGGGGCAGGAGGAGAAGGGGATGACAGAGGGTGAGACCGTTGGATGGCATCACCAACTCAATGGACATGAGTTTGAGCAAACTCCAGGAGATAATGAAGGACAGGAGAGCCTGGGGTGCTGTAGCCCATGGGGTTGCAGAGTCAGACATGACTTAGCGACTGAACAACATGGAGAAGAAAACTTATCATTTCAAATTCAATAAATAGATGTTATATGCAGTTCACTAGGTCCCAGTTACAACGTAAGACTCTTGGGGGTTGGAATGTTTTATAAACCACATCCCCATCATCATACAAAAGGCATTCAATTTTGTCCAATGTTGTTGGCGTGATGATGTTGAATAAGGAATGCTGCTGCTACTTCTTCTAAGTTGCTTCAATCATGTCTGAATCCGTGCGACCCCATAGATGGCAGCCCACCAGGCTCCCCCATCCCTGGGATTCTCCAGGCAAGAACACTGGAGTGGGTTGCCATTTCCTTCTCCAATGCATGAAAGTGAAAAGTGAAAGTGAAGTTGCTCAGTCGTGTCCAACTCTTAGCGACCGCATGGACTGCAGCCCACCAGGCTCCTCCGCCCATGGGATTCTCCAGGCAAGAGTACTGGAGTGGGTTGCCATTGACTTCTCCAATGCTTGAAAGTGAAAAGTGAAAGTGAAGTCACTCAGTTGTGTCCAACTCTTAGCGACCCCATGGACTGCAGCCTACCAGTCTCCTCCGTCCATGGGATTTTCCAGGCAAGAGTACTGAGTGGGTGAATAAGGAATGACATCACCCCAATTTACTTCTGATGACACTGTGCTCAAGCTTAATGCTGAACTACCTAAATATTCTTAAGTACTTTCAACAGAAAACTATTTTAAGCCAGTATTTTGCTAATAGAAACAAGAAGCAACGGACTGATGGAATATTTGCAAAATAGGTAAAGCACCACTATATTGATTTCCACTCCAAGAAAATAAGATTTTGCTTGTTTATCCTTTAAGGGACAGCGCACCACAAGGATCTCACCCAGAAGCCCATATTTTATGCCATGTAACTATCTATCCTAAAGTGCCCTGGGAGTTTCTGGAGACTCACACACTCCTAATCAAGATACTCAGTTCCTCCCTGCTTCCTCTTTCCTGGAGTTACCTAAAAGAAAAGCTCTAATGAGGTGCATTAGTTGTACTTTTGAAAGTCAGAGATGAATTATCTAGTTAATTCTCTTGGGGGCTCATGTCAGAACAGAGAGTAGCTTCACTTATTTGCACCTAAATGGAACTTTAAGATAAAGCAACAATATTACATTTTTTTCTAATAAAATTTACATAATACCTGCTCTCTGTAGTCAGGCAAAACCCAAGGCACAGCATAGGGCCCAATTGTTTGAGGATTTTACAGAAGAAATTTTGCTAACAATATTGTCCTGGTATGCTTTTTGACATTAAAACTCTTATTTTTATCCCTAACCCCTGAAAGCAGCAGAAAGCTATCACTTGAGGTGCTTCTTTGTCACTGAGTGGGATGTACATCCTGACAAGCTGCTCACAGCCACAGTGGGTGTACACAGACAAAGAGCTACTTGGTGAAGACACCTGTAACCCTGCCAGATGATTCATCTTGGTAAGAGAGGGAAGGCAATTCAGATAAATTAGCAAGAAATAAGCATGATTCTAAGAGACAATCAGAAAAATCAGAATACACACACTCACACACATATACACAAAAGTAATATTAATATAAATGTGAATCAAAAACTTAAGAGTAAGCATTTTCTTCATGCAAAACCTGTAATTTAGAAAGTAATGAACCAGACATGTTTTGGTGCCTGAGACAAAGGCCAGAGGTCTCCAAACTTACTCCTGCATCCCATAGATGGTCACCTCAGTACTAAGCCATTTTATATTCCCGTAGGGAGGGAGGAGCTGATTTCTCATCCCAGCTGTGCCACTCATGGGCAGTGGTGCCTTAGTAAAGCCCCTGGTTATCAGTGACATTGTTTCCTCATGTGCAAAATGATGTAGCTGGATATTGGAGGAAACTTTCCTCTTTCTGAGCACCTTAGACTTGCTAAATATCCTGATCATCTCTATACACTTACTGACTTTCATGTGTCACACCACAACTGATTCCTTAGAAAATCATGAAAACAAAGGCTGGCTACCCTATACACAGCAACATCACAATGAACAGTTGGTAAAAAATGGCGTATGTTCTTGGCTGCCCAAGATGGTCCAACCCCTTCCAAGCAGCCCTGGGTTTCCAAGATACCAAGTTACCCCTTTACTGACTTTTCCCATTACTAAAGACACTTGCCCAGAAGCACTGTGGCTGTAGCTCTTGCTACCTGGTAAAGCTGCCCAGTTTTCTCAGCCTCTCAGCCCATCAAACTCAGCTGGCTTTGTGTGTCCACAATGATCTCAGACTCTGATAAAAGAGTCAAAAGCAATTATAGTTCAGCTCACTCTGGAAAATCAGCTCCAAGTGAAAGGTTTTGAATTTGTTAGGCTGAGAGAAGTTTGAGGAACTCATTTTGAGGATCAGCCTTTAGGGCCCAGCTGACCACATTCTTGCTTACAAGTTTATACCGTCCCTTCCAGGGCCTGACTTGCATTATGCCAAGGACAAAGACTTAGTTTGGTAATTCTCTAAAACTACCAAATCGTTAGAATTTTTGAAAAGGAAAATAAGCCTCAAGTTCAGTTAACATGCAACACTAATTAGGATGAATTTAGAATCTTCTCTTTTTTCTTTGTGCTCACGGGTCCCTCCTATTTATGCAAATGAAATAATTTTCCATTTCCAGCAAGGCCTTCCTACCAGCAGAGTTTTCCTCAACACTTCTGTTTCCTCAGGCATGTCCACTAGTTCTCACTCCATTTAGTTGGGGGTCTTTGAACTGGGCCCAACTGCCCCTATCATTTTCCTGAGGGACTCACTGACCTACCTACCTGTTCCATGTCCTCATGGTCTCCCAAATTCTCAGCCATCTTTCTGACCCCTCATTGCCTCCTCACCAATGAGCTCACTACCAATCCTTGGACTGAATATGACTGAGAGTAAGGTCCTCAAGATCCCAAGGGGTTAAGTAAATTTTCAAATATTACATAGCTTGTAAGTGGCTCAGTCAGGATGTGAATCCACAATATTGGCCTCCAAAGGCTTTAAGCTTACCCATAATCCCCTGATTTCTCTCACCAGAGTGCCCATAATCATCACTGGAATCCTCATAATCCTCTGCTATACTTCAGTGGAATACTCACAGAATACCCACTCTGCTGTACCTCACCAGAATACCCACAATCCTTTGCTGTCTCTCATCAGAGTATACATAGAACAAAGGACCTTTCCATTTATCTGAATTCTAATGTCTTTTAAGGGCCAACTCAGGGCATCCCAGGTGGTGTAGTGGTAAAGGATCTGTGTGCCAATGCAGGAGACACGGGTTCAGTCCCTAGGTTGGGAAGATTCCCTGGAGTAGGAAACAGCAACCTACTCCAGTATTCTTGCCTGGAAAATTCCATGGGCAGAGGTGCCTGGTGGGCTACAGTCCATGGGGTCACAAAGAGTCGGACATGACTGAGCACACACGCCTGCCCACATGTGACTAACTCAACTCTTACCTTCCCAAGAAGCTCAATATGCTTCCTAAACATGAGCCAGCAGGTTGGCTACTTTGAGGAAAATGCTGGTGATGGGTTAATGAAAACAAGACCCTGGTTGGAAGAACCTTTACCATGATGCACAAGAAAGGAAAAATATACAGCTGAATATAATGAATTGTAGCACAGTGGTTCTCAACCCAGACCAACTCTAACAGTTAGAATTGGTCTGTGAAGATTTAAAAAAATCCTCATGCCACACCCTTGATCAATGAAATCAGAATCGCTGGGATGGAACCAGGACATCACAAATTTTTTGAACTCTTCAGATGATTACAAGGCAAACCAAACATGAGAACCACTAGTAGAGAATGTAATTAATGCTACCTGCAAGACTATAGGACTTGGAATAAAAAGACCAAATGCACCGTGGCCTGACACTGTATGACACTTGTAAGTCAACCACCTCTGTAGAACTCAGTTTCTTCATCTGTAAAGTGTACTTGAACTTTTTGACCTTCCTATTTTGAAAGGTTAATATGAATATCAAATGAGATGATGTTGTGAAAGTGTAAACTGTATATATTAATTATTACTATGGCCATTTTGACTACTGATCCTCTAGTGTTGATGTTTAAATGCCCTGGAGAGAAGAGGTAATAAAAATTTATAGAGAATAAAAAATCCAATAATAGTTGGATTAGAAAAAATTAGACATAATTACTCAAGATGTTTAAGCTGGTTTTAGAAAAGGCAGAGGAACCAGATATCAAATTGCCAATATCTGCTGGATCATCGAAAAAGCAAGAGAGTTCCAGAAAAAAATCTATTTCTGCTTTATTGACTATGCCAAAGCCTTTGACTCTGTGGATCACAATAAACTGTGGGAAATTCTGAAAGAGATAGGAATACCAGACCACCTGATCTTCCTCTTGAGAAACTCGTATGCAGGTCAGGAAACAACAGTTAGAAATGGACATGGAACAACAGACTGGTTCCAAATAGGAAAAGGAGTACGTCAAGGCTGTATATGGTCACCCTGCTTATTTAACTACTATGAAGAGTACATCATGAGAAACGCTGGGCTGGAAGAAGCACAAGCTGGAATCAAGATTGCCGGGAGAAATATCAATAAGCTCAGATATGCAGAGGACACCACCCTTATGGCAGAAAGTGAAGAAGAACTAAAGAGCCTCTTGATGAAAGTGAAAGAGGAGAGTGAAAAAGTTGGCTTAAAACTCAGCATTCAGAAAACGAAGATCATGGGCATCTGGTTCCATCATTTCATGGCAAATAGATGGGGAAACAGTGGACATGGTGGCTGACTTTATTTTTCTGGGCTCCAAAATCACTGCAGATGGTGACTGCAGCCATGAAATTAAGACACTTACTCCTTGGCAGGAAACTTATGACCAACCTAGACAGCATGTTAAAAAGCAGAGACATTACTTTGTCAACAAAGATCCATCTAGTCAAGGCTATGGTTTTTCCAGTGGTCATGTATGGATGTGAGAATTGGAGTATAAAGAAAGCTGAACGTTGAAGAATTGATGCTTTTGAACTGTGGTGTTGGAGAAGACTCTTGAGAGTCCCTTGGACTGCAAGGAGATCCAACCAGTCCATCCTAAAGGAGATCAGTCCTGGGTGTTCATTGGAAAGACTGATGCTGAAGCTGAAACTCCCAATACATTGGCCACCTGATGCAAAACGCTGACTCATTTGAAAAGACCGTGATGCTGGGAAAGATTGAGGGCAGGAGAAGAAGGGGACGATAGAGGATGAGATGGTTGGATGGCATCACCAACTCAATGGACATGGGTTTGGGTAGACTCCAGGAGTTGATGATGGACAGGGAGGCCTGGCATGCTGTGGTTCATGGGGCCACAAAGAGTTGGACGTGACTGAGCAACTGAACTGAACTGAACTGACTCAAGAGAAATACAGCCTAATTCATACCTTAAGGATTATATTTACAGTTATTTTGTAAATGAAATAAAAAATGGTTGTTGGAGAACACTTGCAATGGCATTGTTTCCAGATCATCACTTACAATAGAAGCTTACTAATTCAGACTAAGGTATAGACTTGGCTTTAATGGGGAGAAATGAATTTATTCTGCTACTTCATTAATTTAGCATAGATACAAAAGTTATCAGGGTGTGGGGGTAAACCTACCAAACAAAATGCATTTGAAAAAACATATATTTTGATCAGTTTACAAAACAATGTAATCATCTGAAATTGTTTACAGATATTTGCCTGTTTATTTAAACAGGTAAGAGAAGAATATAAGCCATTGTAAGACCCTGACTTAATATGCTTGCTCCAAAATTTCCTTTGAATTTCTCAGTTTGATACCTGGTGCATTTCACAGAAACTATGCAGTAATGACACTAGGGCAGTAGACCAGACCCACCACATGACAGTATCAGCCTGATTAAGGTTTCACTCTCCTTTGTATGTATACAGCACTTAGCAAAGGAGATATCAGTTCAATTCCTGGGTCTGGAAGATCCCCTGGAGAAGTGATAGGCTACCTACTCCAGTATTCTTGGGCTTCCCTGGTGGCTGAGACAGTGAAGAATCTGCCTGCAATGTGGGAGACGTGGTTCAGTCCCTGGGTTGGGAAGATCCCCTGGAGGAGAGCATGGCCACCCACTCTAGTACTCTTGCCTGGAGAATCCCAATGGACAGAGGAGCCTGGTGGGTCGCAAGAGTTGGATATGACTGAGCGACTAAGAACAGCATAGCACAGCATTTAGCAAACCATAGAAATGACGGGTGAAATTTGCAAATTGATTTTGCTGGCTTTCTTTTCCCTTCTGTACCCCTATGCTGCTTCCTAACACTTCTCTCTTGGCACTTCTTTCCATGGTGTAGCCTCAGCCAAACTTAACAAACATAGAGGATTATAAGCTCCTAAATTACTCTAGGAAAATTATTTTCCTGTCTCCTTTCCTTTCATCTTTCAAGCTCCAAGTTCCAGTTTTCTGAGATGAGTTGATACAGCAAAGCCCACAGATTTAACTGGTTCCTGCTAACATCTGAAAGACCTTCCCTTAAATATTTATCTTCTTGACTCTTTATTTCTTACATAGAATGATATTTTAATGGATACAATTTCAGAGAAACATATCTGAGTGAGAAAATATTGGTAGATAGGGTACAGGGATGACAAAATTGAAGAATGGGAGAAGATATCATTAAAAAGGCCAATCATGTCAGGCAACCTGACCCTGGGTTTAGCTCCCCTGAAATGTCCAGACTGTTTCAATGCAGACTGCAGACCCCTGGCCAGACCATCTTCCTCTCGCCCCACATTCAGTGATTCTTCTTCATTGCCATGCTGTGTTGGCTTGTGCAGGCAAGATCAATAAGGACAATATAGCTGAAAGGTTACAATATAAGAGAGATTTCAGCAATAAAAGTTTTTTTCCCCTAGCAAGCACTTTTCACTTCTTTCTTTACTATTTTCTAATTCCAACATTGTCCATTTTTTCCCTACACATAATTTTATCTCCATTTCATAAAGCATTGTTAAGCCAAACTCTAAAAAAACAAGAGAATTTTTGTTTTGTGGCTTCAGGTAAGTTAAGAAAATAGGATCAAAGTTCAAGGATTGGTATCATCATGATTTTTCTCTATTCAAAATCATCTATTTCCTAAGAGGAAGAAATAACTGATACGACTAGATGATCTGATGTGCTCAAAGTATTAGACAACCCAAATACTTACGAAAGGGCAACATCTTTTGATTTCTACCCACACAACCTCCCAACCTGAGACCCCACTTGGGGATTCCAAAGCAAAGTCTGACCCTCTGCTAAGATCAGCTGAGGAAAGCAGCTCACCTATAGGAAGAGAAGGTGATTTTTCAGGGCACCGTCTCATTCATAGGTTATATTTGTTTTAACAGCGAGTCCGTATTCCGCTTTTACTTGATAAGAGTTCAACTCTGGGTCAAAATATCCAATAGGGAACGTATTCATGTCTGCACATAGAATGTAGGCAGAAATTGAGAATGAGAAAGAAGAGTCAGAACCTATTAAACCAGGAATTTAAAATTCCCAAGGAGAGAAGTAACTACTCAAATTCTGAGTGATATTTGAAACCCCTCTACTTCTTTCAAAGTATTTCATAGACTTTGAAATTACAGAGGTGAACCCTCTCCTTAGTCAGTGTGCTAACAAAGATTGTTTTCAAAACTTCTGGAATTCTGGAAAGTATTTCTGTAGGGTGTAAAATCATACATTCATCATATAGAATACTTCCAAAGAGAAAAGAGATATTTTATGAAGGACAATGACTTTGACTATACTGATGACACTTTGCCTTTAAGAAATTCTCCGTCCTTTACCTAAACTTAATATATGAGTAGAGCATGTTTCTTAAAATAAAAGTAAAAGAGGAAGGAAGAAAACCACTTCCTCAAGGAACATTTTCAGCCCTTTAAAACTTAACACACAATAAAAATACTCCCTTTATTACCATTACCCACTTCAGCAGCAATTCAAAGTTCACAGCAATTCAGAGAAAAGGCCAAAATTTCTTCAAACAGAATCAAACTCACTCGAGACTTCCTGAGATTACAGGCCATACACATAAATAAAAGCACTCAATAAAAATATTTCCCATTCCACTGTGTGTCAGAATTTTATAAATACCTGTGTAAAGACTTAACCAGTCTCTCAACAGCCACTCAGTAGAATTTCAAATCATTTCCCCCCACTGGGGAGGAAATGAAATAAAAATTGTTTCCCCCAGAGGGGAGAATGTACTCACTGAATGTACTCACAGAACCTACTCACTGGTGACCTATGGATTTGCATTTGTTTACCACATTTTGTTTAGGCAAAAAAAAGAGAAAGAAACAGAAACACTTCTGAATAACCAGTATGAATTACAGTCAAGCTCTCTGTAGAGTTCTAAAGAGTCCAGACCTCTTAGCTAATTAACTGCCAGAGCACTTACTGAAGTAAGTACGGTGAAAGAAAGAATCAGTAGAACAGATGCAGTATAAGTGCACATAACACACTCTGAACTTCATTTCCATTTTCTCCTTTGCAAAATGAGGAAATAGGGGTGGCAGTTTGGGTGGGTTTTGAGGTATCTCACTGGTCTCCAACACATCTGTGGACCAGAGAAATCAAAATTACCCATCAGACTCATAAATAACCAAAAAAAGACAGATCGTTCTAAGTCTGAAGATATAAGAAGTTGCCTGCATAGCTGAATCTAAGGTTTCCTAAGGTGATCCGTATACTCAGCCAGGAAACAGAGACTGGAACTTTGCTGCTCCCGAGAACCACAAACAGAAGTTTCGTTTTGCATTTACGTATGTTCACAAAAACAAAATGAGATTATGTTAGAAGCTTGGAAATCCACACTTTAAATATAGTAGGAATATTGTTGCTTTGAAAAGCTTTCTTAGAAAGGAATCTTTTGTGATTATTTAATTTTTCAGCCCTAACTTTTCTTGAGCGCACTCAAATTTTTTTATTTGCCCAAAGTACATTTAAGTAATTATAGGGAAAGAAGGTAAAGTTTAAAGCAAACAAAACAAAACAAAAATCCTATCCCTGATAAGAATAATCGTTTACAAACATTTCTCCAAAGAAGAGATCCAGATGGCTAAAAGACACATGAAAAGATGCTCAATGTCACTAATTATTAGAGAAATGCAAAGTAAAATTACAGTGAGATATCACCTCACACTGGTTAGAACACACATCATCAAAAAAATCTATAAATTGCAAATGCTGGAGACGGTGTGGAGAAAAAGGGACCTTCTACACTGTTGGTGGGAATGTAAACTGGTGAAGTCACTATGGAGAGGAGTATGGAGGTTCCTTAAAAAAGCTAAAAGTAGAGTGACCATATGATCCATTAATCCCACTCCTGGACATACACCTGGAGAAAACCATAATTTGAAAAGATTCATGCACCTCAATGTTCATAGAAACACTATTCACAATAGCCAAGACACAAAAGCAAACTAAATATCCATCAAAGATGAATGGATAAAGAGGATGTGGTATGTATATACAAAGACTTATTACTCAGCCATAAAAAGAAAACCATTTGCAGCAACAAGGAAGGACCTACCCTAGGGTTACAATACTAAGTGAAGTATGTCAAAGAAAGACAAATGTCACTTATATGTGGAATCCAAAAAAAATGGTACAATGAACTTATGTACAAAACAGAAATAGATCCAAAGACATAGAAAAAAAAATCATGGTTACCAAAAAGAGGAGGGGAGAGATAAATTAGGAGTGTGGGATTAACATATATACATTAATATATATAAAACAGATAATCAATAATAACTTACTGTATAGCACAGAGAACTATACTCATTATTTTGTAATAATCTATAAGGAAAAAGAATCTGAAAAAGAATATGTGTGTATATACACACACATAAAACCTACTCACTTCTCTGTACACGTGAAACTAACACAACATTGTAAACCAACTAAACTTCAATTAAAAAATTCTAAATTATGAACTAATGTTAACATCTCTGCTAGGCAGGACTTGGGCTTCAATGAGAAAGACCCCAGCCTGTGTCACACGCTTTCTGCATACATAAAAGAATCTGGATATGTATTTGATGTTTGACAGATTTTAGAATGACTAGAAAGATTTCCTTTTCCCAAGCATCAGCTGCTTAATTACATCTAATACTACTTTTGAAGGAACTATTTAAGGAAAAATTCATTTTGATTTTCAATTAGATCATTGAGAATGGAAGTAACTGGGTTATAAGACAATAATGCTTTAAACACAGGCTAAAGGTTCCAGAAAAACATCTATTTCTGCTTTATTAACTATGCCAAAGCCTTTGACTCTGTGGATCACAATAAACTGTGGAAAATTCTGAAAGAGATAGGAATACCAGACCACCTGACCTGCCTCTTGAGAAACTAGTATGCAGGTCAGGAAGCAACAGTTAAAACTGGACATGGAACAACAGACTAGTTC
Organism: Bison bison bison; assembly: GCF_000754665.1. Lineage (NCBI taxonomy): Eukaryota > Metazoa > Chordata > Mammalia > Artiodactyla > Bovidae > Bison > Bison bison. Next base: position 1,414,966 of record NW_011494902.1, read on the forward strand.
CAAATAGGCAAAGGAGTACGTCAAGGCTGTATATGGTCACCCTGCTTATTTAACTTACATGCAGAGTACATCATGAGAAATGCTGGGCTGGAAGAAGCACAAGCTGGAATCAAGATTGCTGGGAGAAATATCAATAACCTCAGATATGCAGATGACACCACCCTTATGGCAGAAAGTGAAGAGGAACTAAAAAGCCAATTTCACAATTTGTATGGAAATACAAAAAACCTCGAATAGCCAAAGCAATCTTGAGAGAGAATTGAACTAGAGGAATCAACCTGCCTGACTCCAGGCTCTATTACAAAGCCACAGTCATCAATACAGTATGGTACTGGCACAAAGACAGAAATATAGACCAATGGAACAAAATAGAAAGCCCAGAGATAAACCCACGCACCTATGGACACCTTATCTTTGACAAAGGAGGCAAGAATATACAATAGAGAAAAGACAATCTCTTTAACAAGTGTTGCTGGGGAAAGTGGTCAACCACTTGTAAAAGAATGAAACTAGAACACTTTCTAACACCATACACAAAAATATACTCAAAATGGATTAAAGATCTAAACGTAAGACCAGAAACTATAAAACTCCTAGAGGAGAACATAGGCAAAACACTGTCTGACATACATCACAGCAGGATCCTCTATGACCCACCTCCCAGAATATTGGAAATAAAAGCAAAAATAAACAAATGGGACCTAATTAAACTTAAGAACTTCTGCACAACAAAGGAAACTATAAGCAAGGTGAAAAGACAGCCTTCAGAATGGGAGAAAATAATAGCAAATGAAGCAACTGACAAACAACTAATCTCAAAAATATACAAGCAACTCCTCATCTCTTTTGAATGCAAATGTCATATATTATGTGCCTATATTAAAT
>NW_011494902.1:1416261-1417237 GCF_000754665.1 Bison bison bison
AAGCCAGAAAGAAAAACACCAATACACTATGCTGCTGCTAAGTCACTTCAGTCGTGTCTGACTCTGTGTGACCCCATAGACAGCAGCCCACCAGGCTCCCTGGTCCCTAGGATTCTCCAGGCAAGAACACTGGAGAGGGTTGCCATTTCCTTTTCCAATGCAGGAAAGTGAAAAGTGAAAGTGAAGTCGTTCAGTCATGTCCGACTCTTAGCGATCCTATGGACTGCAGCCTACCAGGCCCCTCCGTCCATGGGATTTTCCAGGCGAGAGTACTGGAGTGGGTTGCCATTGCCTTCTCCACCAATACACTATACTAATGTATATATACGGAATTTAGAAAGATGGTAATGATAACGCTGTATGCGAGACAGCAAAAGAGACACAGATGTATAGAACAGTCTTTTGGACTCTGTGGGAGAGGGAGAGGGTGGGATGATTTGGGAGAATGGCATTGAAACATGTATAATATCATATATGAAACGAGTCACCAGTCCAGGTTCAATGCATGATACAGGGTGCTTGGGGCTGGTGCACTGGGATGACCCAGAGAGATGGTATGGGGAGGGAGTGGGAGGGGGGGTTCAGGATGGGGAACACATGTATACCCATGGTGGATTCATGTTGATGTATGGCAAAACCAATACAATATTGTAAAGTAATTAACCTCCAATTAAAATAAATAAATTTAAACAACAACAAAAAAAGAAGTCAAAGAGGAGAGTGAAAAAGTTGGCTTAAAGCTCAATATTCAGAAAATGAAGATCATGGCATCTGGTCCCATTGCTTCATGGGAAATAGATGGGGAAACAGTGGAAACAATGTCAGACTTTATTTTGGGGGGCTCCAAAATCACTGCAGATGGTGACTGCAACCATGAAATTAAAAGACGCTTACTCCTTGGAAGAAAAGTTATGACCAACCTAGACAGCATATTCAAAAGCAGAGACATTACTTTGCAAATAAAGGTCCGTCTAGT
>NW_011494902.1:1417337-1419816 GCF_000754665.1 Bison bison bison
CGATCTGGAGGAGAAGGGGACGACAGAGGATGAGATGGCTGGATGGCATCACTGACTCGATGGACATGAGTTTGAGTGAACTTCGGGAGTTGGTGATGGACAGGGAGGCCTGGTGTGCTGCAATTCATGGGGCTGCAAAGAGTCGGACACGACTGAGCAACTGAACTGAACTGAACTGAAAGGATCAATAACTGAGCTTAGACCATCACTGGAAGAGATGGAGCTGGGCTCAGATGCCACACAGCCCAGGGCTCTCCACAAAGATGTGCAGAGTAAAGGGATTAAGAAAATTGACTGCAAACCATTAGAACACTGCTGTGCTCTGCTGGGACAATGGCACCTCCTGACAAAGCTCCCGCACTCCATCTTTGTGGTGACCTACTCTGCCTGCCGAGAGGGTGCCAGTTCATTCACGGGACATAACCCTGGTGATATGTAACTTTGGGCAGACGGTCTAACTGCTCTATGCCTCAGTTTCCTCTTTTGTAAAATGGAGACATTTCAAATGGTTCCTGTGAAAATTCAGTGAGCTCACACTTGTGGAATGACTGGACTGTGACCAGTCCATAGCTGCTCAGCATGTGTTAGAAGCAGGGGTTGTGGTGCTGCAGGCGTGTGCTTCGTGCTGCACTTTGTGTAGACCAGGTCTCACAGAGTTGCACAGAAGCATCAAAATCTCAGAGTTCTAAGAGCAAGAAAAAACACACAAAATCATTTTTCTGTGCTAAGGGCTGTTGCCCTGAGTCTAGCACAGGGCTAGAAGACTTTACTTAATTACTTAAGAAGTAATTTTACTTAAGAAGATTTTACTTAATCTTCTATATATCAGATCACATCAGATCAGTCGCTCAGTCATGTCCAACTCTTTGCGACCCCATGAATCGCAGCACGCCAGGGCTCCCTGGCGTTCACTCAGACTCACGTCCATCGAGTCAGTGATGCCATCCAGCCATCTCATCCTCTGTCGTCCCCTTTTCCTCCTGCCCCTAACCCCTCCCAGCATCAGAGTCTTTTCCAATGAGTCAACTCTTCGCATGAGGTGGCCAAAGTGCTGGAGTTTCAGCTTTAGCATCATTCCTTCCAAAGAAATCCCAGGGCTGATCTCCTTCAGAATGGACTGGTTGGATCTCCTTGCAGTCCAAGGGACTCTCAAGAGTCTTCTCCAACACCACAGTTCAAAAGCATCAATTCTTTGGCGCTCAGCCTTTTTCACAGTCCAACTCTCACATTCATACATAATCACAGGAAAAACCATAGCCTTGACTAGACGAACCTTTGTTGGCAAGGTAATGTCTCTGCTTTTGAATATGCTATCTAGGTTGGTCATAACTTTCCTTCCAAGGAGTAAGCGTCTTTTAATTTCATGGCTGCAGTCACCATCTGCAGTGATTTTGGAGCCCAGAAAAATAAAGTCTGACACTGTTTCCACTGTATCCCCATCTATTTCCCATGAAGTGGTGGGACCGGATGCCATGATCTTCGTTTTCTGAATGTTAAGCTTTAAGCCAACTTTTTCACTCTCCTCTTTCACTTTCATCAAGAGGCTTTTGAGTTCCTCTTCACTTCCTGCCATAAGGGTGGTGTCATCTGCATATCTGAGGTTATTGATATTTCTCCCAGCAATCTTGATTTCAGTTTGTGTTTCTTCTGGTGCAGCGTTTCTCATGATGTACTCTGCATATAAGTTAAATAAACAGGGTGACAATATACAGCCTTGATGAACTCCTTTTCCTATTTGGAACCAGTCTGTTGTTCCATGTCCAGTTCTAACTGTTGCTTCCTGACCTGCATACAAATTTCTCAAGAGGCAGATCAGGTGGTCTGGTATTCCCATCTCTTTCAGAAAGAAATGCAAAAAAGCAAAATGGTTGTCTGGGGAGGCCTTACAAATAGCTGTGAAAAGAAGAGAAGCGAAAAGCAAAGGAGAAAAGGAAAGACATAAACATCTGAATGCAGAGTTCCAAAGAACATCAAGAAGAGATAAGAAAGCCTTCTTTAGCGATCAATGCAAAGAAATAGAGGAAAACAACAGAATGGGAAAGACTAGGGATCTCTTCAAGAAAATCAGAGATACCAAAGGAACATTTCATGCAAAGATGAGCTCGATAAAGGACAGAAATGGTATGGACCTAACAGAAGCAGACAATATTAAGAAGAGATGGCAGAATACACAGAAGAACTGTACCAAAAAGATCTTCACGACCCAGATAATCACGATGGTGTGATCACTCACCTAGAGCCAGACATCCTGGAATGTGAAGTCAAGTGGGCCTTAGAAAGCATCACTACGAACAAAGCTAGTGGAGGTGATGGAATTCCAGTTAAGCTATTCCAAATCCTGAAAGATGATGCTGTGAAAGTGCTGCACTCAATATGCCAGCAAATTTGGAAAACTCAGCAGTGGCCACAGGACTGGAAAAGGTCAGTGTTCATTCCAATCCCAAAGAAAGGCAATGCCAAAGAATGCTCAAACTACTGC
>NW_011494902.1:1420022-1444387 GCF_000754665.1 Bison bison bison
ATGTTCAAGCTGGTTTTGGAAAAGGCAGAGGAACCAGAGATCAAATTGCCAACATCCGCTGGATCATGGAAAAAGCAAGAGAATTCCAGAAAAACATCTATTTCTGCTTTATTGACTATGGCAAAGCCTTTGACTGTGTGGATCACAATAAACTGTGGAAAATTCTTACATATATATATATACACACACACACACACACACACACACACACATACACCATTATTTACGGATTAAGAAACTGCTCGTAAAAAACTTGAACTTCCCTCTTCTTCCGAAACATCTGTCCATATTGTGTACATTCTGAGTCATCTGCATCTGCCGCAGTGGGACTGTGACTGCTGCCTTTAGACCAGACAGACTCTTCGGTCAGTTTGCCACTGTGTCCATCACTATTGCCCTTTGACAACAAGTCAGGTGTATGATGCTACTGTGGTTTTTAAAACCAAGGCCTTTTTGCCTTTGAATAACAAACACCACATCTTTCTATACCTATTTCCTTACCAAAAGTGGGAAAATAGCCTGTAACTCCCCCTGAGGACACACAATTGTTGTCATACCTAGCTCGTTTTAAACATTTGTATTATTTGGCAACTGTAGGTTTTTGGGTTTGCGATTATTAATCTAGTCCCAAACATCTTCATTCACACACACACACACACACACAATCTGAGGTCAAAAGTCCTGTTAGTGGCAGAAGCTGTACCCACATGCAGGTCTCTTTCCACCCCTCATTTCTGTTTGAACTTACCTGTCCACTTTTTTCTTTCTAAATAAATGAGCTAACGTGGGTTCAAATTCATGTTCCATAGACAGAAGCAGAGACAAGAAGAAATCTATTAGCTACAACAAAGCAACACAAAAGGTAGCTACAGACACAAGAGGACTCTAATGGGTAATGTATCATCAGGATTAAAATTCTCTGTATCTTAGGTTGTCTAGGTTGAAATATTTTGACAGATGAAGCTGAAGGAGTAATGTCCTCTCGACGAACTGCTCCATTTCATTTATGCTTAATTGCCCTTGCTCATATTGAATCATGAATGTTTTATCTAATATGCTTCCTAAGTACTCAACTAAATGAAATGGTTACAGAGGTCTCAGGAATATACTATATAACACAGAAGAAACCCCCAAATGCCTAGGAAAAAAAAGAGTTGGAGAAAGAAACAGAAGAAGAGAGAAACAGAAGATGTTTCTCCTTTTCAGCCTCCTTTACAGAAAATCCTTTGAAGTCTTTCATTTTCCTGTAATGAAAGGAATCTGTCCAAGGCGCTAGGTATGTCACGTTCCCTCCATATATTGATAATATTTCTCTCACTCATGGGCTTGTCTCTCCCAAAAAAGAAATGTCAGGTGCAAATATTATATGGCTTATTAATTGATTTCACTTTCCTTTCACTGATTTTTTTGTATCTTGAGACAAGGGTTTTGTGAGCAGGGAAGTCTGTGTCTGTTCCCTCCTGCACCATCTGATTATCTCACTGGTAACTTCTCAGTTTCATTCTATGTATCTCACTTAGGAAAGCCTGAGATTTCTTTCTAGTTCTACCACTTAGCATTTACCAGAGTTCAATCAGGCTTCTTTGAGGCTCATCCTTAAAAATGAGCAAGATAATATCTACTTTAGAGACTGCTAAAATGAACAAATGAGACCCATTCTGTGTAAGCACGTTGACAACTGTAAAAGCACCAAACGCATGTGTCCTGACAGTCACAGTTGTATTAAAATACCAGAGATATAAGATGCTCTGTGAAAGGCAGGCTGTGGTGCACATGACTCTTGAGTCCATGACATCAGAGGCTAAAGGGAAAGGGAAATCGATTATTGAAAAGAAGTCCTAGGCAGGAGCAGAGTCTCCAGGGACAGCAGAGCCGTAGGTGTGGTGGCATCTTCCTTTGTGTTCCCAGAACTCAAGCAGGCTGTTCTCTGGGCTCCCATCACAGAGTGGCATATATTCAATTATCTGCTTTTCCTCCCTAGTTGCCAGCATCCTGTAAGCTGAGCTTTCCAAGAGAAGGCATCTTTCTACCTCCAGCACTTAGCATGGTGTGAGCTAGGTACCTCCAGCCTGCTAGATTAATGTGCTATTTAGTGTAGTAGACAGAATAATGTTCCCTCACTTAAATGTCCACATTCTACCAAGCCTCAGACCTGTGAATGTGCTTCCTTTACCTTCTATGGCAAAAGAGACTTTGCAGATGTGATTAAATTAAGTATCTGGAGATGGGGGATTATCCTGGACTATGGGGATGGGCCAGAAAAAGGAGACATTACAATGGAACCAGAGTTTGCAGTTATGTACTCTGAAGATGGAGGGAAAGGCCAAAAGCCAAAGAATGCTAGAATCTGGAAAAAAACAAGGAAATAATTCTGTCCTGAAACCTCCAGAAAGAATGTAGCCCTGCTGCTATTGTGATTTTAGACTCTGACCTCCAGAATTATAAAACAATATATTTGTGCAGTTTTAAGCCATTAAGTTTGCTACAGCAGCAACAGGAAACAATATACATAGTTGCAAAAGTAAATGACTATATGAATGAAGGAGCAAGTAAATGAACGAATGGAGAGAGCTCTAGGTGGACAGCGGAAAGGCCTAGATTCAAGTCCCATTTAGCAGAGTAATTCGGGCTCCATGATTTCATCCCTCCAGAATTTATCTGCATAAGGAGTTAAGGCCAAGGAGTCAGACCAACTAGGGTTCAAATCCCTTCTAAGCTATTTCCATTTGCATTCTGGGGCAAGAGCTCACCTCTAGGAGTCTATGTCCTCGTCTGTAAGGTGGGAATAGTGACGGTACTTCCTGCATAGTTGTTGTGGGGACTAAGCTACAATCCAGTCCATAGTCAATGGGATCCTGAACTAGGTATATTTTAAACTGTGATCACATAAAAATGCTATTTATGTCACTTGATGCCAAACCTTGAAATTATGCAAATTCTCCAAATTAAGAAAAAAGGAAGTGCACAGTGACAAAGCTAGGGAAACCACTGATAGCCACAGGCAGGTTTGTCTTAGCTGCTGAACAAAAACGACTACTGACTTTCCAGCAGGTCTAGGTGAAATTATACAAGCCCTAACTGATTCAAGTAACCAACTCTGAGAAGTTGTCAGGAACATGCCCCTTGAATGAACTAGGACCACCTTTCAATGCATGCCAGCAGTTAGCAGGGGTCTGGAACCTAGAAAGCTATTACACTACTGTTACTATATTAATTCAAAGACAAAAGCCTCAAACTTCCACAATGGAAAATAGGTTCATGTCAGAGAAATCTTACTGTTGGAAAATTTGAGTCAGGTGTGTCAATAACCCTTCATATTATGAAACAATAAATTTCCCGGCTCTTACCCCAAGAATATGACCTCAGATAGTGTTAACTATGCAGTCCACTGTTTCATCACATACAACTTGCACAATTGGTTTCACTACCATTCCCATATTTAGAACATTGTGATGACGGAGGTGACAGGGATCTCCCTGGAACTCAGGGCCACCCTTCTCTCTGTTCTCATGTCCTGAATCCCCAGAGGGCAAAGTTGTGCCTAATTCACAATAAAACTCAATAAATAACTGTTCAATCTATAAATGACCTTTATGGTTCATGTAACCCAAATTCCTCTCTCATTTTCCTGATAATGAACCTAAGGCCAATGAGAGCAATAGCTGAAAAATCCCTTCCATGGAGCATGAATTCATGTTACTAACTGTCTCCTCCCTAGAGAGAAGAGTTGACTTCCCAAATCTAACAGACTGTACTATTAAGAGGAAAGAGGTTTTTTTTTTTTTGTTTTTTTTGGAGTTTGGAGTAGAGAAATGTTTATTGTAGGCCAATGCAAGGAGATGGGTGCTCAGTCGTGTCTGACACTTTCACCCCAGGGACTGTGGCCCGCCAGACTCCTCTGTCCATGATGATTCTCCAGGTAAGAATACTGGAGTGGGTTGCCATGCCCTTCTCCAGGGGATCTTCCCAACCCAGGGACTGAACCCAGGTCTCCTGCATTGCAGACAGATTCTTTACCAGCTGAGCTACGGGCCTCAAAAATCCCAAATTCCCGCAAAGCTTTCAGCAAAGCGCTTTTCTAGGAAAGGTGAGGGAGGGGCGTGGTTAGTTGTTGCAAACTTCTTGGTGTCAGAACCTTTGTTCTTGAGGTCAGGTCATGGTCAGATAATGATGTTCCTGTAAACCTTCACCAAATAAAATTATTCCCTGTTCTGAGAAGAACAGGCAAGGACCTAAGGCACAACTTTCACCCTTCAAGGTCGAGGTCCTGGCTGAGAGGTGGCGGATTTTAGCTGGCAGTTCCCTAGGGCCACACACCCAGACCCTGCCCAGCTGTTGAGGCTGAGGGAGCCAGGTGTTCAAGACCCAACTGGTCCTCAGGCTCCTCAGATGGCACAGGCCAGGTACCAAAGACCAAGATCCAGGCAGACTCCCATTGCTATTAGGTCACAGAGGTGGGGATGGTGGAGAGATTCACCAGCAACTCAAGGGCCGGGCAACCTTGGCCAGAGCTCTGGGGCCTGGCAGGACACAACCCCCAGCCTGTTCCCTGTGCCTCGCCTCCTCCCCAGCTCACCTGCCGGCCTGAGGCCTCTTACTTCACTCTTCTAAGGACAACCCCTCCATCGACTATTGGCTGAACAAGCCCGGGTATTCTCCTTAAAATTGAGAAGCATCAAGGAAAAAGAGGAATCGTAACAGAGCGGGACAGTGCACAGCCCTTAGCAGGCAGCCATTGTCGAGTGCCATTACCACACAACACATTACCAGGCAATGGTTACCAGTTACCCTGAGACCACTAACGCCAGAAGGTTACAGCGAGGTTAGAGGGCCTGCTCAACCATTCGTCAGCGCCACAGTAGGCCCCTCCTCCAAGTAGCAACTCTCAAAGAAGAAATAGCTTTTAAAACACATTTTTAGAAGTCTCTGTTTTTCTAAGAAGCTTCTGGTTTCATAAAATGAATTCTGATGATAAGTGTTTATACCACAGATTTGGCTAATAAGTGGTAAAGAGATAAGCAAAGAATGATTAAGAGAAAATAAGAACCTGGATGAAACAGCCGCGATGAGGACACGGAAAAAAGCACAGAAGGAATGCTGAGTTACTTAGTTCTAATTGAAGCCAGGTGTTACCAGGGGGCAGCGAATATGATTCTTTAAGGTTAAACAGAACCATTTAATGCAAAGTCAATATGTTTTTTTTTTTTTTTAAACTTATACTTCAATTTTCTGCCAAAGAAGATATTACTACCTAGGAAAGATTCAGACCTAGAAGCACTTAAAACCTTATCTTAACTGCAGGCGACCATTCACCAGGAAAAGCTGGGCATGCCTTCCCCACGTGAAGATGACCTCAAGAAGAATATCAACCTTTTCCCTAGAAATAGATTTTAGTGGTTTTTCTACTGTCTTTATGGAGCTAACTTTAATCTCCTCTGAGTTAAGTCAACACCTTGCATTGTTTTCACTGGAGATGGAGAACAGTTGTCTCCGGTGTCAAATTGTAGACCTGTAGATGTCTCAAGTGGAGAAGGCAATGGCACCCCACTCCAATACTCTTGCCTGGAAAATCCCATGGACGGAGAAGCCTGGTAGGCTGCAGTCCATGGGGTCGCTAGAGTCGGACACGACTGAGCGACTTCACTTTCACTTTTCACTTTCATGCATTGGAGGAGGAAATGGCAACCCACTCCGGTGTTCTTGCCTGGAGAATCCCAGGGACGGGGGAGCCTGGTGGGCTGCCGTCTATGGAGTAGCACAGAGTCGGATACGACTGAAGCAACTTAGCAGCAGCAGCAGATGTCTCAAGAGTCAATAATTTAGGACGCAGACTTAGGGGCTTCCCCGGTAGCTTAGCTGTAAAGAAACAGCCTGTAAGCGGCAAAGAAATGAATGGTAGGTTTAATCCCTGAGTTGGAATGATGTCCTGGAGAAGAAAACAGCAAACCCACTCCAGTATTCTTGCCTGGAGAATACCACGCACAGAGGGCCAGTGCGCTGCAGTCCATCGGGTCACAGAGTCAGACATTACTTAAAGAGTAAACACACACACAGACTTCTGAAGGCTAACTCTACCTAGATTTCTTAACTTTATATGATACTGTCACTTTTATTATTAGATTTCTCTCAATACTGTCATCATAAGTTGGGTTGCAGAGCCCAAACCCTGTGAATTCAGGGAAGCTAGTGTGAAATGACCATTTACCAGCTGGGTTCCTTTCTTTGCCTCTCCAAACCCACTTGCTTTCTTAGCTAGCCAAAACCTGGGGCCATCCAGTGATCATCTTAAACTTTGACCCATTCCCTTGACTTTTTTAGCTTTTAAAAGCTCTCTATGCATAGTTGTGCAATGGATATTGGGTGTTTATTTGTGATTTTAAGGGCTTTTCAATAAAAGCCTTCCATTGATCTAGATAGAATGCCTGGGCCTCTTTCTGCTGTCAGAGTCTTCTCATCTGTGTGGCCAACTTGAGTCATGCTCAGATTAGATGCCCAGCTTCCTGGTCTAGTCACCTTGCTAGTGTTTTTTGTTTTATTTTAAAGATTTATTTGTTTTTGGCTATGCTGGGTCTTCATTAATGTGCATTGGCTTTCTCTAATTGTGGAGAGCAGGGCCTACTCTCCAGTTGCAGAGCAAGGGCTTCGCATGAGCATGGGCTTTATTAGGCACTCAAGTTTCAGTAGTTGTGGCGCATGGGCTCACCAGCTGTAGCTCGTAGGCTCTAGAGCTCTAGGTTCAGTAGAAGGGGTGAAGGGACATGGTTGCCATGCAGCATGTGGGATTTTCCAGAAACAGGCGTCAAATCCATGTCTCCTACATTGGTAGGTGGCTTCTTAACCAATGGACCACCAGGAAAGCCCCTCATTTTACTAGTGCTAAAGCACCGGGGGATAAGGGTTATCAAAAGGTGACAACTTGTTAGTCTACTGACCACTGGCTCTCTTTGGATGTCTATAGACTTCATGTGGCCTGAGGCGCAAGGCTACACATGTAAGCGGAGCAGACAGGCATAACCTCAAGCAGATCTTCAGCATCCTGGGATCGTCTTCCTCTCCAGGAGCCTGTCATGCACACTCACACTCCTGCCCCTTTACGTTGGCTTCCCTCTGCCTGGAATGTTCTTTCTCTTGTTTCTCTATTCCTCAGGCCCACTTTATATGTGACAGCACTGAGAAGTATTCCTTACCTCCCTGAACAGGAAGAATTACTCCCTCCCCTTTGTTCCCAGATACCTCTTTTTCAGCCCTGGTTAGAATTCTATAATACTTCTTTAGGTCTCTCTGCATCACTATAAACTTACATTTTGCACTCTCATACAACTAAATCTGTGATTCTTTTTCACAAAGTACAAGAAATGAATGAATGAAGTAAACGTGAACAGGTTTCCTCAAACAGAGGTAACTGGGGTGGCTTTCAGCCCTGGGGTCAGACCGTCCTTTCTTATTTATCTCCAGGTAAGAATGGACAGAGATAGAGAAATCTGAGCAAAACAAGCTGACCAATAGCCAGCCAAGAGTAAGACATATGGTGTACCTGATAGACCATTATATTAACAGTTTCTTCTTTTTTCTGTTCCGGAGGTCCTTGACTCTGTAGTAGATTTCGTACTGTTTCTTCCATCCTGAAAAGTGAACAAACAAAAATAGATAGATGGACGAATAAATAATTTAAGAAATGTTTCCTATTAACATGGGTCTTATTCAGTTAGTAGAAATCATTCTTTAGCAAATGATTCCCTAAGCTTAAAGCCTAGGAATCTCTTTTCTCGCCTTTCGCCTTCATCCCCTGTATTAAGAATCTGTCGTAAGTCCTCTACGATCCTTTTGCAGAATGGCCCTGGCTTCTCTCTCTTTCTGTTTACCATTCAGGTCTCTATCCTTAGACTCTCATGTCTGTACTATTGCAAACATCTTCCAACATCCCTCTTCACTTTCAATTTGACACGATGTCACTCCAGTAATCTTTCTGAAATACTCTGATTTTTTAAAAATCAATTTTCAAAGTTGACAAATCCTACATGAATGCATTTTCACCATTAATATACTGTTACATCTTCCCATTGTGATCTCTATGTCAGCACACAAAGATACACTTTATTCTTCTCAACTACTTCCTAATATTCCATAATGTGAATGTACCATACATTTTTTAAACATTCCTCTGCTGATGGAATTTAAATTGCTTCAAAATTTTTGCTATTTCAATTAATAAATATCTTTACAAATACATCTTAATGCACATTTAAGAATATTTCTATAGGTCACATTATACCATATATTGTATGCCATAATCTTATTAAGTACCCACGTCAATGTACCCCTTCCCAATACCTCCCCTCTCAAGCCCAAAAGAGAAGAGTAAAACACACACACTCATTTCCATTTCCAGACATTGTCTCAAGCTGTTACTACTTTCTGGAATGCCAACAGCCTTTCATCTTCTCATGGGCCATCCATGTTTCAAAATCCACCTCAAGTTTCACTTCCTAAGAGACTTCTTACTAGTACCCTACTTCTGTGAATTCTTACAACCCTATACTTATTCTTTCATTTTAAAATTCTCCATTCTAATCCTCAAAGATTTCATGTATGCATGCTTTGTCCTCTGAAGTAAATTATAATATTTTGTATAGAACCACGTCATATATTCTTAATTTATCCTTCAATTCTGGATAAAGTAAACACTCAGAAGACATTATTATGTGAATCTCTGGTTGATTCATTTTTTTTTAAATATTAAATGCTTACTCTGTAACAAGCAATGAAAATATATATTCAAACTGTATTCAAATGGCCTTGTCCTTGGGACTTATCCATGAGGATTCATGGACCAGAATTCTGAGACTGGGTCGCCTGAATGAAACACATTGAACACAGTGCTCTTGTGCCCAGAGCCTGAGTCGTCTGTCTCTTCCAGTCCCATCCTGAAGCATGTATTCTAGTAACTCAATATGATCCTAGTTCAGAAGAGTTGTAGGGAGAAGTAGACTAAGCCCTCTCTCTCACTCGGGCATCTAGCAAGACAAATTAGGGGCTGTAGGGGTCTATGCATTCCTGGAAGTGGCAAGGCCTTTACAGTAACCAAGGTAGTGTGGTTCAGAAAGCCAACTTCTCATATGGTGCATCATTGCTTGGCAGCAGAGAAAAGACACTGCAGATGAACCAGGCTAATCCAAACCAGGGTTATAATTGGGGAAATTCTGCCTTCTCAGGGAGTGGAACCATTATCCTTTCAGGATTTGGAGAAGATGGTGGACACTGATTATCAGTGTGCAGAGATTGATTTTTTTGCACATTTACACAAGCCACCTCTTCGTGAATCCATCCAGGAAAACAAAATACGTTCCTAATAGTTTCACATATCTCATTTTATTAATGATGATTAAGTAGTACTTTAAACTTGTCAAAGAACTCTCTCATCTATTAATCATTATAATGCACTTTTGGCTCAGTAGGTAGAGTCTGCCTGCAATGCAGGAAACGCAAGTTTGATTCCTGGGCTGGAAAGATCCCCTGAAGGAAGATATAGCAACCCACTCCAGTATTCTTGCCTGGACAATCTCATGGACAGGGAAGCCTTACAGGATACAGTACATGGGGTCACAAAGAGTCAGATATGAATGAGCATATGGCATTGGCAATGCACTTTTAAAAATATCATTATATCTCTGTGGTAGATAATAAAGCTGAGGCCCAGAAAGGTTAAGCGGCTTACTTACAGAATCATGGTTAGTTGGATAGAGAGTTAGGATTAAACTATTTTCATGACTGTAAAAATGGCATCCTTTTTCCACTAGGCTTTATTTACATTCAAGGAAATGATTATAAATGGAGTCTTAACTCCTAATTAGGAGTTATATTTGTGAACACCTATTAGCTGCTAAACCCAAGAAAGCAAAAATATTATTTCTGACCTGAGGAGAGGTTAGAAAGACCTGGTAGAAAAGACAAAGTAAGTTTATGAGAAAAGAATAGGTGTGAAGAAGTAACAAATTCTGAAATAATAAGTGATTTTTATACTTTATAATTTCATTTTATAGAAACAGAAACAACCTCTTTAATGGTAGTAGATTTTCCATGATATTTGCTAAACCTATTATAAACAAGAAAAGTAGGGATTCATTGGTGGTTCAGCGGCTAAGACTGAGTTCCCAAAGCAGGGAGCCTGGGTTTAATCCCTGGTCAGGGAACTAGATCCCATATGCTGCAACTGGAAGAACCTGCATGCTGCAAGGAAGACTGAAGATCCTACATGCTGCAACTAAGACACAGCATAGAAAAATAAATAAATATAAACATTTTAAATAGGAAAAAAGAGAAGGGTAATGATACTGTTAATAACTTGCCCAAGATGACTCAGCAGAGACTAGACTCTCATCTCCTAAATATTAATCTATTTTTTTCCTACCTTAGCAAAGAGACTGAAAGTCTTTCTCATGTCAATCCTTATTTTAATCATTTATATAAAAATTTGGCTTAACTATGGCCCAATAGGTAAAGCTCAGTTAAAATAAAATCTTGTCTTTGTCATCAATAAATTAGAATAGAATTCTGTTTCAGTGCATATCTTGCTGAATTATCTCTTCTGTATATTTAAAAGTTCTATGCACAAGTTGCTGGATTAAAAAGAAAAACATTTATTCACCTTCTCCCCTTTCTTCTTGACTTCACAGTTTAAAAAATAAGAAAGAAAAAAGAGGGCGTGGACAGAAAATTGTTAAAACAGAATCTCAAGCAGTCTAGATCCACAGTAACACTGTGAACACTTTTCTGGCACAAATTCATTATTAATTAAAACCAGTTATATATCCAAGCTACAGCTTGGAACAGAGTTGTAGGGACTCAGCTTAACTCTTGATAAAAAAAAAATTAAGTTGTCTCATCTTTTCACAACCCTTATGAATCTGGTGACAGAGAAATATTTTGAACCTTATAAGAATATACCATTACTTATTCCCTAATTATATTTTTAAAAAAGATTATCATTTAGTAAACTCCCTTATTTTAAAAATCAAAGACTGTGAAGCACCATCCCTTGCAGTGCAATGTCCAGTGACACTTTATTTTGTTTTATTATTTTGATAGCTGGTGTATGAGTCTAGTCTGCACACAGAACAATTACACCATCCGCTTCCCAAATGTGAACTAAAAATAATCAATTCCTGTCTCCAAGTCAGGCACAGGTAGAGTTTTCTTGCTTGTAAGTTGCTGATTTGTTGAACATATCATTAAACACTAACCTTAATTAATATCTTCTAGTTCTGTTTTTTTCCCACTTTTGTCTATCCTGAGATTAAATCCTTTTGTCCTCTAAATATGGGTCAAGTAACTATCATAACTAAAAACAGTCTAGGCTAAAATTACACTTGGTGAAATGTAATAAATTTTAATACATATTAAGTGAACTATTTTTTAAAAGTTAAGTCCTATACACATCAGACAAATAAACTAAATTCATATGCAAACAGTATATTTTACATAACATAGATAAAAATGTAAGAACTGTATTTAATTAAAAACAGATTCCATGTTTTATGGTATATATCACTTAATTACCACCACCACTATAGTATTTTCTCTAGGGGAAGAAAAAAAAAGTTTTGCTTAAAAGGGGCACAAACTTAAAGTTAGAAAAAAAGGACATTAAAAAAGAATTCATGAGAATAACAATTCAAAAGCACCTAAGAGATGGATCAGTGAGAATTTGAAACAAAATCTCCCTGTGCCCAGAGATCCACCTTTGTCACAGACCCCCATTTAAAGAGCACACGACTGGGGAACTGTCATTGGATTTGCACCCATGTCTTATAGAGACAGTCTCCCTGCACAACAAAGGAAGATTCTTCTGGAAGTAAATGTTCAAAGATGATGGTTTCCTGAATCTCTTCAAGGCAGGAAACAACCTAATAATATCACAATCAGAGAATATGATTTGAGTCCTAAAGAACTTCATTCATTCAATAATGAAAGGATTATCAGAAAACAGGATCCCAGAGCACTCTGGGAGCAATTTATTCTAACAGCAGGTAAAGGAAAGTGAACTCGTCCACACTCCTTTCTTCCTCCCCAAATCCTGCCCTCTCTTTTTTGCCTAATGAGACTCTGGGAACTGATCAGACCATTAGACTGAAGTGTTCTTTTGTGACTCTTGTGATCAAATATTCAGTTTAGTATGTCATTTTTGACAGAAATGGAACAAAATGAACACAAAAACAAGAAGTCACTCTCCTCAAATCAAATTAGTAACTCATAAGGCTCTTTGAACCAAAAGCTGATCATGCTTTTTGTTTTTAAGAAATATACTTTAACTTGTGTATTTGCTGATGAGTCACATAAAACTAAATCACTAATGTAATTTTTCAATTGTCCCTCGTATTTTCTTATGTGAGAGGCTTCAAGATCATAACTCACCCACTTCTGCTAAAATGCATGCCATATTCTCTTCACCTACACTGTGCAGTTTGTTGAGAGCTGCTGCTGTGACTTGCAAATTGCTTCTCCTTGTGTTTTACTTTATTTGACTCCCAATCCTCTCATTTCAAGAAACTGTATCAATTTAAGCAAGGATACCTCCATGACTGAATTTCACTTTAAGACAAGAAGAAAGGGACTGTGGTTCAAACAGAAAGAAGGCTGAAGGACCTGGGGCAGGGCACGCTGGAATCAAGATTGCCAGGACAAATATCAATAACCTCAGATATGCAGATGACACCACCCTTATGGCAGAAAGTGAAGAGGAACTAAAAAGCCTCTTGATGAGAGTGAAAGAGGAGAGTAAAAAAGTTGGCTTAAAGCTCAACATTCTGGTCCCATCACTTCATGGCAAATAGATGGGGAAACAGTGGAAACAGTATCAGACTTTATTTTGGGGGGGCTCCAAAATCACTGCAGATGGTGACTGAAGCCATGAAATTAAAAGACACTTATTCCTTGGAAGAAAAGTTATGACCAACCTAGATAGCATATTCAAAAGCAGAGACATTACTTTGCCAACAAAGGTCTGTCTAGTCAAGGCTATGGTTTTTCCTGTGGTCATGTATGGATGTGAGAGTTGGACTGTGAAGAAAGCTGAGCGCCAAAGAATTTATGCTTTTGAACTGTGGTGTTGGAGAAGACTCTTGAGAGAGTCCCTTGGACTGCAAGGAGATCCACCCAGTCCATTCTAAAGGAGATCAGCCTTGGGTGTTCTTTGGAAGGAATGATGCTAAAGCTGAAACTCCAGTACTTTGGCCACCTCATGTGAGGAGTTGACTCATTGGAAAAGACTGATTCTGGGAGGGATTGGGGGCAGGAGGAAAAGGGGATGACAGAGGATGAGATGGCTGGATGGCATCACCAACTTGGTGGATGTGAGTTTGAGTGAACTCTGGGAGATGGTGATGGACAGGGAGGCCTGGCGTGCTGCGATTCATGGGGTTGCAAATAGTCGGACGCGACTGATCTGATCTGATCTGATCTGATACAAGACAGTGAAGCACAATAAAACAAAGTATGCTTGTATATATTTCCTACATTGGAAGACTATTCAGCAATCAAAGGGAATAAGCTGATACATGCAGTATCAAAGACTCTCAAAAACATTAGGGTGAGGGAAAGAAGGCACACACAAAAGACTAAATACTACATGATTTCATTTATATGTAACTTTAGTACAGGGAAAATTAATTTATGATGTAAAATTTAACAACAGTGATTGTCAAGAGAGGGCAGGGGAGGGGCAAGGACTGACTGGTAAGGAACACAAGGAACTTCCTGGGATGATGCTAATGTTCTATTTCTCTCTAGGGGTTTCAATGGATTGCACAAATACAAGCATTTGTTGGAATTCATCCAATGCTACATTTAAGATTTGTGTATATCATTATACATAAATTTTACCCTGAAACAAAAAATACAGAGTAAACAAATATGGAACTCTAATTAGCAATATACATACCCATATCTACATAATTTGGGCCAAAATATATCAATGCCTAAAATTTACTCTGAAATGCTTTAATGATTATATGATGGATGGAGAGAGAGATGGATACATGGCTAGATATGTAGAAGAGCAAGTAAAAGTGAATGGAAGAATCTAGTTGGTGGGTTTACAGTGTTTGCTATAAAATGCATTCAACTTTTTCTGTATTTAAATTTTTTTCATAATAAATTATTGACAAAGTTATTTGTTTTTAAATGTAGACCATTTATCTCTTGGATAGAAATGTAGAAGAGAAGCAACTGCTTTTCTTCCACAAATGGTTGCTAGGTGTATGCAGGTCTGGCTGTGTGGATCTCAATCTCTACAGAGAAAGGAGATTTGGATGTGGTGTCTCCTTACACCTGGAGAGAAGTCACTTGTCTTCAGATGTGTTGCTGGCCCTTCTGCTTCTATGTGTGAAGATCCTGAGGCTATTTCCAGGCTGTCTGTTCTGTTTGATTACAGCCTGGAGGTCTCTATGGCACTCTGACCTTCACTTAGCTTCTGCCTGCTACACTATTCTGAATCTTGGCCACTTTTAGTGAGCGTGCTGACCTGGCAGTTTGTCTCCAGACACTGCTGTAGGAGTGCCCTTGACCTGCCGCAGTAGGCCCCGTGGGTCTCCAGGCAGCCTTGAAACCACACAGGATCTGAAAAAAGCCTGGAAAGGTAAAGCCCAGGATCTCCTTTGTACCCGAGCCTAGTGGACCACCAAGTGGGTAGTCTTCTTTCCATAAGGAGAAGCCTTACCTTTGTGCTTTCTTGATACTCTGAGCTCCTCTCCATCATAACCTCATGCATCTTATTAATGAGCTCTGAGTTCCTTAAGTTTAGTGACTGTCTTATTTATCTCTGACAACTAAGCATAGCTAGTGTTACTGAGTCAGTGTTCAATAAGTTCTTTTTTAAGTGAATGAACAAATGAATCTAATAGTTCTTTTACTCATTTGTCCCCTGGCTCCTTAGATTGTCATTGTCCTACAGACCTATATGTAGATCTAACTGCTCAGAGAGAAGTCATAACAGGTGAGAGGTACAACAAGACTAAATGGGCTGTGACTCATGGGGCTAAGATGCAGGGCTCCTGGTCATGGGTAAAACAAACCAAACATCTCCCAGAAATAACTCCCTACTCTTTCTGTCAAATTTAATATGCAGTCCACAGTTCATATGCTTCATCTGCAACTAATTAGCTTAGATAGTTAGAATATTATCCTAATGAGGCCAGGGTTTGCGATTCAGTCCCTAGCCTGGACACCCTTTACCACCTGGCTGACTAATCTCTGCTAAGAAAGCCCAGTGTCCCACTGCTAAAGGAGAAAGGATTGGAGAATTATATGAATGAAGAACATATTTTGTATGGTCTCCCAAATTGTTTGCAAATCATTTGCTTTTAAATTTCTTTTTCCCATCCTACTTCATTGCTTTCCTCAACAACCCACCCTACCTCTCCATTTGAATTGCAGTGAAAAGCTTTCCTCAAGCTCAGGAGTGAGAGGAAAAGCTGACTAATTTTCAGTTTCAAGATGAAACTGTTCATGTGGAAACTTTGCTGGTTTAGAACTGGGTTCTGCCCAAGTGCACCAACTTGTTTCCTTACCAAATAAGCTTCCTCACTTAGAAGCTAGCACATCTAAGCATGGAAGCAGGGACAATCCCCAGGTGGGCTGTGACTCTGATGTTCTTAACCCAGTCTTTCCTTATCCTGGTTTAATAGTTAGGAAGACTAAATCTATGTCGACAATAACTAAAAAGAGCACGGAAACTGAAGTTTACTCTGGCTAAATGTGGGAGAGATACGATTTCTTCTTTCTTTCCTAGATGATATATATTTTTAATTCAGCACAAATTTTGCCAGAATAATACTGTTGCCCAGAAACCACAGTGCTCTTAATTCACTCATGGGGACACAGCACCATCTATAAACAGATCGAAAGGTGCTAGTCTAATTTGAATTACTGCATCACATTCACTCCAGGGCCATCTGTATGTGAGCAGAAAGCAACATAAATTTCCTCATGGGCAGGCTTATCCTGATCCTGCTTGGGGAGCTCACTGTGTGGAGAGAGGCAGATTTTAAGAAGGCAAGGAAGCAAGGATATGCATTCAAAGGAAAAACCCTCATTTTTCACATTGAGCTGAAGGGAATCCCCTGAATGTTAACAAGCAAATCTCAAGTGTCTGCACAACAGAGGCAGAACACAAAGCTGCATTTATGGATTCATGTGTTTGTAGAGTTTGCACTAATCCAGAGATAGAGAATCCTGTGTGTGCTGGTGAAT
Organism: Bison bison bison; assembly: GCF_000754665.1. Lineage (NCBI taxonomy): Eukaryota > Metazoa > Chordata > Mammalia > Artiodactyla > Bovidae > Bison > Bison bison. Next base: position 1,436,268 of record NW_011494902.1, read on the forward strand.
GCCAGAAAGAAGTGTACCTCACTAGTTTCCACTGTCCTGAAGGCAGGGTTGGTGATGTTTCCCAAGAATCCACAAGAGGTCTACAAAATGGGTTACTTCTCTCAGTGGAGCCTGGTTTTTTAATTAATGCAGTAGTTATTAATATGATTAGCTTCATTAATACAAAATAATTAACAGTTAATACAGTCCCCCATGTCCAATCTCAAAAGCTTGTCTTCCTTTTTAAAAAACTTTTTATTTTGTATTGAGGTATAGCTGATTAACAATGCTGTGAAAGTTTCAAGTGGACAGCAAAGGGACTCAGGGACACATACCTATGAATCTATACCCCTCAAAACTCTCCTCCCATCTAGGCTGCCACATAACATGGAGTGGAGTTTCCTGTACTATACAATAGGACCTTGTTGGTTATCCATTTTAAGTATAGCTATGTGTACATGTTCATTCCAAACTCCTTAACTATCCCTTCCCCCATCCTTGCTTTCCCGGTAACCATAAATCCATTCTCTAAGTCTATGAGTCTCTTTCTGTTTGTAAGTTAGTTTTGTCTCTTTGACTTCTAAATCTACCCTTATGATGTGTCCTAATAGAATTCCTCAAAATAGTGAATTTCCACAAATACACTCAGATTTACTTGGTTTTTCTAAGATTTTGTTGTCTTGAGTAGTCTGAAGAATGAATATTCTTTGAGTTTGATACTGCCCAAAAAGAACTTTGAATTAACAAGACAACTATTTTTAATATAAATGGATTATTTAGCACTAGTGGTACAGAACCTACCTGGCCAATGCAGGAGATTTAAGAGACACGAGTTTGATCTCTGGGTTGGGAAGATCTCCTGAAGGAGGGCAAGGGAATCCAGTCCAGTATTCTAGCCTGGAGAACACCATGGACAGAGGAGCCTGGCAGGCCACAGACCATAGGGTTGCAAAGAGTTGGACACGACTGAAGTGACTTTGCACAGCACGGCAACACATATTATTTAGGGTACAGATCTTTATAGCTCAGTAGCCAAAGGTCAGGGAAACTTTGAAGATAACAGACATTTCTATTTGTAATTGAACCTCACTGTTTATTCTTATTGGCTGCTGATAATAGGAATAAAAATAGTTTAATGTGTCATGAGGATACATATTAAATTGTAAGTAGAGGCTATTCTCTTTTAGAATATTAACATAACTAGTTGGAACATCATTTTCCCCATTTCTTAAAATGAGAATTTTATCATTTTACCTTGGTCAAGAAAACAATAAAATGTGGACTGAGTCATCAAGATTTCTTTCTTGATTTGCACCATGCTTTTGAAAGCCGAAATCTAGTAATGTAAGGACATCAGGTACTCAAAATGAGGCCCACCGTATGTTTATAATTTTTTTCACAGTTGTGACTGGCTCCTCATAAGATGGTTAAGACCCCCAGGAATTCACCACACACTCTGTTTTATCATGCTTCAAAACCTATTTGGGATTTGACCCAGAAAAAAATGAAGAATTGAATGACATGATTAGACTTGTTTCTCATTGGGAAATTAATCATGAATTTGATTCTCACTTTCCACATCTTAAAGACTCTTTTTCAGGGGGCCTTGAAGAACACGAGTTAATGTTAAAGAGTCAAGCCAACTCTCTACTGGATCTGAATAATGTCCAAGGCAGCACCGTAAGTTCGTATTTTGTGTTGTTGTTGTTGGGAATATTAGAGAAGGACAGGAAAATCTAATTGACCATATTTGGGATCCAGTTATAGTATTAAGTTTTGGGGCAAGAAAGTGCAATAGTAGCAAAGAGATGCTTTAAGAATCCATAAAACTGGCTTCTGGAGTCTCCTGCATGGCACAGGGCATTCTTCAATGGGCCTGCTCTTTAATTCATATGCTTGTTTTGACATTTGATTCATAATAGTTTAGGGTGGCTTCTCTTAATTGAGAAGACAGTACTGCAAACCACAGCACAGCCAGAAAATTGATGCTATCAGATCCTCTCCCAGCCTCAACTCCTGTGGCCACAGTATAGTACGTAAATGTATGAGAGTCCTATACTTCCTAAAATGACATAAGTGGGTCTGTGGAAACATTTCTACCAGCTGCGCAACTTTGGACAAATCACTTACATTTCTAGAACCTTAGTATCCTTCTCTATGAAATGGATATATCACGTCAGTCCTACTTACTCCAGAAGGATGTTGCGAGGATGCAACGAGACAAAATGTGAAATGTTATATAAGTTGGTATTTGTTTCTCTTACGTCTTTAACTAACTTTCAGAAGTAAAGGCTCTGTGAATTATAGATCTTCTGGAGATGATGTGAGAAAGACAGAAAATAGTCTCTTTGGGAATATAAACCAATCAAGTCAACACTTGATGGAAGCACCTACTGTCTTTTCCTTTTTTCAGAAAGTATAGAAAAGCTACTGCACCTCTCTCTAATTTCCAGCAACAACTGGTCTGAAGAATAGGGAAGGAAAGTGAAGTCTCTCAGTCATGTCCGACTTTTTGCAACCCCATGGACTGTAGCCTACCAGGCTCCTCTGTCCATGGGATTTTCCAGGCAATAGTACTGGAGTGGGTTGCCATTTCCTTCTCCAGGGGATCTTGCTGACCCAGGGATCGAACCCAGGTCTCCTGCATTGTAGACAAATGCTTTACCATCTGAGCCACCAGGGAAGTCCTAAGAATAACCTACCTTCTAAGTCCGGAAAGGACAGGTTACACTGGTGTCACAAAGAACCCCAACATCCCAGTGGCTTAAAAATGACTGAACTGTATGTTGACACATGGTCTGGGTACCTTGGCAGTCAACTGTCCTCCAGGAGTAGGGAGTTTCTATGTCCTGGTTTCCCAGGACAGTCCAGTTTATGTCTATTATCCTGGCACAATTATTAATAGCATCCTTTTCACTCCAGCATTTTCTGGTTGGATGATAACATATTATGATCTTCCTGTAAATGGAATAACTCAAATATTCAAGCTGTCTTAGCCTCTCAACATGAGGCATTCAGTGCTACTGGGAAAAGAGACACTGGTGAACACTGTAGGAATTTTTACTGTCTCATTCCAGAAATCACTTCAATTTAAAAGCCTTTGGCCAGAACCAATCATAGGGCCTGACTAAATGCTACAGTAGCTGGTAAATTTTGTCTTCTGAGCACCCAGCAAGGAGAAGAGAACCAGATACTGGTGCTAATAAAAAGTCTTCCATATCTGCATTGTCAGAATTGAACACTTACACGGAACTACTTCTCAGTGAGTGTCTGCTCGGCTTGTCTGACTGTACACAGTCATCTCCAGGTGGCTGACTGCCAAAACTCAAGACAGGCAAATGGGTGTTAGTCGTGCTGGTCTTTTCCCATTGGGTATTACTTCTCTCCCTCTGGTGACTGAGCTGTCACTGTTGAGACTTTTCTCCCTTCCCAACTAGATATCCATTGTCACCCTTGTTTCACGCATGCTAAATTGATCACCACCCTATACAGTTAGTCCTTTTGAGCTTCCTGAATTGTCTACAAGTGTGTTCCTTCTAATGGGAAATTTTGAAATCAACACCTTCAAAGTCTGTTTTGCTTTGAAGAACACAGTATAAGCTTTCAGCGTGACAGTTAATATACATATGTTTCTGATGTAGCCTATTTTGTAGCAGCTATCTATAAACATGGAAAAGCAGCCTATACTTCCACAGAACTTTTGTGATCATCTAAGTCACCTCAGAGAGGAAAATGGAAGAGGTGGTTGCTCAGTGGTGTTAGCAGAAGGAGACATTTAATGTTCCACTTATTTTTTACCCAACAGTCCTTGTTTAAAATGTCATCACAACTCAAGATATGGCAATAACTGGCATGCTTGATCCTTAGAAATTCTGAAGTGTAGAAATGTGTCAAGATTTAACAGGTAAAAGTGAAAACTGGGGAAAAAGAAGTCAATTTAAAACCTGCTTCTGTGGTAGATTAAAAACACAAAAGGAAACATCAGAGTAATACTTACTCTGCAATGTCATGAAAGTGTGTTTTGTCAATCATCATAATCATCTGGTATTTGGAGAGAGATGTTCCTGCCAATTACCATAAGAAAAAGGAGATTCCTTCCTTTCCCTCCTTGCCTATCCAAATATCATGCATCCATCAAGCTCCAGACTAAGTCCCATCCCCTGTTTCCCTGATAGCTCTGGTCCACTGGAGTCTCTCCTTCATCCAGTGAAAAGTGTTTTCTCAAGAACAATTGCAGGAAATCATCAAGGTAGGGTGGGGGCAAATCTCATTAAAATTCAGATTCACAGGTCCACCAGAGATTTAGTGATCCAGAATCTCTGAGAATGAATCTGTATTTTTTATAAAGAAATTCTTGCACATTAACTTTTAGGGATCTCTGTTATAATCTCATGTCTTCCCCAAACACTTATATAGTACTTGGCATGGTTAAATACTATGAAACAATTTAATGTGCAGGATTCTTGTTTCAACAACTATCTGTGAGTTAGTTAGAGGGCCCCAGTATGTACCTCAGGTCTTCTTCTATTATCCCCATCACAGAATCGGTATCAATTTACCCTGAGTGTATGGAATATCTCTTGAGTTGCAGACTTATATACTAATTAGCTTCATCTGGAACATAGTTGATGGTGAAAAGTAGATGGAAAGTATGGTTAGATGAACCTAGGTTTCATTCCAATGCTGAAAAACTTAAAGACAATTCCTTCTATAATATGAGTAATCATTCTCTCATTTACTCATTCATTCTTTCATCATCCCCTCATGAATTTATCTATTTCCTTATTTGCTAATCATCCATTGAACCCATCTATGCACTTTGTACTATAACCAGCCACTCAAATAAAGAAAATCAGCTAAGTATAGGAAACCGGCAAGCCAGTAATTACATTATATGTAATAAGTTCCAAAAGAAGATGCCATGAGGTGAAAAAAATCTAAGAGGCTAAGAGAGTTCCTTTGGAGGTGTTGACATGTGCTGAATTTTTGGAAATGAGTAGGATTTAATTAGACAGAAAAGAGATTTTCAAACTAATGATTTTGTTTACAAATTTTAAATTGCTTGCCATGAGCTTTTGCGATGAGAAACATGCTTTAAGTGTGTACATCACAGTCCATATGCCTACTGAACGTATGAGCATTTCATTTTAGAATTGTATAGGTTGTACAGACATTTTAGTATTGTTTAGTATTGACTGAGCGACTTCCCTTTCACTTTTCACTTTTCACTTTCATGCACTGGAGAAGGAAATGGCAACCCACTCCAGTGTTCTTGCCTGGAGAATCCCAGGGACAGGGGAGCCTGGTGGGCTGCCGTCTATGGGGTCACACAGAGTCAGACATGACTGAAGTGACTTAGCAGCAGCAGCAGTATTGTATAGACATTTTAATCAAATGCAAAGCATTTGTCCATCGTTAGCTAAACTAGTTAAGACTCTTCCAACTGAATTAGATACATTTAAAGTTATGTTCACAGTTTAATGGAAATTTATAACTACATTTCAAACAGTGTCAAACAGAGCCTCTAGTTACTGCTCCCCAACTGATACATATTCCTAAATGGAGCACTGGTCTCATTACATTTCATGCACATATATATTTATTCCCCGCAACTTGGGATGTTCAGCTTTCCTCCACTATTTAGATTCTGTTCTTCCTGACTTTGAATGTCTATGAGAAAATAAAGAATAACCACATCAGAATATCTGTTGCTAAGAAATAGTATGATAAAACTAGTACCAATAACTGCAAAATTTCCCAACCAGAAGGTTAAGATAAACAACAGTGGATTGTTTTCAATTATTTCTTATTGTGGAATACAAGCTTTTATATAGCACTTTTATTGCACATTTCTGCCCAGTGAAATAGAGGCTGGAAATAGGGTGATTTTTGGTGAAAAGAGTGCCCCTTTATCCTTGAATTCTCAATGCTTCAGAAAGAAAGAAGCGAGGATAGTTGGGGGAAAGGGCAGAGGACCTCTGCACTAACTTGAAAAAAAATTTTAATATGTAAAAGCACCAGAGAAACCAGTTTTCGGACTTATCACAAAAGAAAAAAAAAAAAAAAATGAGACACTAAGTACTGATAAACACTCAAAATCTGCCAAGTGTCAGGATTTTTAAAATGTAAATGATGAGTGAGAATATGCTATGCTGATTGAATTGCTAGAAATTATCATGGCAGCATGCATAGATACATACAACATTAACTGCTTTTAATGTTAAAGCTATGCTATTTTAGGACTTCCAGATCCATGGTCAGAAGTCCTTTTCTCCCTTCCCTCTCCCTGTAAACATGAGAAACTAGGCAGACTCTGTTGTCTGTCCATTCATGCAGGAGTATTGCAATATTGGTAAATTCTACACACCTACACTATACAAAGGGCTTCCCAGGTGGCATTAGTGGTAAAGAAACTGCCCGCCAATGCAGGAGATGTAAGAGATGTGGATTCAATCCCTGAGTTGGGAAGATCCCCTGGAGGAGGGCATGGCAACCCACTTCAGTATTGCTGCCTGGATCACAGATTGTGCCATGGGGTCACAAAGAGTAAGACATGACTGAAGTGACAGCTGAAGTGACTTAGCACACACTCATGCATACTATACAAATATCCAAAACCAAGTAATAAGCAGAATGTTCAACTTTCTTCCAGTCATCCTTACCTTCCTCCAAATGAAGAAGAGTACATTTAATCATAAAGTACAGAGACTTGTTCTAGATTGGAAAGGGGAGGGAGAGGGTCACTCCACAATAACCTATTAGAACACAGATCCCCTAGGACCTAATTATCTACCTCTTGTTAGGCTATAAGGGACTCTAAAATGATATTGCAGTTTTTCTACAGCCAAGAAATTGATTGATGAAGCTGAGTAAATCTAGTGCCAATGTACTTCTTATGGGTGAGTACTGGCAGTAAGCACAGCCTGTAACAAGGAGCTGTCATTACCACTCAGCAGTCAATAAGTATACAGAAGAGGGCATTTGTATCCACACTGACTGGTGGTCATTTCCAGATTTTTCTGCTTGGATATATTGGACAATTTTCACTCTGCAAGACATGTTCCTGTGGTCCTTGCTTTGACACCCTACTCTCTGGGAGGAAATCCAACACATTCGTATCATCTCAGTGACAACACCAATTAGAACACTAACAGTTTTCCCTGAGCCCCTCTGCCATGATTACTACTGGATCCCTGGATTCTATCCTCTTCCATCTCTTCTGGACCTTTGCTCTCATACCTGCCCCTTTGCTGGTCTCTCTCTCTCCATAAGCTTTTTAAAAAAATTTTAAATCAGATGTCAAACAAGTTAACATCAACTTTACCCTAACAGAATCTTCCTTTGCCCCATTCCCCCTTTGCAATGTATTCCTCTTTTCTCTCCTCTCCCCACCATCTATATTAAAGAACAGTTTATATGTTCTGTTTTTATATTTTTCCCCACCAAATTAATCTCAACAACTACTTTTCACCCAACTTCTGCCCTGATGTCTATGCTGAGACTAGTTTCTTATCATCAGTAGACCTAAAATCACCACACTCACTAATTTGTCCTAAGTCTTTTGACTTAAAGCATCCGCCTACCTTGGTCACCCCTTCCTTATTGAAGTTTTCCTCTCTCTTGCTTTTATGGCTACATTCTCCACATATTCCTCCTTCCTATCTAAACATGTTTGTATTTCCTACTGAGGTCTCCTTCTCCCCTCATCTAGAGATGAACACACCTCATGGCCAAGGTCTCAGTCTTCTGTTCTCTCTTTCTGCTAGCTCTATCTCTACCTGTCTTTTTCTCCAATCTCATTTATTACCTCTTGTGCTCTGTATTTCCAAAGCTAAATCTCCAAGCCCAGATCTGGCTTTCCAGTGACTTACTCAGTGCTCAACTTGATGCCATGCCAGAACTTCATACTCAGCATATAAACACTCACGAGCAACATCTTCACCAGATAATCTGCTTTCTTTTCCCTGTTGGGTCTGGTACTGTTTAATTGCCCTTGGCAGACTCCCTGCCACTCCCATACTTTCCCTGATGGCTCAGGAGCAGAAAGCCTGGGAATTGTACTTCCTCAGACACCATTACCTGGTTTAAGGTTCCTCCAATGAGGTGCATGAACAAAATTTTGAAGGTTGAAAAGAAGCATA
>NW_011494902.1:1444487-1491195 GCF_000754665.1 Bison bison bison
TTTTTCTCCTCTTCAATAGTGGTGGCATCACCGACTCGATAGACCTGAGTTTGAGTGAACTCCGGGAGTTGGTGATGGACAGGGAGGCCTGGCGTGCTGCAATTCATGGGGTCGCAAAGAGTCAGACACGACTGAGCGACTGGACTGAACTGAACTGAACTGAATAGTGGTGGAAATCATGTGGGCTTCCAGAATGTCAAGTTTTGCCACAGTTGGCTGGACTTGCACTTCCTTGCCTGTTAGCAGTCTTGGGACTGCAGGGCTGCTGTGACTACTATTCCTCACAGTTTCTGCATCTTTGGAAGTGGCAACAAACCCTATAACTGTGGACCACAGCTCAGCTTGAACTTGACAGCAGCAGTCCCCTTAAGTATGCTCCTTGAATCTTTCCTGTTTTTGTTGCGGGCATGTACTCCGATGGATGGAATCCCTCTATGCTGCAACTACTCTTTTCCTGACCGGTCCCGAGCCCACTCCTTTCCCAGTCACTCAGGATGAAAGGTCTGCAGCATCTTTTTGAACTGCACCCTTTTTGCCACCCAAGTCCTACCACTTTCCAAGCACTGCCAACTCTTCCCTTTCAGTGTCCTCCTCTTTCCTTGATCAGTGTCTCTACTTTGATGAGGCTATTTCTTGCCACTGAACAACACTAAAAGTTTCTAGCTAGTTCCCATAACTAGTAAGCCTCTTCATCATCCTCGATCACCATCAGGTCACTCTCCTTCAAACAATAATGGTCATGCTTTCAAGAATTTGGTTACAAACATTACATGAGCCCATATTCCCTGCCCACAGGACAAACAGTGGACCACATAGCAGGGTATGTGCAATATTTCCCTTCTTCCTATGGCCTTATTATATCCCGCTCCTTCCCTCCCCCCATAGCATATATCCAGTCAATCATAGCCAGTTGGAATTCACTCTTACAACAGAACACTTGCTTTCTGGACCCCACACCTACTTCTGATCATTTTCCCATTTACAATGTGACTTTCCTCCACCCCCCATGGAGGTCTCAAATCCTTTAAGAATCAACTCAATTGTCACTGGGACTCCCCATATCTGGCTAGATTCCTGCAGCATTCTGAACCTGACCTTTAAGTGCTCCAGTTCAGTTCAGTTCAGTTGCTCAGTGTGTCCGACTCTTTGCAACCCCATGAATCGCAGCACACCAGACCTCCCTGTCCATCACCAACTCCCAGAGATTATTCAAACTCACATCCATCTAGTCGCTTCCTACATCTCAATAGCTGTGCTGACCCTGTGACCCAACATGGGAGCCACATAACTTGTACTTAAACTGTATTCTCTATGTGGGCTTCCCAGATAGCTCACTGGTAAAGAACACACCTGCCAATACAGGAGACATGGGTTTGATCTCTGAGTTGGGAAAATACCCTGGAGAAGGAAATGACAACCCACTCTGGGTTTCCATTTCTGGAAATCTCATGGACAGAGGAGCCTGGGGGGCTACAATCCATGGGATTGTAAAGGAGTCTGACAAGATTTAGCAACTAAACAATAATAGCAAATTCTCTATGCTTGGCTTCAGTCTTTGGTTTGGAAAATTGTGAAAACCAGGAAACATAGCACTAAGTTCACTTGCCATGTCTGCAATCCAAGCTAGACCCTAACCTGACTGAGATCTGAGCACTAAGGGTTCACCTATTCAATAGTTAATGAGGTACTCCAGCTAACTTCCCAATCTCTGCCAAGCCATAGTTTTATAGAGACTATTGCTTAAATTTAGTGAATCATGAGATCTCAAAGTTTCTCATATATAATTTTTTATTTTAAGATTTTCTTTTTTATAGGTAAGATCTAGGACTCTAAATGGGTAAACACATATACATTAAGTTGAATCATGTGGAATTGTTGGTATTTGACCATTTTTGATTGATAAAATGATAGTTCTACATGGTTCAGCCTAATAAATACATGGAAAGAGATTCTCATTGCAGTTATTTTTCACAATAAGGTTTGCTATATGTAAAAGACATAATTAACAAATATACTAAAGAACAGATATACCTCATGGTAAAGGGCTTTAATGATGACAATAGTAATAGTGATACTTATTGCATACTTACTATTATACCAGCTATCATGGTGAGAATGTTACATAGATAATCTCTTACATAGATTATATCTTTTCTTTCCTCATAAAAACTTAAGTTTTAATCACTATTGGATAAATGGAGAAACTGCTGGTTGAAATGGTTAAGGAATTTTCCCAAGATCACTGAGCTAGTAAGCAATGGAAGAATCTGAAGGAAGACTTATTCTGCAGTTGCTACATTTGGCCACATAAAAGAAAATTATCTCTTTCTCCTGGAGTGTTTCAGATCCCTTGGTTCCTCCAGGCAATGCCAGGAAGAAGAATGAAGAGAAATATAATTCAAGGAAGAGCCTAAATGCCACCTCCTCCTCACAGCCTCCCTTGGCTGCTGGGGCTCTGGTCTATGTGCACTATGACTACACAGTCCTTTCTCTCCCCTTCCCCTTTGGTTGGACTTAGCATATGTTGCCTCTTTTCATAGCTCTGTATATGTGGAAATTTCTCAATTAAGTTGTAAAACTTCAGTAAGACATTAGTATAGACATGTGCAATGTGTTTCATTTCCAAGACCAAGGAACAGATACTTTATTTTCACCTAAACACAATCCATCCATCTATCCATCCATCCATCCATCCAACAATTACTGGATGTTAACATTGCTGGCTGCAAAGAACACTAAAATAAAAGACCTAGTCTCTACTCAAAAGGAACTTACTACTGGTCAGTGGGGCACAAAAAAGTGTGACAGCACAAACAACAGTCCACATTATGTATGATGAGAGGTAAGCCTGAATGTGCGGAGAGCATAAAAGTGGGGCACCCAGCAGTGGTTTTTAAAAGCCTGATATTATTGAGGTGAAGCTAGAAAGGTGAGTCAATTAGCCATCTAAAAAACCTGAGAAAAGGATACTCAGAAATAAAAAACAGCTTGTGCACAGACATAAAAGAGCCTGAGATACTCAAATCATTGTGAGTGTTTGATTTGGCTTAGGGATAGAAATAAGCAAGCAAGTAGAGGAGAGAAATAGGAAAGGGAAAGGAACTTGGAAAGGAAAACTGAAAGAAAAAGGAAAACAGTTTTTTAAAAAAAGGAAACTAGTGAAATTTGCCTTTGATTTTGGGGCCGTTTCAGTGAAGATAAAGCAGCTGCCCCATACCAACCAACACAACCAGATGAATTCAGAGCTACTGCTCAGTGGCCAGACTAATGGCAATGACCCTAATGCCCAGAATCACCCACAAAAGAGAACCTGGAACGTAAGAAGAAAAAGAGTCACCATCTCACAAAGTCTGTTGATTTATAATAAATTTTGGAAAGTTGAAAACGTAGTCCCATGGGTACAAAAGGCTGATGAAAATAAAGAAGGTTCTACCTGCTTTGGTAATTGTAGTTCTTTAGCTGAACAGATGTGCATTTCACCAAAATCTGATGGAAACAAATCTTCACAGGCCTTCTGTATTAAGAAATAATTTAGCTGCCTTCCCCAGAGCTGGTATGCTCTTTGTCTAAATACAAAATAAGACAAGGAAACTGGTCTTTTGGAATCCTTAATTAAGCAGTATTAATACTAGAGAAGAAAACAGGGCCTGTTTCCAAAATAAATCATAATAAAACAAGAGGAGGTTTTCTAAGTCTGGACACATTGTTAAAGACATTCAGTGTAAGGGAGGATTTAAGTATATTTTTTAAAAGTTTGTGTCTGAAAGGTTCAGGAAGAGATAAGTGTGTCTGGCTAACAGAACAGAGTTAATGGCCATCTCCAAAGTGATCAGCCTTATGGAGAAGACATCTGCTTACCTAACTAGAAAATGTAATTTTGACAGAAAACCAGGAGATATACGGCAATGCAATATTTATGGACTGCAACTCAAATGAAACCACTTTTTAATATGTAATTGAATGACACAACAAATTTATAACACACCTTCTACATTTCCTAAATTTGCATTGAATAATGGCAAAGGGCAAGGAAACTACCCTGTTGTTAACTGATTGAGATGCAGCGTGAAAGGTGTTCAAATTTATATTCTTTCCATACCAATCTTCTATTTTTATTTATATGATCATTTCCTGACAAACATAATAAGAACAATGTCTGCAGCATTTTTATTAGCAAAGTGCTAAGACAATACTGCTGTGCCTATCTAAAACCATCTGCTAATGACTCATGCCAAAATCTATTTATATTATTTTATTTTCTTCCTTCCTATAAGTTCTGAAGGTTATCATTTCCCATTAAATTGATCCTGGCCACCTTTGAGGCATTTCACATTCTTTGGGAAACCCCTGGGTATTCAGATTCATTATGGAAATTCCTAAAAACAAAGCCAGGTTAGAATTTAGAATTGTAATATACCTTTCTTTTCCTAATGGACCAGAGGGCTAGTTGTCACTATCGACAACCTTCTACAGAGATATGTACTGGATCACATGCACACCATAGCCAAAATCACATGTTACTGGCATCTCCCCTACCTCGCCATAGCAGTTCCTGAGAGATAAAAGAGGGCCTGTCTCCTGGGCTATAGCCCTCAGTACGGTCTCCAAATAATATTGAAACTCACAACTCTTATGTTGTGTGTTTCATGGAGTTATGCCCCAGGAGACACTACATTATTTGCATGAAGATCACAACAAAAAGGAAGGGGGCAAAATTATTAAGACTATGAGTTTTTGTTCCAGAAAGCTTGAGTTCTACTTTTTCTAGATTTAATATCTCTGGGCTACAGTGTCCTTACCCCTAAAACAGGGAAAAGCACATTTATCACATCTTACACAAGGTATGATGGGCACATACGTTTAAAAGATTTAAAGCACTTAGAATTATACACAAGTGTTCCTGTTGCTCCCGTGCTCCATAAATGTACAGTCATCATTTGCTCAGGGGTACAAAATAATTAACAAAATCCCTTGAAAGATGGGCTCTCAAGGAGTTTTTCCACTTTCCTTTTTTTGGGTACTCAGGGACAGGAGGTGTACAAATTTTCAGCTACACTAATTCAAGAAAAATTTTGTCTTAAAAATAAACAAGTTCATGGTTGGAATTATACAAAGTCATAGAGCAAGCCTACAGGGTATGATGAGTGGAGAATGCCTAAAGGACTTCCAACCCTCTAGCCTTGTTGATATTTGAAAGTTAATCGGTAAAGGTTAATTTCTTTAGTTTAAACTATTTCCTACTAATTATTAGGGATATGCAAATCACAGTGAGATACCATCTCACAACTGTCAGAATGTCTATCATCAAAAAGGCAAGAAATAACAAGGATTGGTAAATTGGAAGTGGTCAAACAGGAGATGGCAAGAGTGAACATCGGCATTTTAGCAATCAATGAACTAAAATGGACTGGAACGGGTGAATTTAACTCAGATGACCATTACTTCTACTACTGTGGGCAAGAATCCTTTAGAAGAAATGAAGTAGCCATCATAGTAAACAAAAGAGTCTGAAATGCAGTACTTGGGTGCAATCTCAAAAATGACAGGATGATCTCTGTTCATTTCCAAGGCAAACCATTCTATATCACAGTAATCCAAGTCTATGCTCCAACCGGTAATGCTGAAGAAGCTGAATGGTTCTGTGAAGACCTACAGAATCTTCTAGAACTAACACCCAAAAAAGATGTTCTTTTTATTATAGGGGACTGGAATGCAAAAGGAGGAAGTCAAGAGATATCTGGAGTAACAGGCAAGTTTGGCCTTGGAATACAAAATGAGGCAGGTCAAAGGCTAACAGAGTTTTGCCAACAGAATGCACTGGTCATAGCAAACACCCTCTCCCAGCAACACAAGAGATGACTCTACACATGGATGTCACCAGATGGTCAATACCGAAATCAAACTGATTATATTTTTTGCAGTCAAATATGGAGAAGCTCTATACAGTCAGCAAAAACAAGACTGGGAGCTGACTGTGGCTTAGAACATGAACTCCTTATTGCAAAATACTGACTTAAATTGAAGAAAGTAAGGAAAAACCACTAGACCATTCAGGTATGACCTATCAAATCCCTTATGATTATACAGTGGAAGTGAGAAATAGATTTAAGGGATTAGATCTGATAGACAGAGTGCCTGAAGAACTATGGATGGAGGTTCATAACATTGTACAGGAGATAGTGATCAAACCATCCCCAAGAAAAAGAAACGCAGAAAGGCAAAATGGTTGTCTGAGGAGGCCTTACAAATAGCTGAGAAAAAAAGAGAAGCAAAAGGCAAAGGAGACAAGGAGATATATCCATCTGAATGCAGACTTCCAAAGAATAGCAAGGAGAGATAAGAAAGTCTTCCTCAGTGACCAATGCAAAGAAATAGAGGAAAACAAAAGAATGAGAAAGACTAGAGATCTCTTCAAGAAAATTAGAGACACCAAGGGAACATTTCATGCAAAGATGGGCACAATAAAGAACAGAAATTGTACAGATAACAGAAGCAGAAGATATTAAGAAGAGGTGGCAAGAATACACAGACGAATTGTACAAAAAGATCTTCATGACCCAGATAACCATGATGGTGTGATCACTCACCTAGAGCTAGACATCCTGGATTGAGAAGTCAAGTGGGCCTTAGGAAGCATCACTATGAACAAAGTTAATGGAGGTGATGGAATTCCCATTGAGCTATTTCAAATCCTAAAAGATGATGCTGTGAAAGTGCTGCACTCAATATGCCAGCAAATTTGGAAAACTCAGCAGTGGCCACAGGACTGCAAAATGTTAGTTTTCATTCCAATCCCAAAGAAAGGCAATGCTAAAGAATGCTCAAGGTGAAGTCACTCAGTCGTGTCTGACTCTCTGCGACCCCATGGACTGTAGCCTGCCAGGCTCCTCCTGTCCTCCTCCTGTCCATGGGATTTTCCAGGCAAGAGTCTTGGAGTGGGTTGCCATTTCCTTCTCCAGGGGAAGAATGCTCAAACTACCGCACAATTGCACTCATCTTACATGCTAGCAAAGTAATCCTCAAAATTCTCCAAGCCAGGCTTCAACAGTACGTGAACCGTGAACTTCAAGATGTTCAAGCTGGATTTAGAAAAGACAGAGGAACCAGAGATCAAATTGCCAACATCTGCTGGATCATCGAAAAAGTGAGAGAGTTCCAGAAAAACACCTACTTCTGCTTTATTGGCTACGCCAAAGCCTTTGACTGTGTGGATCACAGCAGACTGTGGAAAATTCTTAAAGAGAAGGGAACACCAGACCATCTTATCAGCCTCCTGAGAAATCTGTATGCAGGTCAGGAAGGAACAGTTAGAACTGGACATGGAACAACACACTAGTTCCAAATCAAGAAAGGAATACATTAAGGCTGCATATTGTCAACTTGCTTATTGAACTTAAATGCAGAGTACATCATGTGAAATGTTGGGTTGGGTGAAGCACAAGCTGGAATCAAGACTGCTGGGAGGTATGTCAGTAACCTCAGATATGCTGATGACACCACCCTTATGGCAGAAAGCGAAGAAGAACTAAAGAGCTTCTTGATGAAAAGTGAAAGATGAGAATGAAAAAGCTGGCTTAAAACTCAGCATTTAGAAAACTAAGATCATGGCATCTCATGGAGAATTCTCATAAAATTAAGAATAGAACTACAGTATTATCTAGCTATCCTAATTCTGGGTATTCATACAAAGAATATGAAAACACTCATTTAAAAAGATATCTGCACCCCCAGGTTCATAGTGGCATTAATATTTCAATAAACCAAGATATGGAAACCACCTGAGTATTCATCAATTGATGAATGGACAAAGAAGATATGGTATTTACATACAGTGGAGTAACTCAGCCAGAAAAAAGATGAAAGCCTACTATTATGTGACAACAAGGACGGACCTTGAGGGCATTATGTTAAGTGACATAAGTTAGATGGAGAAAGACAAGTTCCATATTATTTTACTCATAAGTGGCACATAAAAAAAAAAAACTAATAAGGTACAAATGAACAAATACAAAACAAGTGAACACACAAATCTAAACAAAAACAAACATATAGACAAAAGAACAAATTAGCAGTTTCCAGAGAGGAAGGGATTGGGGGAGGGTGAAATGGTTAAAGGGGATCAACTGTATGGTGATAGAAAGAACAATTTTGGTGTTACAGTTTTTATGATAATAAATAAATAAAAAGCTCTTGGAGGGAAAACATTAATGAAGGAAATAGGCCTGGCCATAGGATGAATGGAATCTTATTTGTTAACGTTTTCAATTGTACAGTATCATACTGAGAAATTTACTCCCCTTTTAGCAACTAAAACCAGGGATACCTCACTGAGCTGTTACTGGGAGAGGAGATAATAGAATTCAAGGAAACCATATAGGAGAGTGCCTGGTGCTCAGGAGGCACTTGATATGTTGCAGTTTCCTTTTCATTTTTTATCATTTTAAATCACTGAGAAGAGTTTATCAGATTTTTCTGAAGCAAAAATTCATGGACAGTGAAGATAGCAGAATACACTACCCCAAAATATGACTGTAGGAGTTCAGGACACACCATCCCAAAATATACTGCTTTGACACTGTGATTATTTTGAGCTGCAGACACTTGAAAAAAGCAGCAAGTGTAGGGAAAAGTTTTCCTTTAACGCCCCTCTTCTGCCTAAAGACAGATCCTCCAAAAGAAACTCCATTGTCATCCATCCCCTTCCCAGGAATGTCATCAACCAGGAAAAATTGACTTGTCACAGGAAAGAAGACTAGACCTTGGCACCACACCCAGACAAACTTTGCCACAAATGATCACATCTTTCATCCATTCTCTAAGGACCCATTTATCTTTCCCAATAATCATTTACTCTCCTCTAAGAGGCCTTCACCCTCCCCCGCTTTCCCTATGAAGATGAGCTCTAATCCTAAATCCTAAAGTCACCTTTTGAGTAATTTGTTTTTCCTAGGCATCTCCCATGTAGGCAAGAGGCGCACATGTTAACAAATTTCCATTCATTTTTTTTCTTGGTGACCTGTCTTTTATTACTGGGGTCTTAAATAAGAACTCAAACAGGCAGAGAGAAAATTATTTTTGCTCCCCTATTTTGATGGAGGATACAGAAGCAAGGAAGGGGTCACTACCAGTGTTTGGAAGAACCACAGAGGCAGGAGGGTGGTAAAAGGGACAACTAAACCTAAAGCATGCTTTACCTGCTCAGAATCCTGGGGCCTGACCTGTGTATGACTTTGTCTCTCCCTTCACACCGTTTTACACCTAATTAAAATTCCTTAATTAAGTTCTGTGCTAGAGTCCTTCAAAAACTTCACTGTGAACTCTGATTATTCCTTGACCTTGCATCCCTGGAAAACATGATAAAGTCACACAAGACTGAGCAGGAGGCATTTCACTTGTCCCTCATGTTCGACAGGAACACTAGACTCACTGCACATGCCTAATTACACTTGAAAAGTCAGGAAAGCTGCCCAGACTAACAAAACTCCCAAAAAAGAAGTTTATTACTTGAAAATACAGCTAATTGTAAATAAACACACAATGGAATAAGGATAAAAATGTAATCATCTCTGAAATGTGTGATAATCACTCTCAAAAACAAATCCTCCACTTATGTCTATTTACACTTTTTCCGTGTGCAATTCGGAAATACACGCCTGGGTCAAAACCCTGCAAACTGCCAAAGAGGCAGAGCTGGCAGTGGCTGTCTGCCTTCTTCTTGTGCCCTGTCAGTGACGAGCTGTGTGACCTTGAGTCAATTATTATCTCCCTCTATCTCAGTTTACTTAGGAGTAAAATTTGCCTGTCATATAAGAACGGTTCTATAAATGACACACATAGCAAATTATAACTAAAGTTACTGATTTATTTGGTATCTACCACGTATTTAGCACTGCCCTAGACATTGAAGCAATTGAAGAAAACTCTGAGTGAATCCACCTTGGTTCAACTGAAGGTGACAAGTATTATAAAAAAGATATGTGTGCATGTGTGTGTGCTCAGTTGCTTCAGTCATGTCCAATTTTTTGTGATCCAATGGACTACAGCCCATCAGTCTTCTCTTGCCATTTCCTCCTCCAGGGGATATTCCTGACTCAGGAATCGAACCCATGTCTCCTGTGTCTCCTGCAATGCAGATGGATTCTTTACCCACTGAGCCACCTGAGAAGCCCTGATAAAAGAGATATCAGGCCCCAAATGGAGTCACTTGTAAGCCCACTTAACCAAACTGTTAAGTCTCTTGATAAGCCCACTTAACCAGACTGAGACGTCATACCTAACTGCAGTTTCAGCCTCTCCAAGGAATGCAATCTTTACCAGTCAGTCTAAAATTACCTGGTCAGCACTAGAAATGTAATCTACCTGAGAGACCCCTCAGTTCAGTTCAGTTCAGTTCACTCACTCAGTCGTGTCCGACTCTTTGCAACTCCATGAATCACAGCACGCCAGGCCTCCCTGTCCATCACCAACTCCCAGAGCCTACTCAGACTTATGTCTATCGAGTCGATGATGCCATCCAGCCATCTCATCCTCTGTCATCCACTTCTCCTCCTGCCCCTAATCCCTCCCAGCATCAGAGTCTTTTCCAATGAGTCAACTCTTCGCATGAGGTGGCCAAAGTACTGGAGTTTCAGCTTTAGCATCATTCCCTCCAAATAAATCCCAGGTCTGATCTCCTTCAGAATAGACTGATTGGATCTCCTTGCAGTCCAAGGGACTCTCAAGAGTCTTCTCCAACACCACAGTTCAAAAGCATCAATTCTTTGGCGCTCAGCCTTCTTCACAGTCCAACTCTCACATCCATACATGACCACAGGAAAAACGATAGCCTTGACTAGATGGACCTTTGTTGGCAAAGTAATGTCTGCTTTTGAATACGCTATCTAGGTTGGTCATAACTTTCCTTCCAAGGAGTAAGCATCTTTTAATTTCATGGCTGCAGTCACCATCTGCAGTGATTGTCCCCCAAAGGCAGGTGACCTTGCCTAAAACAATTCATTTTTTTCTAGTGACACCTTTGTCCTGACTCTTTCTGCCTATAAGAGCCTTCCCTATTGCACAGCTTGGTGGAGCTCCTTTCTGTTTGCTAGATGGAATTGCTGAATAAAGCCAGTAAGATCTATAACATTTACTCAGTTGAATTTTTTTTTTAAAAACATCCGGTGGCAGCTAAGGGATCGAAGGAGACTTCTTGTGGTTTCAGGGACAATGATAAATACTTATCCTGGGACTTCCCTTATGGTTCAGTGGCTAAGACTCCATGCTCCCAATTCAGGGGGCACAGGTTTAATCCCTGGTTAGGGAACTAGATCCCACATAACGCAACTAAGAGTTCACATGCTGCAACTAAAGATCCCACATACTGCATGGAGACTGAAGATCCTCTGTGCCACAACTAAGACCTGATGCAGTCAAATAAATATATTTATATTTTAAAAATAAGAAATGTATGTCCTGGTACCCACAAACCTTTTGAGTTCCCTTGCTCACCATTTCTGAGCATGGTGATAAGTTCCTTCCTCTTAGTTCTGAGCTCTGTTCTCTTTGTATTGAGTTCCTGGTCTAACTAGCTTTCTAGTCCAGGGACAGTTAGCTTAAGCTAGCAGACAAGTTTTACCCAGAACCCAAGCCCCTAGCCCTTGATTGGGTCTCCAGTTACCCATTTGATTGGAATCCCAGTCCACAGTCCCCTTGTGTTGAATTCTGTTGGTTCAACCCTTTCCCCCTTTCCTAGTTTCACGATGTGAATTACTGGAGCTGTGCCCATGGCCTTGTGTCCAGTCTACAGTAACATCTCTTTGGTTACTGCTGGTGTGTGAAGGTCCACATGAGGTAAAAGCTGTTACTAATGGGAATCTCAGAAGCCAAAAGTCACAAAATTTGTGGGCACAGACTAAACACTGAAAGGTTTTTAGAATGCTCACCATCTTTCTCTAAGAATCCCATGTTAGCATAAGTTGGTTGCAGAATGGGTTAGATTAACACTTGGTCACCTGCCAAACTCAGGAAAATTTCCATGCAATGAGGTACACTGTAGAACAACATACAACCCTCAACCCAGTGGTACAGCCCCCTTCAGTGTTAGTTCGACTCTGAAAAACGCAAAGTCGTAGCTAAAGAAATGAGAACTTTAAGTTCCAAAGAGTCCAGCATATGACCTCCTGGTACCTGCTAATTTTATGACTAAGAACTATGGTCCTAGAAGCTATAAATATCTACAAAAATAACAAAATCTTACTAAAGACACCCTAGCATTAAGATGGCCATTTGGGGAACATTCCAATTAGACAACATAGTTTATTTTAAAAGTGCACTTGAAAGCAAGTGTTTCCAAGCCAAATTAATAGAATAGGATACCTATTTTAATTGGTATGCACACACTTTCAAAAGGCTTCAACACTCTCATGTAACTTCATTGAAAAATTCATTAGAAGAGGCTAACTAAACCTTAAAGATATGAGACACCTAAAACAAAAGGCTGTAACAGATGTAACTCCTTCTGCTCCCCCTCTATCCTCCTTTATTTGCATAGTCATTTTAGAAATCCTATGTCTTAATTGTATTTGCATTCTGAAGACACTCAAAGAGTCTGAAGGAGTTATCTTTTAAAAAGATGACCCGAAGCTACAGGCAATCCTCTTTGGGTATCTTTTCACTCCTTGGTCAAAAGATTAACTAAGTTCAGTTCAGTTCAGTTCAGTTACTCAGTCATGTCTGACTCTCTGCGACCCCCTGAACCACAGCACACCAAGCCTCCCTGTCCATCACCAACTCCCAGAGTTTACCCAAACTCATGTCCACTGAGTCAGTGATGCCATCCAACCATCTCATCCTCTCTTGTCCCCTTCTCCTCCTGCCCTCAATCTTTCCCGGCATCAGGGTCTTTTCAAATGAGTCAACTCTTTGCATCAGGTGGCCAAAGTATTAGAGTTTTAGTTTTAACATCAGTCCTTCCAGTGAACACCCAGAAACACAAAGAAAACACCCAGAACACAAAGAAAATTAAGTACTAATATAAATTATTACTACAACTCTCAGAAATATAATAGAAATGAACCCAAATATTTTTCAAGTTCAAGTGATCTCAGATAATCTTTAAATGTCAGATAAAGCTTTTGTATTTTTAAAAACTCAAATTAAACTTATTTTCATTTAATAAAAACAGGCATGTTTTTAGTTTTCAGCATTAAATATAACATTTTTTATTTTACCTAGATTTGTTGAAAACCAAATAAGTTCATATTACTCTTACAAAATTTATTAGCAAGAAAAATAGATTGAACTAATAGCTGACTTTGTCTCATTCTCAAGAAATATTCATGAGTAATTTAAACATAATTGTTAAAGATAAGGAAATTAAAAAATGTAAGTGGGATAAAAGTTTTCTAGGTAAACTCTTCAATAATAATTATGTTTTATGGTATGCCTACTTTACAGAAAGTAATTTCTAAAATACTTTTGGTTACTTGAAACTTTAAAGTTTTATTAAGTTAAATTAAATAATGAGTTAAGTTGATTTCATTGATTACCTAGATCATTTACAAATAAGATAAAAGAGTGAAACATTAATTACTAAACAAAGGTTTATCCAGTTTTGGCTTCCTTTTACTGAGAAATTAAATGATATTTGAGTCTATGGAAAACACATTTTATGTCACACTGAAAAATTTACTGTGAGAAAGTACATGTTTCTAAAAAATATAAAATGTATTTATAAATTTACCAAATCATAGAATGCTAATGCTAAAGACAGCCAACTATCATTTACTTATTATCACTAAAGATTGAGGCTTTTAAGGGTTAAAAATTCTAACGTGTAATTAAAGCTACTAGAAATAATAAGGAAACAGAATGTGTGTTTTTGGTAAGAGATGGTATCAAGATCAGAAACATATTTTGTTGAGGTGAAAAAGAAGTACTTTCGTCCTAAAGCGAAGCGTTAGGTTATTTTAGAATGAGAAAGAGAAAACACACAGGACAAAATCTGAATGGAAAAATAAAGCTGTGGGAGGTTTCTGGAAAAGAAATCTTGAGGAAAGAATTTTCTCCATGATCAAGATTAAAATGAATTTATTTTGGTGAAAAAAAATGAGTTTCATTAAAAAAATAATAGGTTTATTTATTAAATGTTTATTTAATAAACATTTATTCATTTTTATTTATTTAAAATAATAAGTTTAATTAAAAAATAAACTGGTACAATAACAAAACTTGATTTACTCTCTGTTAAAAGAACAAAGTTTAACTGAGCTATTGATTAATTCTTGGTAAGAGTTTATTATAAAAGTTTTATCTTTACCAATTAAGTAAAGTAATCTGCCTAGAGAGCAATGATTTTGTGTCGTCAAAATAATTTCCTGTGTTTCATGTTGTGTTTATAAGATATTTTATAACTTAAGAAGAGGATTAAAGACTTAAATATAAGACCTGAAACCATAAAACTTCTAGAAGAAAACACAGGTAGTATACTCTTTGACATCAGTCTTGGCAATAATGTCTTGACTATGTCTTCTCAGGCAAGGAAAACAAAAGCAAAAATAAACAAATGTGACTACATCAAACTAAAAAGCTTTTGCACAGGGAACGGAACTATTAATATCAACACAATGAAAAGGCCACCTATGGGATAGGGGGGTGATAGTTACAAATTATATATTTGATAAGGTATTAATGTCCAAAATACACAAAGAATTCATATAATTCAGCATCAAAAATAAAAAACAACCCAATAAAAAAATGGACAGAAGCTCTGAATAGACATTTTTCTAAAGAAGACATACAGACAGATAACAGACACCTTAAAGACGCTCAATATCACTAATTATCAAGGAAATTCAAATAAAACCACAATTAGATACCATCTCATATCTGTCAGGATGGGTATTATCAAAAAGACAACAAGTAACAAATGTTGGCAAGGATGTGTACAAAAGCAAACCTTTGTGCACTGCTGGATGGAATGTTAACTGGTGTCACCAATGTAGAAAAACACTAGGAAGATTTCTGAAAAATTAAAAATAGATTTACTATACAATATAGGAAGTACACAACTGGGTATTTGTCCAAAGAAAAAGAAAGCATTAATTCAAAAACATAAATGAACTCCTATGTTAATTGCAGAATTATTTACAAGAGTCAAGATACAGAAACAACTTAATTGTCCACCAAAAGATGAATAGATAAAGAAGCTATGGAATACACACACACACACACACACACACATGCAGAGAAATAGCTGACATCAGGGGCAGACTGCTTCCACCCAAGATGCCAAATCAAGACTTCATACTTCAAACATGAAATCTTTCCTTCTTCTCTGTCTTTCCTTTGGGCTTCCCAGGTGGCGCTAGTGGTAAAGAATCCACCTCCCAATGCTGGAGATGCAAGGGACTAGAGTTAGATCTGATCCCTGAGTTGGGAAGATACCCTGGAGGAAGAAATGGCATCCCATTCCAGTATTCTTGCTGGGAGAATTCCATGGACAGAGGAAAGTTGTGGGCTACTAGAAAGATAACACCATCATTATCTCCCAGGGCCATTGCCAATGGAGGTTATCTTTCATGATGCTGGGTTTGTCATCAAAAATTCCAATCTGTTCACAATATTGGTGATTCCTAGTTCTCCCCATTTTTCTTCTATTCCCAATGTCACTATAAATTACAATCAACTCTCCTTAGAAGTCACTTGGAGAGTCCAACTTTTATGGCCAGAGCATCCAATGCTTTGCCTTTACGTTTCTCAGAGTATAACTGTATTTTCCCTATTTGACATAAATATTTATAAATCGGTGAACTATTTGCATCTCCACATTCTTATGATTATCTAAATAAGATGTGCTCACAAAAAGATCTCACCAGCAGGATTCATCTTTGCAAGGCCAAAGTTGTTTTTAATAAGAGGACAGCCCTTGATTATCTTTTAGCTAAAGAAGGAGGTGTCTGTGCTATGGCCAACACCACTTGCTGCACCTAGATTAACATTTCTCAAGAAGGTGGAACTTAGCTACATAAGATCACTGAGCAAAGCCACTTGGCTTAAGAAAGTAACTCCTTCGAAGGGGTCTTTCTTTGACTTATTTGATTTAGATTCACTCAGATCACTCAGATTTAGATTCACTCAGATCAAGGACCATTGCCCTGAAGTATACTCCAGACAGTGGAAATTATCCTGCTTGTAACAATCATAATAGTCTCCCTGGTACACTGTATTCTCTCAGAAGCTTTAAATGAATGTTCATAGCCACTAACCATCAAGCAAATTCTTTTCCTAAGACTGGAACATCAAAGAAGGAACATAGGCAATAAATGAGTAAAATAATGTGAACCTGAAGTTATGACCTGTGAATACCATAGAGATTCAGCAAATAATGTCATGATCTGTGAACACCATGCTGAGGATCAGCAAAACCTGTGACAATTTTAGAGCAGTGGCTGGGAGCGGTGCTAATACCTTGAATTTTGATCACATCTCTCAGTTGATCAAAAGGGAGGAATTGTTTAAAAAAAAAAAAAAAAAAGTCAACAGACCTAAAATGGAGTCCCTTGTGCTAAGCTCCAGTTCAGAAAAGCAAGACTTAATACTTATCCTAATAGCAGTTTCAGCCTCTCCCAGGAATGTAATCTTAACCAGTCACTCTAAAATTACCTGGTCAGCACTAGTGACATAATCCACCTGATAAGACACCTGCCATCCCCAAAAAGGAAGGTGGCCTTGCCTGAAACAATTTATTTTTTGCTAGTGACTTCTTGTCCCGCTTCTTTCTGCCACTAAGTCTTCCATTTTCTACAGCTTTTTGGAGCTCCTATTTGCTAGATGGGATGCAGCCTGAATTATGATACATCTTTGTTGTTGTTAAGTCATGTCCAACTCTGCGACCCCATGGACAGCAGCACACCAGGCTTTCCTGCCCTTGACTATCTCCTGGAGTTTGCTGAGATTCATGTCCATTGATCCAGTGATGCTATTTAAGCATCTCATTCTCTGTCATCCCCTTCTCCTCTTGCCTTCAATCTTTCCCAGCATCAGAGTCTTTTCCAATGAGTCAGTTGCTCTTTGCATCAGGTGGCCAAAGTACTGGAGCTTCAGCTTCAGCATTAGTCCTTGCAGTGAATATGCAGTGTTGGTATACTTTAGGACTGACTGGTTTGATCTCCTTACAGTCCAAGGGACTCTCAAGAGTCTTCTCCAGCACCACAATTTGAAAGCATCAATTCTTTGGTGCTCAGTTTTCTTTCTGGTCCAACTCTCACATCCATATATGACTACTGGAAAAGCCATGATATACTGAATGAAAACAATTGGATATTTATAATTTACTCAGTCAAATTTTGTTTTTTTTTTTAAACAGAAAGTTGTTAAGAAATACAGCATAAAGAACATTAAATAATAAGCAATGGAGTTGGAACTTGATCCTAGCATTAGATGAGAAACAATGAGAGCTTTACAGAAGTAAACTATGAAACAAAAGCACGTTTGTAGGGGCTGAGTCCCACAGTCAGCTTTAAGCAGGAGCCACTCAATTCAGATGAGGATGAGTTAGTTGGAGACATGGTAGAAATGGGAGATGGGAAATGTCAGAGACATTTTCAAGAGTTGGCAGGATGCAGAGACCACCACAGGAACGAGTAAAGGTGAAGGGAAGCCAGAAGGACTGGATGATGCTGAATGAGGTTCCATAGTTGCACCTGCAGAGGATGTTAAGAATGGAAGCTGGCTGGAGGCTAAGACAGTGTGGTTTTGTTTTCCAATTTCATTTTATTCTATTAAAAGCATTCTGACCTTTAGGGTCTAAAAGTCCAGAAGAGTAGCACTTATTCAAAATAAATACAATGTGGTAAACTACATTCAATTCAAGATAGGGGTTAGGTAGAAGAAAGGTGGTGTGAATAAATCTGCCCCAAGGGGCCAGGGACACCAGCAGAAGATATAATCCCAGCGAGGTCAAGGTGGAGAGGCATCTGCCAAACAGTCAATGGGAGGAAGGCTACATCAGGGAGAGACAGCAGCACATGCGGAGACAAAGTGTAGAAAATGGTACAGCCAGTGAAGAACATTAGAAAACCATCTCTACTGTGCCAGGACAGGCCACGTCAACAGCTACTCCCTCGTGATAATGACACAAATGCCAAAATAACTTCCCCATCCACCTGAGAGCACACACTAGGAAAAACACACCTTTTAAGAAAGTCTTGGTGAAATGAACAGTTTAGACCAGCCTTCTGCTACTTGTGAGAGGAACAGATCAGCTAGCTGTGCTAGGAACAAATATTTTTGATGAATTATACATTTTAACATTTTGGAAAATACTGTCCTTAGAGGAAAAACTGATCACAGGATGCGGAGATCTTATTAGAAAGAAGCATGGACATATTTGGTGCCTAGAAATCCAGGTTCTCTAGCAGGGAGTGAGTCTGGGGATCAGCAGGCAGAAATCTGATGTAATGGGGCTAGAGGCAAGGGAAACTCAAAAATGAACAAAGGGGTCCCTAGAAGGGGAAGTGGGAAAGGAAAAAAGATATTCTTTTCATCTACTTTAGATTTTTCCTGGGGTCAAATATATGTTAGAATGTTTATATTGGGAGAATGGCATTGAAACATGTAAAATATCATGTATGAAACGAGATGCCAGTCCAGGTTCGATGATGCATGGTACTAGACGCCTGGGGCTGGTGCACTGGGACGACCCAGAGGGATGGTATGGGGAGGGAGGAGGGAGGAGGGTTCAGGATGGGGAACACATGTATACCTGTGGTGGATTCATTTTGATATTTGGCAAAACTAATACAATTATGTAAAGTTTAAAAATTAAATAAAATTTAAAAAAAAGGAAAAAAAAAAAACCTTGATGAAAGTCTTCCAGTATATTTTATTTATGAATGTTTTTGTGTGTATATTCATCTATACACATTTGTGCATATGCATATGTACATGCATGCATGTACACAATACTTAATTTATGGGTTATGTTTGCAGCTGAGCAAGGTAAAGGACAACGGTATGCATACTTCTGAGTTGATCCCCATCCCTGTCTCCTGCTATATCATACTCCTGAGAATTATGAGGTGTGTTTTGCAAGAGGACAGACAAGACATAGTGACTTGTTTCTAACCAACAACATACAGCCAATTGGATGGGATGTCAGTTTGGTGATTACAAGTCTGTGACTTCTATCTCACTAGCAAACTCTATACTGCCTTCTCTGCTTGCATGCCTTGATGAAGTAAGCTTCCACGTGGGAAAAGCCTATGTGGTCAGGAACTGATGAACTGCCAATGTCCAGCTTCCATCAAGGAAGTGAATCCGGGCAACAGCAAGAAGCTTGAAAGCTAGTCCTTCCCCAAGGGTGGAGGTATCAGCAGACACATTGAATGTAGCTGTTAAGAGACTGCAGCACAAAGAATGTAGCCAAGTCAGGCCCAGATGCTGGGCTCCAAAAAATAATGAGGCAACGAAACAGATATTTGCATTGTTTTAAGGTACGGTTTGGGGTAGTCTCTTACAGGACAATAGATAACTGACATAAAAGCCAAACACTAAAACATATCCTCTCCATTCAAACAAGGAAAATTGTAAAGTTTCTCCCAAGTTAACTACTGCCAGCACCTTTTCATGTCTTCTAGACCTTATTTTTTTTTAACATATATTCTATTGTAATTTATTTATATCTCTTCATTCTGTTCATTCAATGCACATGAATTTGGGCACACTTTGGGAGATAGTGAAGGACAGGGAATCCTGGCATGCTGTAGTCCATGGGGTCACAAAGAGTTGAACACGACTGGGTGACTGAACAACATCCAGTTCCAGCCTTTCTTTGCTTCTTCCTTAAGAACGGCTTGGCTGCAAACCTACCACCTTCTTTATAATCAATGAAGAACTTCTTTCTGATAAAGAACTTTTATCAAGAACTAGCTTCCTTGATATAGTCAATGTACAGTCTTTATACTTGACACAGACATGAATGCATTAATTGCTTCTTGCTGATATAACTGTAAACTATGTAAAAGCATGAAGGACATCTAATCACAGACTCTGAAGATCTGTGACCCACAAAGAACTGCTTGTATTTCACAGCCCTTCATGTAGATTTAGGGTTAATTTTGCAAATACAGTACAAGCTCTTTCATAGAGCATTCAAAGAACTTTTAGAAATAACTCAAAATACAGAAATTAATATCTTCACTTCCGACATAAATTTAAAATCAGTAAGTCATATAAAGACAAACTACACATGTTTGAGTAGAATATAAGCTAAGGATGTTAGCCCTGAGAACTTCACAAGGTATCAAAATGGAATAATGCCAAGGGAAGTTATACACACACCTCAAAGAATTATCTAAAATATACTGCTCATTATGCAAGAAAATAATAGGCCTTTAATAAGCAAATGTAGACTATGGTACTTTATTTAATTCTGAAAATTTATACTTAACTTATCTTGCACTAACAAAACATTTTAAAAAGACAGTGAAAACCTCATTTATTTGTATTTAGTACACTAAATGTGGGAGAAAGTTAGGCACTTATTTTAAACAATTATAATTTCCGCATGTTGAAAACAACAGCTGTGGAAGAAAGTAATTAACATGATTTACTATATAATCATTCTATCATTAGATGCTATTTGGAAATACAGAAGCAAAACTGAGTGGCTTCCTTGCTTGCACTCCTAAAGAAACCTGTTTTCTCAATCTTCTCCTCTTATGTATTAACTGTACATGAATAAGAGCTTGGTTCATTTATGGGAGAACATTTTATGACAAATCTCCTGGATTTTGGAACTCATTCCCCACTGCCTGGAACAGGTGCTTACTGTGTATGCCTAGCCATACCTACCATGTTACAAAGAGATCCAGCTTACCTTCCTGGAGTGATAATGCATTTGACGACATGCCATAGAAAATATGATGATGGGTCTGAAAAGATAACGAAGTCTTATCCTTGCTTGGTATTTCTGACTATGCTTTTAGGTATTTTGCAAAGAATGATAATACTAGATGAATTAGTCCAATTACTACCCTGGAGAAACAGACAAAGAAATGAGTTTTCTCCCTTCACTTTACCATCCTTATTAGCATCCAATTTTCTCCAACGTATTCCTCCCACTGACTTCTGCAGTTCAAATACGGTGTAGCAAGAAAGTTTAAAAACAGGCAAATATCCAAAACATTTTCTTACATTAGGAAAAACAGTTCCCAGTGCCTGTATTTCTGAAGATAACTAAATGTTGGCTGGTATCTATAGAATGAATCAGCCAGCATATGATATATCTGATCTATGATTTGCCTTTATTTTGCCTCTTGAGATTATGATTTTTGAGAAAGCATGGGGTTCTACTTTGCATGCTTCTAGAAAATTAAGATCATGCCATTTAATGAAAACTAACTCTAAGAAGAAGCAATATGTGTAGGGTGGTGAACAAAGTATTACTTCTAATTTCTGAGTGCCTCAGTGTCTGTGAGAGATGTGATATCTATTCAGCAGACACCCCTGCGTGCTGTGGGTAGAGGTGAGTTCTAAAGAAAACCTGACACTGTGCTAATTGTGGCAACAACACCCCACTAAATGTCAGCAAGGAGCAAAGATAAGACCAAGAGGAGTGGATGGAGAACTTCCTGAGCAACTATAGCCCTGGATTAATGGAAACAGAGGATTTCCTAGCACAGTCTATCAGAAATATTTCCACTGGAGCTACAAAGGACCCACGTTCATTCTTGAGCTCCAGGGATGGTGATCATTGTGGGTCCGTTCAACGATGATAGCACATTTTCTTATCCTGGCAATCAAAAGTCATAGCAAACTACATTCTTCTAATTTTTTTTAAAGAACACATTTGTAGGGAATCATCGTGGACTTACTTTTCAGAAACTTCTCTGACTTGAGAAAGAGAAGAGGGATTCCAGCAAAAAATAATAGTGAAAAAGTTTTAAAAAATTCAGAAAACTCCCTTTGCACCTAAAGGGTGGTTTATTGCTATGCTGAGAAAAGAACTATGAAGACTTCTTGGGAGAAAAAGATGTAGCTTTTTTAAAAGGCATTTTTTGGGGGGCTTCCCAGGTGGCATAGTAGGAAAGAATCCTCCTGCCAATGCAGGAGAAGCAGGAGATGCAAAAGACAGGGGATCGATCCCTGGGTCAGGAAAGATCTTCTGGAGTATGAAATGGCAGCCCACTCCAGTATTCTTGCCTGAAAAATTCCATGGACAGAGGAGTCTGGCGGGCTACAGTCCATGGACAATCCATGGAAAAGCTTGACTCAACTGAACAACACAGCACACACATAAACTTGATTCACTGGATTTCACTTTCATGACTTCAGGCACTTTAAATCAAAGGAAAGCTCATCTTAGAGGCTGAACTGACTTTGAGGAGGCCAGTGCTGCAGAAGGCTCCCAGGGAACCATCCATGGTGCTGAATTCAAATTCCTCTGCCACTCTCTTGCCTGTTAGATTCCCAACTTTCCATAGACAAAATGCTCATCACTGCAGTCCATTGTGCTTATTAGTGATACTGCCCCTTTAACAAATATTTTTAGCTACATCCCAGTCAGTGATCTAGTAGCTATATCTGTTAGCATCATATCTGACTCAGTCCTGTCTCCTTGGCCCTGTCCTATTCCTTCTGATCTCACCCAGGCTACCTTCCAGGACAGTTCATTCCCCTGTATCCTAACTGGTAGCAGTGACTCATGATGGTGAGGAGGGGTAAGAGACATATTTCCCTGAAACTAAATGCATTTGGGAAGGCAAGACATTCAGGGACAGGCCAGCATGACTCTTCTTTCCAATAATAATGGTGCCTCCCTATGTCTACTTCTCCCTTGAGCTACTTGTTGTAGTTCAACAGCTCAATCATGTCTGACTCTTTGTGATCCCAGCAGCAGGGACTGGACTTCAGCAGGCCAGGCTTCACTGTCTTTCACTATCTCCCAGTTTCCTCAAACTCACATCTATTGAGTCGGTGATGCCATTCAACCATCTCATCCTCTGTTGCCTCTTTCTCCTCCTGCCCTCAATCTTTCCCAGTGTGTGTGTGTGTGTGTGTGTGTGTGTTTGTGTGTCAGTTGCTTAGTCGTGTCCAGCTCTTTGCAACCCCATAGACCGCAGCCCACCAGGCCCCTCTGTCCACGGGATTCTCTAGGCAAGAACACTGGAGCGGGTTGCCATTTCCTTCTCCAAAAGGAACTATAGAAAGAAAGAAAGTGAAGTTGCTCAGTTGTGTCTGACTTTTTGTGACCCCATGGACTGTAGCCAACCAGGGTCCTCCATCCATGGACTTTTCCAGGCAAGAGTACTGGAGTGGGTTGTCATTTCCTTCTCCAATTTTTCCCAGTATCAGGATATTATAGCCAGGAAAATGACTTGGGACATCAAAACTATCACAAGATTTAAGATCTAACGGTTCTACTCAGACAAGTTCATACACATCACCTTGCAGGTAGCATCTATGAACTACATGGCAAACACCCTTGAGTTTCTTTTCTTTTAATTTCTTTTTTAATTGGAGTATAATTGTTCCAATAAAATGTCGTATTAGTTTACTATGTAAGATGGTGTAAGTTTCTGCTGTACAACAAAGTGAATCCACTATATGCATACATATATCTCTTTTCTCTTGAACCTCTCTCCCACCCACCTCCATCGCCCCCCTCCAGGTCATCGCAGAGCACTGAGCTGAGCTCCCTGTGTTATTCAGCAGCTTCCCACTAGCTTCCTATTTTGCACATGGTAGTGCATTTGCGTCATTGCTGCTCTCTCAATTTTTCCCACCCTCTGCTTCCCTGCCCGCGTCCACAAGTCCATTCTCCACATCTGCGTCTCTATTCCTGTCCTGCGTATAGGTTCAGTACCATTTTTTTTTTTAGATTCTTTTTCATTTGGTGCAACTCATAATTTAAAGGATGGTAGATTTTAAGTCACTGAACACCACAACTTACTATCACTTATACTCTAGACCCTGTTCTAAGCACTTTGCATGTTTTAAACCATATAATGTTCAAGATAATCTCTATGAGTAACTATTACTACTGTCTCTCATCCCCTGTAATTAGATGAAGGAAATGAGACAGACAAGTGATGAACTCAAGGTCACATCAGCCAGTTAGTGGTAAAGTGGGATATGCATTCAGGGAATCTGGCTCTAATATTCAGTATCCAAATTGCTTCACATATCTGCATCTGTCATATAAGGAACTTGTACTGATGACGCCTGTGTTGAAAGGGACATTGGACTAAAAATCTTTAATTCCTTGCAGTTTGAAATTTTTGCGTTTCTAAGAAATCTACGAGTTTTAGAGATGGTTTGTTTGTTCTTTTTTTACATAAACAATGATCTTCAAAAATGCACATTATATGCTAAAGTACATTTATACATATAATAATTAAAAATTATTCCATTATTTAATTTTTACTCAAGGTCTTAGTTATTCAATTTTTGCCATTCTATATGCTT
This sequence comes from Bison bison bison, assembly GCF_000754665.1. Lineage (NCBI taxonomy): Eukaryota > Metazoa > Chordata > Mammalia > Artiodactyla > Bovidae > Bison > Bison bison. The sequence continues at coordinate 1,468,935 of NW_011494902.1, forward strand.
TTACAAAATATTATATGCATAGCATTACACTGAATCTCTACTGGTGCATTAAATTTTATGATCTCAGAATAAAATTCCTAAAGAGAATCATTTAATGTACCTCAAAATATATTTTCTCATGACCCAGGCAATTTAATAATATAAATTACTATTATTCCCAACATTTTTATTCTCAGAGGAATAAAAACAAAATATTACAAACAAATGAATTTTTCAGATAACTATTACTTATTCAATTAAAAAAATCTTTTGGTAATCGTTTTCCTAAAATGGATCACATACTTTTAAGTTTTATGGGCATGATCTGAACATAATTTAACTTTTCCAGGACCGTTTAGAATAGTCACTGTAGCTATCAATTGTTGAGCATATATAATTTTCCTGTTCCTTTCTCAATTTGTCATTTGTCTGACACTGTTATTATGATACTTGCCTCTAACAATTACCTATATCCATATCATATTTTCCCCACTGATTGCTATGAACTTAAGAAACTATATAACCAAATTGATTAACAGTGTGCCTAAAACAGAAATAAACCAATTATGAGTGAGAAGCATAGCACTCTCCCAATGAATAAATAAATAGAGTGCAATTCAGTATATAGAGTCTGAGGCACTTGTTTTCACTACCACACACAAAATTTTTCTTTTCATTCCTTTTATACTCTCAGCTGTGTTCTAGGAAGTTGAACTCATCATGTAAGTAAACTTCATACACATTTTACAGCCATATCAACAGTTGTACTGAGAGGCAGGAAGGCCAGGGGACTCCAAGCAGAGGAAATAGGCTGCAAGTGCGAGACATTTTTCTCTCTCTCTTAAGGGGCAGGAGGAAACAAACAAGTGTTAGATTTTATCCCCTTCTCTATATAAATTTAAAAGGTTTCTCTTAAAATTCTGTGCTGCCATGACAACACCTGGCTCCACCTGAACTTAACTTATCTCAAACTTGAGCTAACCAATGCGTTTTTCTTAAGGAAATGTTTGTCTTCAGTCTGTTCGGTTCAGTTGCTCAGTCGTGTTTGACTCTGCGACCCCATGGACTGCAGGACGCCAGGCCTCCCTGTCTATCACCAGCTCCTGGGAGTTTACTCAAACTCATGTCCACTGAGTCTGTGGTGCCATCCAATCATCTTATCCTCCGTCATCCCCTTCTTCTCCCGCCTTCAATCTTTCCCAGCATCAGGGTCTTTTCAAAGTGTTTGTCTTAAGCTATGTTAATGATCTACATATTTACCCTAGACTCTGTCTTTCTTCAAGTTGGTTCTGCCTAAGACTCAGAACCCACTGGACAAACCAGTATGTTTTACTTATGCAAACATTCTGTTAAGTTATGTTAATGAGACTTGTATTTGCTTGGAAATCTGCCTTTCTTCAAGATTCATGTCAATCATTTTATGGCCCAGGATGACTCACCTGGTGCCAATGTTATCTCAAAATGCATGTTGTGGTGAGGGGCCTGGTGCCACTCTGAGTTTTGAGACATCTCCTTTCTATAATTAACAGCTTGCTAGTGGCTATATAACATCTGGCTAAAGACTAGCAGAGGGTCACTCTTTCTACCCCCTTCTGATGTCAATGTCAGAAGCTTTCTCTATCTCTTTTATACTTTAATAAAACTTGATTACACAAAATCTCTGAGCGATCAAGCCTCATCACTGGCCTCGGATGAATTCTCCTCAGGTGGCCAAGAATCCCAGCATCTTCCGTGGTTCAGCAACAACTTTCCTCTTGGGGGCTCATCCAGGATCCTTCAGGACAAGGTAAGGATGCTTGGAGCTCTAGTTCTTTGCTCTCCTAGCAAACACATTTTCTGCTCTACTTTACTAACTCTATGGTGTGTTTGTGTGAATGAATGACACACCCTGCATGAAGCAAATGAGGAGCCCTGCTCTGAGGTTCTGGGGTGACCTTATGGCAGAAACCCTGTTGGGGGATTATGCCGACCTGCTAATGTCAAGAGGCAACCAATGTCTCCTTCAGGGAATGGCCAGAGTGTGTGGACTGAACTCTCCTTTCTCAGTCAAACTTTCCAATCTCTTTGACCATTTCATAACTTCTTGGGAATTACTAACTTAATCTGTTGGATCATAGACTTTGATGGGACTTGTGACCTATGCTGTTACTGTGTACTGTTACTTAGGTCTCAAACATGGATTGGTAGTCAGAAAGTGCCTAGCCTCCCTAGGAATTGAAAGTTCGGAAGCTAGGTGGAGCTCTAGCTTCAAGAGCATCTCTCAGATTAAAGGTTACTCAGATAGGAAGGACAGCAGGCTTCTTCCTTTGGTAAAACTAGCTCTTAGTGGACTAGGGGAGGCTCTCCAGTAACTTTTGTCCCAACTCCTCATATATTCTTTCTGTGGAATCTGTGGGAATGAACTGAAGAACTGGCCGTAATAACTTGAGGACAAAAATCACTTTTTCCTCACTGGCCAGCCCTTCACCATCTCTTTTGCTATCGCTTATACTGGTGTGGTGACACTCGGAAGGAATATATCGGTTTTATGTTTGTACCAGTCTCATTATGGTCAGGGATATACTCAGGGTCGTGCACAGACACTCAGATGATGATGTTTCCCCCAGCGGTCTTAGCTTGGGAGGCATTCCGGAAGGTTACTCTGATTGCAGCCCGGGTGGCATCGGAGGCAAGCAAGGTTTGAATGGTGAGGTACCGGACACTAGTCTGGGATGCCATCAGGTCTACCCCTGGTGCATCTCCACCCCGCCTCGGTGGTAGAGCCAGGAGGGATGAGTACGGCACCTGCATTGCTAAGGGACAGACTAGTCTGACCAGGGAAGGAAAGATTCGGTGTGAAGTCTGTCAACACGCCCATCTAGAGCAGGGAGAGACACCTCCAGTAGAAAGATGGTTCTATGACTTTTTTCTCTCTTACAGATGGGAGCTAAGAATTCCAGCCTCACTCCTTTGAACTGTATCCTGAAAAACTGGGATAGATCTGATCCCTAGAGCTTAAAGAAGACATGCCTGATCTTCCTATGTGATACTGCATGGCCACGGTATCCACTGGAGGACAGCAAACGATGGCCGGTTAGAGTGTCTCTTAATTATAATACTGTTTTACAATTAGACCAGTTCTGTAGAAGACAAGGGAGATGGGTAGAAGTAGCATATGTGTTGCCCTTTTTCTCTCTGAGAGGCATGTCAGACTTATGTCCTAAGGGTATAGATTTGGGTATGAAACCTTCAGCTCCCTCCTGTCCTCCTACTTTTCCCCCGTACTCTGGGCTCCAAACTGAGCAAACTGAAAGTCAGAGAACCCTCTTAGGAAGGGTTGCCTTGGTCTCGGTAAAAACCCAAACTGAGGTTCAAACTGCCCAAGTAGAAGTCCAAACAACCCCTGTCTCAGTACAACCTCAGACTACTCTGGTTTCAATAGAAACTCAGACAGTCGAAGTAAGAGAAGCTCAGACAGCAAAAACTAAGGGTGAAATACAGGATGAGATGGAGGACAGGAGACAAAAAGATAAAAATGTCTGACTCTTGCAGCCTATTTCCTCCATTTGGAGAACCCTGGCCTTCCTGCCTGTTACCCTCTCAGTAGCATTAACTATTAATGATGCTGAAGGGTATTTAATGCCATATACTGTACGGTACGTATATCAGGACATTTCATTTGCCACCTACTGTCCTGATTTGCAGACTATCATGTAAAGCTCACAGAGTAAAGTCACTTGCCCCAGACTATTTAAAATGTACTGGAGCAAGAATTCAAACCCAGAATAACAATAACCATTACCTGAACTGTGTGCGGAGATGGGAGAGATTCAGGGAAGAAAAAGTTACCACTGGATACAACATAACTATAGATCCAATCCATCTTTTCTAGGCTGTTGTAGTCAGCTAGGCTGAAACAAAAACTATAGACTGAAAGCCAGTTCTGGAAACTGGCAAGTCCCAGATCAAGACACCAAGAGATTTGGAATCTAGTGAGGACTGGCTTCCTGGTTCATAGATAGCCATCTTTTCATGGTGTCCTATGTAGCAGAAGGAGGCCTTTTTACAAGAACATATTCCCATTTATGAGGGCTGTACCCTCAGGACCTAATCACCGCTGAAAAGCCCCACTGCCAAACACCATTACATTGGGGATTAGGCTTCAGCACTGAATTCTGGGATAACACAAACTCTCAATCTATAGAACACGCTTTTCAAAAAATGGTTTGTATCTAAAGGTAGAAACGGTACCCAATGTAGTATGGTCTTACACTGATAAGACTGAATCAGTCAACATTTACTGAGTATCTACCATATGGATTTCAATAATAAATAGCATCTCAGGACCTTGAAATGAGTGGTACTTGTCCCATCTAATGGTACAGGCTAACAGGTGCCCCCAGGGTACAGTGTTCAAAGCAGAAGCAGACAGGAAAGTGAGGAAGTATATACACTGTCAGAAAAACACTCACCAGCTGTCCACTCCTATTTGTTTTCCTGCTTCAGATAAGCCATAATCGACTTTGGAAACCCATTAAACTAAAAGCAATGTTTGACAAGGATTTTTCTGGATATATACCTAAACCCGTTAGAAATGAAAATATCCCTCAGGTCCCAGTGAGACTGGCTGCCCAAATCATGAAGTGCCTGTTAGTTATGTACACAGCTGTCAATGCAAACAGGTACCAGCAGAAGCTGTTAGCCAAATCCCCCTCCTGCACAAAACAGCATGTTTCAGAGACGTGTTTCCAGGTATACACATGCAGACATGTGTTCTTTTGTGCAGATTAAGTTTCAAGGAAGAACGTGTGAAGTTTGATCACTGAGAGATGTTTTTGCATTAAACCACAATGTCAAAGAATTGATTTTGAGAAGGGAATAATCTTGAGGTTACAGAGGGATGGCTAATGATAGAGCGTAAGGGTGTGGGTTATTCTCAGGGTGATGAGGGAGCATGTAGACACTGGATTTCCAGACCAGGGTCTCACGCTCAGTGTCTGCGAGGGTCCAGCAGGCACAGCAAGTCAAGGGACCAGCCAGGGAGCAGTCTGGCTCCACGGCCCCCTGATCATGCCTGCTGTGGGGTTGGTGGGGGGGGCGGTCATTCTGTGTCAAAACGCATCCAATTCTGCAGGGAAGACATACAACTAAATTTTACAGATATTCATATTTTACTTATTTTAAAATAAATTTTACTTATTTGTACTTTTGACTGCCTTGGGTCTTCCTTACTGCACATGGGAACTCTTCAGTTGCAGCAAGCAGGGGCTACTTTTCATGGTGGTGCCCGGGTTTCTCACTGAGGTGGTTTTTCTTGTGGAGCACAGGCTCCAGAGCATGGGCACAGCAGTTGTGGCACACAGGCTTAACTGCTCCACAGCATGGGGTCTTCCCAGACCAGGGATAGAACTCATGTTACTCACATTGGGAGGTAGCTTCTCAACCACTGTACAACCAGGGAAGTTCCAGTATCTTTATATTTTAAAATGAGGATGGAGTCTATGGGCTGCTGAAGCCCTCGAGAATGCGTTCAGCTTCATCTCTGACCCAGAAGACAAGCAGGTGACTCAATATCAGTACAGAATATTCTGCTTAGTCATTTGGATGAAGCCAGGCTGACGTGGAAATCCTGATGAGATGTAAAAACCTAAGCTATTGAGCATTAGATACTACTTACAATAAATTCATTAGTACAGTAGACACTCAGACACAGGGTGAGCCTTGAGGATAGAAAAGGAGTCAAGGATAGAAGCCACATGTGTTTTGTGCTAACCCTCACCCTAAAACACCAAACTCTGCTTTTACATTTGATGTGGCCATTTGGATGGCACAGGATAACAAGCACTTTCCAAATGCTTCTTCTCTCAATAAAACTACCACATTGAATGCCCCAGGGCTATGAGTGGCATGTCTCCACAGCCAGTGGCTGGGCCAAGTCCAGTTCAGTGGATGGCAGTTTTCAGAGCATGGCAGAAGGCGTCAGTGAATGTCTCGGCCAGTGGGAGAGTGGGCAAAACAGGTGATGTATTAGTTTCCAATGGTCATTTTGGACCACAAAGACACTAAGCAACATAAATTTAACTGCTCACAGTTCTGCAGTCCAGAAGCCCAAAATCAAGGTGTCAGCAGGGCCACAATCTCTCAGCTCTAACTAAAAATCTGTTCCTCACCTCCTCCAGCTTCCGAAAACTACTGGCATCCTTGTCTACGGCCACATGTCTCTCTGCTCTGTCTTCCCACTGACTTCTTGCCTATCTTCTCTTCTGAGCATCTCTCTGATAGGGATAACTGGGACTCCATTCAGGGCCCACCTAGATAACTCAGAATAAGTGCTTTCTCTCAAGATGATCAACATATCACATCTTCCATATACAGTAATATTCACACTTTTGCCATATAAGATGTGAGATAACAGAAAATATGTATTTGTCTCTGCCTCCTATTCCTGGCACAAACCTTCTAAAACCTTTATAAATTCCTAAGCAACTAGAATACTAGGATCATCTCTTATTCTGTTATTTGCCTTTCACCTCATCTCTGCTGCAGGGCTCCTAAAACCTTTGTAAATTCTTAAGTGATAAGAGCTCTAGGAACATCTTTTGTTGTAATGAGGTGACTCTGGATGGCTCCTAGATGGGGCTGGTCACCAGAAAGACCAAGCCATGATGATAAACTTGGACCTTTCAGCCCCACATTGCATCCTCCAGAGAAGGGCTGGAAATAGAGTTAATAATTCATCACACCTATATGAGGAGGTCTCCATAAAAATCCCCAAAAGTATAGGTTTCAGACAGTTTCCATGTTAGCAAAACACATCCATACCAGGAAGGTGGTTGACGCACCCGAACTTCAGAGCACCAGAAGCTCCTGTGCTCGGGACCCTCCCAGACTTGGTCTTACATACCTCTTCATCTGGCTGTTCATCTATATCCTTTACCACACCCTTTAATAAACTGATAAATGCAAGTAAGTGTTTTCCTGAGGTCTGTGAGCTGGTGAAGTAAATCAATCAAAACTAAAGTGAAAGCCGCTCAGTCATGTCTGACTCTTTGCTCTTTGAGACCCCATGGACCATAGCCCATCAGGCTCCTCTGTCCATGGAATTCTTTGGGTCAGAAAATTGGAGTGGGTAGCCTTTCCCTTCTCCAGGGGATCTTCCTAGCCCAGGGACTGAAGCCAGGTCTCCCACATATCAGGCAGATTCTTTACCATCTGAGTCACTAGGGAAGCCCAAGAATCCTCAAGTGGGTAGCCTATCCCTTATCCAGGGGATCTTTCCTGACCCAGGAATCAAACTGGGGTCTCCTGCATTGCAGGTGGATTCTTTTATCAGCTGAGATACCAGGGAAGCCCCAATCAAACCTAAGGAGAGGTTATGGGAATCTTAGATTTGCAGCCAAATGTTCCCATGTGGGTAACATGGGAACCTACTATTTGTGACCGGCTTCTGAAGTAGGAGAGAAGCAGTCTTATGGGACTCAGTTCTTAGCTCATGGACTCTGACACTCTCTCCAGAAAGATGGTGCTAGACTTGAGTTGGACTGTAAGACACCCAGCTGGTGTCACAGAGAATTGCTTAGTATGGAAAAACTCTCTCACACATTTGGTAACCAGGAGTGTGAGACATAAAGAGAAGAAATAGATGGTAGGGAAGAACTGGGTTTTTCTCTAGATAGGAGGGAAGAAACTAAGTTTTTCCTTTACATAAGGTGATATTCACAAGTTCCGGATATAGGGCATGGGAATGTATTTTGGGGTATCACAATTCAACTCACTATGAGCAGGGAGTTGGGGCAGGTAGCAGAGATTGCAAAAGATCTGAAAGAGAGGGTGGGATAAACTGAGTGAGTAGCAGTGAAACACATATATTACCATATGTAAAATAGATAGTGGGAAGTTGGTGTTTAACACAAAGAGCTCGACCTAGTGCTCTGTAATAATAACCTAGAGGGATGGGGTGGGTTGGAGGGTCAGAGGAAGGTTCAAGAGGGAGGGCACATATGTATACTTATGGCTGACTCATGTTGTTGTATGGCAGAAACCAACATAAAATGTAAAGCAATTATCCTCCAATTAAAATTTAAAAAAAAACAAAACAGACAAAAATGTTCTACCAGAAACCTAGAGTGCATCGCAGGATCAGTTCTGGGAAACCTCAAGAACCTTACAAGATTTCAATACATGAATTTAAGTAGACCAGGCCAGGATGTGGTCACTGAAATGAGGGAACCCAAGTAACAGCTACTGGAGGAGAGGATATGGGTAATTGATGAGACATGTTCAAAAGGGTCAGAGGAGTCCCTGGCCATGCATTTGTAGAAGAGCAGCAGGTTTCAGATCAGCTTACCTGCCAGGTGGCAAATGGACAAATGCAGGTGACACTGATAACTGCTGGAGAAGGCAATGGCAACCCACTCCAGTATTCTTGCCTGGAAAATTCTATGGACGGAGGAACCTGGTTAGGCTACAGTCCATGGGGTCGCAAAGAGTCGGACATGACTGAGCAACTTCACTCACTCAATATAAACCTCAGCAATTTCCCCATGCCAGGGAATACTTTGGATGCTGAAATTCTGTAGAGTAAATAAAGACAAGAGGTTCTAGCTTACTTTATCAGTTAACTTTTAAAATGCAGACGGACAACAGCCAATGAAAAGATGTTCAACATAGCTAATCATTGCTGCTGCTGCTGCTGCTAAGTCACTTCAGTCATGTCTGACTCTGTGCGACCCCATAGACAGCAGCCCACCAGGCTCCGCCATCTCTGGGATTCTCCAGGCAAGAACACTGGAGTGGGTTGCCATTTCCTTCTCCAATGCATGAAAGTAAAAAGTGAAAGTGAAGTCGCTCAGTTGTGTCTGACTCTTTGCGACCCCATGGACTGCAGCCCACCAGGCTCCTCCATCCATGGGATTTTCCAGGCAAGAGTACTGGAGTGAGGTGCCATCACCTTCTCCAAGTGAGTGACCCCATTAGGGAAGTGTAAATCAAAACCCCAGTGTCTGGCATTCTTCACAGAACTCGAACAAACGATTTTAAAATTTGTATGGAAACACGAAAGACACCTATCAGAATGGCCACCATCAAAAACAACACAAATAACAAACTGGAGAAAAGGAAACTGTTGGTGGGAATGTAAATTGGTGGCAGCCACTATGGAAAACAGTATGGAGGATTCTCATAAAACTAAAAAAAGAACTACCATATGGCCCAGCAATTTCACTCCTTGGTATATATCCAAAAAACAAAAACACGAATTTGAAAAGATACATCCACCCCATGTCATTGCAGCACTATTCACAATAGGGAATATATGGAAATAACCTAAATTTCCATCAACAAATGAATAAAGAGGATGTGGTGTCTGTGTTTGTATACACCCATTGTATACATACACACGCGTGTGTGTGTATAGCACTTATACATGGAACTAAAAAATACAACAAATTAGTGAAACATAACCAAAAATAAGACTCACAGATATAGTGAACAAACGAGTGGTTACCAGTGGCAGTGGGAAGAACAACATAGGGGTTGGGGAGTGGGAGGTACAAAGTGTTTGGTGTAAAGCAAGCTACACAAATGTACTGCATACCATGGGGAATATAGCCGATATTCTGTAATAACTGTAAAGGGAGTGTAACTTTTAAAACTGGTACTAAAAATATAGATGGGGGAAAACAAGTATATAAAAATTTTTGATAGCAAAAAAGAAAAGTAAACGGATATTTAAGTCATTTGCAAACAATCTTCAGTACATCCACATGGCTCTATTTTTCATTTAGGATCAAGCCCCTGATCTTGAACCACAGACAACAGTCTCACTGCTCCAAGATGATTCACAACTAAATTCTAATACAATTCCACACACACAATTGCATGGCAAGGTTTAGCCCTGACTACAGAGTTCAGATGCTAAGAGATCAGGAACACACCATTCCATTATGGGTATGTAACACACAACACTTTTATATTTGAGATTATAACCCAGTGGGATTAGAAGAGCCACCCCTCCAGGGCCAGCTCTGGAGCAAGAAGTGTGGAGTCCAGAGCCAGGCAGTTATCAGAAAGACCAGTTTTGGCATGGGTCCTGGTAACTGGAAGCCACCAGCCAGCTCTGAACACTAGCACCACAAGTCACAAAGTTTGCAAGACCGGAAAAACATACAATGCCACACTCTTTAGGAAGAGTGGTCAAGATGGAAAGTTGTCCCATGGACAGCTTTGTCTTGATTTGTTTGTTTGTGTTTTTTTTCAATGAAAAAGTATTCAATGATGTCTACACAATGTATTCAACATTTAATAAACAGATATTAAGAGAAAAATAGAACATGCCAATAAAATTCCAAATGGAAATAATGGAGAAGTATGTGAAACTGTTTCTTAAGGGAGATATGAAAACAAATACAATTCTATTCCTTTTCTGAACACTTTATATAATCTGAGACCATGGTATTGAACTCTGGCAGACATAAAGTCTATCTGGGGTAGGACACTGTTAAAATAAAGACACCAGGGCTCGAGCTCCAGAGCTTACTTATTCTGATTAAATAAGCACCTGCCAAATAATTCTGCTCTAGGTGGTCTAGGAACCACACTTGGTAAGTGGAAGTGAAACTGCTCACAGACAAGTGCAAATAAGAATTATTTGGAGAAAAAAAAACCTACTCAGAATGGGACATATTACATATTAATGTACAATAAACTGAAGTTGTTGATCATATGCATTAGCTCAGGGATTCTAACCATGTTTTTAATTTATTTAAAACTTATTCTTAATTTGGAGGATCCTTCATTTAATTTTACTTCTTTTAAACACTGATTTTAAATCCCAGATCCCTTTTACCTAGAATTAGGGCTTCCCAGGTGGCACCAGTGGTAAAGAATCCGCCTGCCAATGCAGGACATGCAGGAGACACAGATTTAATCCCCGGGTCTGGAAGATCCTCTGGAGAAAGATAAGGCAACCCGCTCCAGTATTATTGGAAAATCCCATGGACCAAGGAGCCTGGCAGGTTAGACTGTGGGGTTGCAAAGAGTTGGACACAACTGAGCATGCACATATCCCTAATACACTAAACATTTATAGAAGAAAACTAAACTTCTGTATTCATTCAGAAGCATATCCAGCATACCTTAACAGAACTGAGAATTAATGGAAGTGTGCTATATATTCTTCAATCTTTCATTTCTGTCTAATAAAGAATCTATACGATAAGGCACATACTACAGGCTTTTCCTGATCCTCTAGCTAGTTCTTATGGGTTTACACTTCTCCTCTCATATCTCTTACATCCTACACGATGATGGATTTATTTGTGAAGGCCACTGGACAACATCTTTTGGTTTCAGGACCATGGTATTTTCCATCCTTGTGTATGCCCTTAGAAAGCAGCTGTGAACAAAGCTGGTATAAATAAAAGTTTATTGAGTTAAGTTAAATGGAAAGCATGTATGGTCTTGATAATTTCAAAGTTCATTATATGATTGTAATTCCATACTTCATTATATGGTTATACAAGTATATTTTAAAAAATCTTTTTAAGTCTACCAATTTGGTTCTTGAAATAAACTGTTTTCTAAAGAAAAAGGGGGAAAAATATATATATATATACACACAATGTTCTGGTTACACCCAGATACCTCAGATGGGATGGCTTTCTTTATTCAGTTCAGTTCAGTTCAGTCACTCAGTCGTGTCCGACTCTTTGCGACCCCATGAACTGCAGCACGCCAGGCCCCCTGTCCATACTCAGGGAGTTGGTGATGGACAGGGAAGCCTGGCATGCTGCAGTTCATGGGGTCACAAAGAGTTGGACATGACTAAGCAACTGAACTGAACTGAACTGAACTGAATAAAGAAAGCCATCCCATCTGAGGTATCTGGGTGTAACCAGACAGCATGAGTTCCTTTACAAAAGGGAACTGGTTTGGATACACCTGTGAAGAGTTGGGCTGGGCTATCTTTCAGACTCATACTACATGGGTAACACTACTGGTTACATGCAATTTTTCTATTTCTCCAGGCCACACAAAATTAATTAAAAGGTATTGAATTTTCTCCTGGATTATTTGTAGGCTATGCACTCAAATTTGGAGTAGATAAAAGGTTTGGAATGACTCAAGTTCAATGACAAATGTTAACTTATGCAAAAGTAACAGCCTAAGAATAGTGATGATTTTGTAAAATACCCCAAAGGAGTTTTGCATATTTCAGACTCTGTGGTGGACTACAAATGCACATTCCACTCATAGCAACTGTGAAATTCTGCAAAGGAGATGCTCTTTACCTCTCTCTGAGCTGCTCTGGAACTAAAGCTGGATAAAGCAAAAGCAAACTGCGTAAGGAGTGCTGAGGGCACAGCATGATAACTTTTACACACACTTGACCTGGAACTGGAAAAATTGTGAATTCTCCATCTAACAAATCATAGTAGCAGAAAGCACAAAACCAGCGACTATCATGGGAATGATCATCCATTTTGATGATAAGAACTGACAATGATTACTTCAGTTAAAATTCTGATGGTGAAAATGTTAAAAGCTTGAATTTCACAAGTAGTTTTCATTTATTGCATGCAGTTTAAGAACATTCATGTGAGGAATTTTTTCCTATCCCCCACACCTGTTCAGCAGACAGATACTCAAAATGATACACTTATGCAAGAGAGATTTTATATATATATATATATATATTTATATTGCATTGAATTGGCCATTATTCTGAGGTGTACAGACTGGAACTGTCTTATTGAAGTTAAGGTTTAACTCAGTTCCATTTGAAAACAGGCTGCCTTGCTTCATCTGCTAAATAAACTTCAATAAAAATACACGAGGCGAGATATATGACCAAAGTATTCAGCAGTGAACTTATATAAGTCCTTTGCTCTGTACTGATTAAAACTGCAAACATTGACTCTTCTAAATAGTACATTTTCAGCCTTAACAAGAGAGAAATAAATGATGCTGTTATGCATATTCTTTGCAAAATAAAATAAGAAATTAGGTTTTATAAGAAAACTTTTTTCTAACAAAAATTCTCATTTAACACTATTCTCAGTGCAGTTTATATTTTATGAATGACAAACACACTAAATACCATTTACTTCACTGATTTGCTTCTATTTTTAGGATATGCTTGATGATTTGATCAAAAGATTATCTGATAATTAAAAGTAGTTGATTTTTATTATGCGTGGATTTGGCTTAGTTTTTTATACATACAATCTAAGTTTATAAGGTGTTTTCCCATTGATTTTCATGTTTTTATATGTATTCAACAGGCCAGCAACAGGATGGTAAGGTATAGAAAGCATCTAGCCCAATATCTGACAAATAGAGTGAGTTTTTAGTAATTAGCTGGTGCATCATTAAGGAGCTGCTGATGTATAATGGAAAGTAAGTGGCAGGTGGGAAGAAGTCACACAAGCAGGTGGTAGATTTCTTTCTCAGCCCACGTATTAATTGGTTAAGATGCTCTTCCGAAAGGAAGGTGAGCTGACAGTAATATAATTTCCACATGAAACCAAAGGCTTTTTTAGTGAAAAATGAAGTAAATGCAATAGGTATTTAACATACTTCCAATAGGTAATTGGATCTGACAAATTTATCCTTCTTTCAGAACTGCTTGTATTTACACACTAAAATTCAGATGTATAATAGGAATAGTGTAACTACTCTATTAAGCAGAGATAGTACTTGGCCAACAAAGGTCTATATAGTCAAAGCTATGGTGTTTCCAGTAGTCATGTATGGATGTGAGAGTTGGACCATAAAGAAGAAAGAAAAAGAAAGTGAAGTTGCTCAGTCATATCCAACTCTTTGTGACCCCATGGACTGTAGCCTACCAGGCTCCTCAGTCCATGGAATTTTCCAGGCAAGAGTACTGGAGTGAGTTGCCATTTCCTTCTCCAGGGGATCTTCCCAACCCAGGGATTGAACCCGGGTCTCCTGCATTGCAGGCAGACGCTTTTAATGTCTGAGCCACCAAGAAAGCCCACCATAAAGAAGGCTGAGCACCAAAGAATTGATGCTTTCAAACTGTGTTGTTGGAGAAGACTCCTAAGAGACCCTTGAATGGCAAGGAGATCAAACCAGTCAATCCTAAAGGAAATCAACTCTGAATATTCATTGAAAGGACTGATGCTGAAGCTGATGCTCTGATACTTTGGCCACCTGATGTGAAGAGTCAACTTACTAGAAAAGATCTTGATGCTGGGAAATACTGAAGGCAGGATGAGAAGGGGACGACAGTGGACAAGACGGTTGGATGGCATGGACATGAGTTTGAGCAAACTCTGGGAGATGGCGAAGGACAGAGAAGCCTGGCATTCTGCAGTCCATGGGGTCACAAAGCGTGGGACACGACTGAGCAACTGAACAACAAAAACTACTCTGTAAACTAGTCTAGACGATTTGTGTGTAAGTGTAAACATGTGTTTTTCCCATCTTCCATAATTAAGCCTTAATATTAATTAAAAATATGGTGAATTTTACAGATTCAATTATAATGGGATGATTTTCATTAGTATAATTTAACCACAATTAAATAAATGAATGAAAATCAGCCTTTCATTCAGAGAGGCCTAGTCTACCTAATTCATCTCAGTGTCACTGTGCTCTTTGGACGGTTCCCGGATTTTATTTCAATACAAATAATTTTATAGGATCATTAAATATGTCAAAAAATTCTCAAGAATTGTATTTGATTTCTGACAGGTTCCAGGTTAATATTTCTGAAAAAATAAAAATAACAGTATATTAATATAAAATAAGATTATGGCCATTTGTATTAAATGTCTTTTTTTCTTATATTTTGTATTGCTGGTGTTCAGGTACCTGAGTCCTTACTGACCTAGAAGAGACTTTCCCTCTCCAGGTATCTAAGGCTCCTTTGGAGAGTGTGCCTTTCTTATGCAAGCCAACCAATCCACACCCCATACACCGAACCACCTCCTCTTTTCTGGTTCCTGTACTCCAGGAGGTAATGGTTCTCTGCCCTAATCACCCAGGGCCAGGTACCAGACAGCTAGAGATAGCCCCTACAGCACAGCTCATTGAAATGATCAAAAGAAGTCAGTTTTAAACATGCTTACCCTGTCCTGCCTTTCCTGCTCGCTTGCTCACTCAGTTGTGTCCAACCCTTTGCAATCCCATGGACTGTAGCCTGCCAGGCTTCTTTTCCATGGGATTTCCCAGGTAAGAATACTGGAGTGAGTTGCACTTCCTCCTCCAGGGGATCTTCCTGACCCAGGGGTCAAATCGGTGTCTCTTGGGTCTCCTGCATTGCAGGTGGATTACTTTACTACTGAGCCACCTGGGAAGCTGCTGAGGATATCACAAGGAAGCCCCTACCCATGCTTTTCCCTCACTCTCCTTTTGCCTCTTAATGAAGCCCAGTGCTTCCTGCAGGGTCCTGCACGCACCTATTTCTAGGGAATCCCTGGGTAAACAAAGTTCTTCTTTTCATAACATTTATTTCTGTGTTTTTGCATCTTATCATATTTGATGAAAACAAATCCCAGGGACAATCTAAGACACCATTTAATTGGATAATTAAACACAACATCATTTGAGGAATATGCTTAAACATGAGAGACAAGGCACTCCTACATTAAAGAAAGACCTTTAGGAATTTCAGTAGTGAGATCCAGACTTATGCTCTAGGCATCACGATGAGTGGTGAGAGAACCTGAAACTGACTGCTACAGCCACTATACGGAAAGGCTGGCCTTCCGGTGGCCAGGGCTTCCCACCTGAGTTCCATCTGGATTGGATGGAGAATCCCAGTGAACCACGATAAGGTTTCTCTTTGGGGGTTTTCTATTTTGTGTCACATATTAGTTTGTGAAGAAGAGTTAGGAATGTTTGCCAAGGAACTAATTTAACTTTTGACAGACAGACTAGAGGAGATTTAAACAAAAGACCCAGTTTTAATCAGTGCTAGGTATTTATCCTCCTGTTAATCCATCACATAATCATGTTTGCTTCTTTATGAATAAATAAACTACACATCAAAAACTTCCTGGAATGTTTCTAACATTTACAAACCAAAAAGTACAATTTAACACAAAGTTTGTCTGGATGTACTACCTAGCTGTTGTGAAAGAAATAACACTGTATACCAAGAAAGACTGTTAAACTACCCAGAGCTTCTCACACCACACTCAGCTCGGAGTGGACACAGAAAATATGCTTGTCCCTTCCTTTTCCTATTTGTCTTTGAAGGCAAAGACATTATCTCATATTTTATTCCCCTCTGTATTTTCTTGTATTCTTTCCATCTCAATGCTGAGCACATAATTGAGAATTCTGTGCTAGCTTTTTTGATTGGCTGGATGATAGGCTGATTCAATGATATCTATTAGTATGCTTGAAATAATATATAAAAATGTTAAGGATTCAAAAGCTTAATGGCAGAGCCCAGAAACAGATCCACATAAATAGGAAAATTTGGTATTGGACAGAACTGTCTCTGCAGGCGGAGAAGGCAATGGCACCCCACTCCAGTACTTTTGCCTGGAAAATCCCAGGGGTGGAGGAGCCTGGTAGGCTGCAGTCCATGGGGTCGCTAGAGTCGGACACGACTGAGCGACTTCACTTTCACTTTTCACTTTCATGTACTGGAGAAGGAAATGGCAACCCACTCCAGTGTTCTTGCCTGGAGAATCCCAGGGACGGGGAAGCCTGGTGGGCTGCCGTCTATGGGGTCGCACAGAGTCAGACATGACTGAAGCGACTTAGCAGCAGCAGCAGTCTCTGCAGGGGTCAAGATTGTAGGGATCAGGATTCACTTTCCACCATACGGATATCTATTTGCATGCATGAGTGCTCAGTCACGTCCCACTCTTTGTGACCCCATGGACTGTAGCCCACCAGGCTCCTCTGTTCGTGAGATTTTCCTAGCAAGAATACTGGAACAGGTTGCCATTTCCTTCTCCAGGGAATCTCCACTGCAGACTAACATGGAAAGAAAATAGGTTATTCAATTAATGGTACTGGGAAACTTTTTATCCATAATTAGACATTTACCTAATACCATATCTAAAGATCAATATTTAAAGTATAATATTTTATGAATCTGATGTAGGAAACATTCCTTAAGCAGGAACCTAGAAATGCAAACAGTGAAGAAAAATGTGATAAACATCACTGCATTGAAATAAAATATTCTGCTTATCAAAGGACATAAATAAAAAATTGAAAAGGTAAGCCACAGAGTAAAAGAGGAATTTGCTATGTATATAGTCAGAAAAAGACTGGTATTCCATACATCAAAGAGAAGAAGACAACTCAATAGAAATTTAAGCAAAATACTGAACAGGAACTTTGCAGAAGACCAATTTTATATAAATGGCCCATAAATGTGTAAAATGATGTTCAGTTCCATTAGTAACAGGTAAACTGAAATTAAAGCCACAATGGATATTATTTCACAAACATAAAATTGACCAAAAATATTGCCTGACAAACCCCAAACTTGGCAGGATGTAGGAGCTCTGGGAATGTAAAGTATCCCAGTGGGAATGTAAATTAGTGCCACAATTCTGGACAGAAGTTTGGCAAGATCTAGTAAAGTTAAGAACGAGCATACCAAACCACCCAGAAATTTCACTCCTACCTATTTATATGCCCCCAGAGAAGCTCCTGCACACACGCTCAAAGAAAATTCAGAGCAGCATTTTTTTTATGCGCCACAAAGGAAATAAAAATCATTAAAAATTCATTCATGTAATGAAATACTATACAGTAGAGAAAACAGGCATATTGGTGGCACAGAGGGTAAAGAATCCACCTGCAATGCAGGAGACATGGGTTCAATCCCTGGTTGGGAAGATCCCATGGAGAAGGGAATGACTACTCACTTGAGTATTCTTGTCTGGAAAATCCCATGGACAGAGGAGCCTGGTGGCTACAGTCCATGGAGTCACAAAGAGCTGGACATGACTGAGTGACTAACACTTTCACCAACATGGATACACCTCACAAATAAAATGGTGAATCAAAAAGAGACAATTGCAGAAAACACACAGTGTGTGCATACTCAGTCACTTCAGTCATGTCTGACTCTTTGCGACCCCATGGACTAGCCCACCAGGCTCCTCTGTCCATGGGATTCTCCAGGTAAGAATACTGGAGTGGGTTGCCATGCCCTCCTCCAGGGGATCTTCCTGACATAGGCATTGAACCTGTGTTTCCGACATTGCAGGCAGATTCTTTACCGCTGAGCCAGCAGGGAAGCCCATATTTTATATTATACATTATATAATATAATATATAAGCCCATTATATATTATACATAATGTATAATAATATTATATAGTATATTATACACTATTTTTTTTTTCATTTTTAAAGGGTTAGGGTCATAGCACTATTGATCAGAGGGTATAGAGACTTCTCAAGTAGTCCCTGGCCTTGTATAATGTTTTATAAATGGAAAACTAATAAGACCAGATGCTACCGTTGGTTTTAGTTAAAAAGCCATTTATCTTTGATTTTTAATATCAGCATGGGTTCATGGATATTAATTTTATTCTGAGGGCTGTAATCCAATATTGCCATTTATTTTATTGCTCAAGTTGTCCCAGATTTTGCCATTAGGAGCTCCTTCAAGTGGCTCCTGTTCCTTCAATGTGTCCCATCAGATTTTAAGCACTGCCTTACTTTTTGGCACCACAGGACATTTCAGACTCATTTTCTATTTTCTTAGCATCAGTTCTGGACTCAACCATTTCCCCAAGTGCTCCTGATTCCCTTTACGATAAAATGGCATTTAGAAACCAAGACTTGGGCTATCAATTTGTTTCTTGCTTCTAGGGTGTCACTGCTTCTAGGCCTTTTTTTGCAGACAGAGCTAGAAAATGTAAGTATGGATACTAACACATACATGTATATGTATCTAAATTTATTTGTCTATCCCTAAGAAACCAATGGCAACCCACTCCAGTACTCTCGCCTGGAAAATCCCATGGACGAAGGAGCCTGGTAGGCTGCAGTCCATGGGGTCACTAAGAGTCAGACATGACTGAGCGACTTCACTTTCACTTTTCACTTTCATGCATTGGAGAAGGAAATAGCAACCCACTCCAGTGTTCTTACCTGGAGAATCCCAGGGACGGGAGAGCCTGGTGGGCTGCCGTCTATGGGGTCACACAGAGTCGGACATGACTGAAGCGACTTAGCAGCAGCAGCATTAAATTTATAAACTGATTTAGGGAGAACTAAATGTTCATTGGAAGGACTGATGCTAAAGCTGAAACTCTAGTACGTTGGCTACCTCATGGGAAGAGTTGACGCATTGGAAAAGACTCTGATGCTGGGAGGGACTGGGGGCAGGAGAACAAGGGGACAACAGAAGTTGAGATGGCTGGATGGCATCACTGACTCAATGGACGTGAGTTTGAGTAAACTCCGGGAGTTGGTGATGGACAGGGAGGCCTGGCGTGCTGCGATTCAAGGGGTCACAAAGAGTCGGACATGACTGAGTGACTGAACTGAACTGAACTGAAATGTTGATATTATTTCCAATAACAGGTTAATTTCTTTTCATTACTTTTGTGTATTTGATGTTGTTTGGCAATTCTCTTCATATGGAAAAAAGTAAATGAAAAGCAGTAATATATATGGACTTGGGATCCACATATATGTAGTAAAAGTAAAAAGTATGAATGGGACTAATAGGCACTGAATTTAAGGTTAGGTTAACTTTGTGATGAAAAGTAGGAGAAACAAAGATGACCATAACTCTATTTGTAATATTCTATTTTTTAATGTGCTTATTGAGAATATGTGTTTATTATACCATTCTCCAATTTTGAACCAAAATATTATTTAATTTTAAAAAATATATAAATGAAAAAATCGAATATATTTTCTTAAATAATTTTTCTAAAGATTTAAATTTCTTTAAAAGAAAGTAGAGACCCTTCAATGAATTTTTATACTTCACTCAAGATAGAAAAACTTACCCAGCCCTCAGAAATAGTTTAAAAACTACACAGGACAACTGGGAAGGTACTGAAAATTATTTACATGATTTCAGAAAGAGAAATACTTTCTGGAAATGGATATATTAGCATGAGTTTTTTCCAGAAGGGAAGAAACATGAACGGTCCAGAGAGTTTGTTGTTCTTTCTGTTGCAATTGGTATTGCCAAACTGTGTTGTTGGCTCCATCTCCACAATCCCAGTAAATTAATAGGATAGCTTATCAAAGTAACTCATGCCAAGGAAAAAAGTCCGAGTGGTTTGCCCTTGTCCCCCTCTTGGGCCACAGAGACCTACTTAAAGTGTAATAGCCTGCACTTGTTCTCAGCAAATTCAATTACATTTGTTTCTGGTTACTTTATCTTTGGGCCACAATGATTGCAAATTGTACTGTGCCCTCATCTTCCAGGCTAATTTTCATGCCTGCAATGTGAACTTGATAGGTAGGCTTTGTTTTTTTCCATCCAAAGTTCTTTATTAAGGACTAAGTTATAAGCAGCGCTGTTAAGCACTTTTCAAAAAACTTCTTTGTAGACAGGCTCAGTGGACTTCCCATGTGACTCAGTGGTAAAGAATCCACCTGCTGATCCCTGGGTCATGAAGATCTCCTGGAGGAGGAAATCACAACCCACTCAGTATAGAGCGTGGTGGGCTATACTCCATAGGGTCGAAGAGAGCTGGACCCAACAGCACACACCCACAACCCCCACACAGTCTTAGCAGCCCCCTACACTGCACTCCCGTGAAATCTAGTACCTGCTCGTGCCCAAACCATTGCTTTTAATACTTAAGGCGGCCAAGATCAATGTTGAACCCTAAAAACCTTCCTACGAAGTGAATCCAATATGTGTTATGTTTGAGAAAGACCATTTAAAAATGTGCTGGATTATGAATTCTCAAAGTATTTTTTCCATGGTTAACTGAAATGTGAAACTTTACAAAATATCAGGTATCATTTTTCAACATACTTATTTTGACTTTAAATACAAAAGAAAGCTTCTGCCCCCACCCCCACCCCCTTGCAATTGCCTGGATGATAATGGTGTAATTGCAGTTATAATTACAAAGGGTGTCAATTCAATTTAATTTTAATTATTTAAAATTTGTAAACAGTTCAGGAAAACCTCATTAAACTAGATGAGCCAGCTTGTATGCAAGAGGGACCAAGAAGTAAGCATTTACAAATGATTTACATTATAATATCCATTTACTCACACTAAGCTTTCTGAGTAACCCGTAATCCTACTCTTTGGGGGTGTGCAGCATTGGCAAAGCCTGTTACAACTTTTAAAAAAGGATTTGTAAAGTTGAGGATATAAATAAACTCCCAAATTCAAAAATAGCCAGAAGAACTTTGGCCTGTATGAACTTTGGAGAATAAACAAAAAGACTCTCACAAAGTGCATGCATTTAAAAATATTGGTGATTCCACATCAAAACAGAACAGACTCACAGATTTAGAAAACTAACATATGTTTACCAAAGGGGAAGGTTTCGGAGGGGGAATAAATTAGGAGATTGGGATTAACATATACACATTATATAAAATAAATAATCAACAACAGACCTATTATAGAGCACAAGAAATTCTATTTAATATTCTGCAATAACCTAAATGGGAAAAGAATCTGAAATATATATATATATATACATATATATGTGTATATATATATATAATATATATATATAACTGCATCACTTTGCTATACACCTGAAACAAACACAACACTGTAAATGAAATATAGTACAATATAAAATAAAAATATGTAAAAGAAAAAATATTGGTGAAACAGACATCTTAGAATCCCTGGCTTCCCTGATGGCTCAGAGGGTAAATAGTCCTTCTGCAGTGCAGGAGACCCAGGACATTCAGGTTTGATCACTGGGTCAGGAAGATCCCCTGGAGGAGGAAAGGGCAATCCACTCTGGTATTCTAGCCTGAAAAATCCCATGGAGAGAGGAGCCTGGAGGGCTATAGTCCACAGGATCACAAGGAGTCGGACACAACCGGATGATTAAGCCCATTCGAGTCTCTACCAATATGGGTTTAAGTCTCTTTTACTTTAAGATTTAAGACTGAGGCCCTCAGTCCCAGGGCCTCACCAGAATGTGAGGCTCTCAGTGCTCAAGGGATGGCAAACCTCAGCCCTTGCACAGACACGTTTAGAAGGAAGTGCTCTGCGGTGTAGCAGTGGAAAGGGGGCCGTATTACTCCTGGGGGCACCTGACTCAACTCTATCTGGGTGTCTTCTAGCCTCTCTGAGTCGGCCTTCTTAAAATAATCCAAACATGAACAGCTACCTCACAGAGTTTTA